>NW_024508545.1:1416948-1882208 GCF_017590135.1 Pyrgilauda ruficollis | reverse complement strand
AAAGTATAAAAGCACGCTGCAACATCGGGTTGGTTTGTTGGTTTGGTTTGGTTTGGTTTTTTCCCTCCTGATCTGAGTAAAAACGTGAGCTTGGTAACCTGAATCTGTGTAACCCCTTCCTTGCCCATCTTCCAGGGCAGATGCCTGGGAAGGATTGGCTCGATCCGCAGGGAGAGCTGCCAGCTCTCCCTCGAGCCCTCGGCAGGGCCGCAGCCTCCAGCCCTGAGGGTCCCCTCGGGCACGTCCACACAGCTGCTGCTCTGAGCAACCCTCAGACGGGAGCAGGACAAGTTCCAGGTGCCCACTGCCTCCCGGTGCCCATCCCATGGCATCCCGGCTCGGATTTCCCCTCCTGCCTTTCCCCCTCGGTGCCCTCAGGAGGCTGCTCTGGCTCAGGGGGGGCTCTTGGCAGGGAAAGGCTGGATTTTGTCCCGCTCTGTCTCCGTGCTGCTGTGAGCATTGCCCACCCCAGGGCTCAGCAGCCCCGGCAGGCGGCACATGGTGTCCCAACAGCATTAATATTTCCACGAAAAGAGCAAAGTTTGTTCTTTCATTTTTTTTTCCCCCTAGAATTCCGGAATGGTTTGGGCTTGAAGGGACCTCAAAACTCATCTAAAACCATGAGCAGGGACAACTTCCACTGTCCCAGGTTCCTCCAAGCCCCATCCAACCTGGTCATGGACACTTCCAGGAGCAGCCACATCTTCTCTGGACACCCTGTGCCAGGGCCTCCCCACCCTCACCATAAAAACCTCCTTCCCTACATCCAATCTGATCTAATTTTCCATGTCTGTGCCCTAATGAAACGCTTCCTGAGCCCCGTTTGTGTGGGCAAAACACGCCCTTCCCACCCGTCTCTGCCAGCAGCAAGAGATCACCGCCAGCCCCGAGGCGTGACGAGCTGCCTGTGTCACACACACCCGACCGAGGGACACTTCTTTAAGCGCTAAAAACCCCGCAGGGTGCCACGCAGCCAAACCCACGCCTGAACCCGACAAGGAGGGATGCCCACCGTGCCTCCCTGCCCATGCCCACCCTGGTGGGACGGGTCCCGGGAGCTTATGAACCACGCTGGCATCCCCGCCGTGCTCCCCTGGGAAGCTCCTGGCCCTTCCAGCAGCCCCAGCTGCCTCGGGCAGCTGCTCCCGGCCTCGCCGCAGTTGTCCCGGGCATTTCACGGGGCTCAGCCCTCGCTGCTGTCGCTTTGCATCCGCAGCACACATTCCCGTCCTTCCCGGGACACCCGATCCTCCGCAGATGCCGCAGGCACAGGTTGATGTTAAAACTAGCCCCTCCTGCCAGAGCAGATTTTGGGGTCCAGCACCCCCCGCTTGGGGTATCTGCCCGCGTTTTCCCCAGGCTCTGCCGTGAAATTCCGCTCCACCTGGATGCTCCCTGGCCTCCTGGGTGTCCCTGTGACACCCCGTGGGTGGCTGTTTTGGGGATGTCTGACCCCTCGGTACCATGGAAAAGGATTCTCCCCTTATCCAGGAGGTTATCCAGAAATTAAAATGTGATAGGGGGCAGCTGGGAAGCCCTGTGACACCTCAGCACCATCCTGGGGCAGGTCTCAGGGTGACCATAATTCCCAGACCTGCAAGATCTGCTCCCCACCCTCTGCCCACCCTAAAGCCCTCAGTAATTTCAGCCTGATGCGGGACTTTTCACCATCTCTGCAAAAACAAGCTGGGTGAAACCCTTTGGGAAGCCAGGATGGTCTCAACTGGCTCAAAAATTGATGAGTGAGTTTTCTTCAAATTTAGGGGATTGTTTTGGCTGGCCTCAGGCAGGACAGTGGAACAGCCCCCAGGGAAGGGCTTTATCCAGCAGTTTGGAAGCACGAGGTTTGCTCCAGAGGGACATCTCACACTGCCCTGAGGCCTTTTTATGGGATACCAGAATGGTTTGGCTGGGGTTCCGAGAGTCTCAAGTCTCAGGTGGGGCAGGCACAAAGCCTGTTGGGGCTTGGGGGAACAACACTGGAGAACCTCCAGGGAAAAGTGGTGGTGAAAACACTTAAGGCAACATGGATAGAGAAAGGACAAAAAAGGAGGGGGAGTCTCTACAGCAAATACCATTTTTCCATGCCTGGGAGCAACAGTAACCCAAACCCAAGTGGGGACTCAGAAAGTGGAATGGCTTTATTTGAGATTTTTTTTACACTGACATTTTATCTCGGGTTATTTTGCTGCTTTATTTTCTGCCTCCCTGGAATTTTTTCTCTTCTGCTTCTTACCTTGTTTCTTTAGCTTAAAAAAAAAAAAAAAAAAAAAAAAAAAAAAAAAAAAAAAAAAAGTGAGAGAGAGAGGCAATCTAGAGGAAATCATTATGCATTTGATTAAAGTGTAATATTTCAGCATTTCAATTTTCCAGTTGTATAAAGTAAGAGATAAAATAAGAAGATGGGTGAAAACCTCAGCTCCAAAGAGCAGCCACTTGGGAGGAGAGAAAGGGAGAGAAAGAAAACACTTTGCAATTATTTTGCCACAGCCCGTTCCAGTGGCTCAGGAGGTGCTTTTTCCCTTTTCCCTGAAATGAGGATTTTTGAGAGCTCACAGCACTCGAAGGAACCCAGCACACATCCAGAGCCCTCCCCGGCTCATTTCATGTGGGAGCAGAATTTATGGTGGCAAAGGGGACGAGTGTCATGAGTCCGGGGCAGGGAATGGGGCTGGGAAGGGGCTGGAGCCCCAGGAGAGGCTGAGGGAGCTGGGAAGGGGCTGAGCCTGGAGAAAAGGAGGCTCAGGGGGGACCTTGTGGCTCTGCACAGCTCCTGCCAGGAGGGGACAGCCGGGGGGGTCGGGCTGTGCTCCCAGGGAACAGGGACAGGAGGAGAGGGAACAGCCTCAGGCTGGGCCAGGGGAGGTTCAGGTTGGATATTAGGGAAAAAGATTTTGACAAAAAGGGTGGTCAGGCATCAGGACAGGCTGTCCAGAGGGCAGTGTTGGAGTCCGCATCCCTGGAGGGATTTAAAAGCCACATGGATGTGGCCCATGGGGAGCCAAGTGTTGGCCTTGGCAGTGCTGGGGAATGGTCGGAGCTGGTGGTCTCCGAGGGCTCTTCCAACTAAATCAGTTCAATGACTCTGTGATGCCCCAATTGTATCTTAACATTTTGCTAAAAATTAATTGTTTTTCTTTCAGTAATTTCATTCTCCATTTGCATGGGTGTGGCAGATGACAAAACAGAGCTGGGGATTTTCTGACTCGTGGTGGGTGTTGCAGAATGGGAGCTGGTGAAGGTTCACTACATTGAGTCCAAAGTGGGACATTAGGGCTGATTGAATTCCTCCTTTCAATCAGAGTTTTAAGCTCACAAGACTCATTACTCCCTGTGTGCCTTCATAAGGTGAGGGCAGGGATGGGCTTTAGGATGTGTCACACCACCCTGTTTCAAACAGAATGACCCCAAATTCATCCTTTCTCCTCCATCCTGCCCTTATTTTTGGGGAGCAGAGGTTTTGGTGTGCTTTCCTTGGTAGCCCCCTCAATGTTCTCCCCATCCCAGTATCCCACTCTCCCACCAGCTCCCTGCAGCAGCAGCTTTGGGATGCAACCAGGAACTGTGAACAAAGGAAAGCCCTCTCCTGGAAACACGCTTTGCTGCAAAATCCCACAAGTTCTGCCACTAATCAAGGACATTGAACTATTTTATTTATGAGACCAGCTCCTTGGTTTGCAATAAACCAAAAATAAGGCAAGGTCACCAACCCCTTTCCACATTCCCAGATCCTGTGCTGGAGAAAGGACTCATCAGTGGTTAATTACTTCAAAATCACAGCTGGATCATTTAATTTCAGTATTCCATCCAGATTATTTGATTTCTTTTGCTCTTCCTGGGGCCCTTTTCCCTGCCTTGGGATGGATGCTGGCTGCATGGACAGGGTTTGACCAAGGTGACTGGGTCCAGGAGCACTAGGAAAATTTTAAAAAATAAATTTAAAAATCGGTTTTTTTTCACATCCAGAAGCCCTTTTGCCTATTTTTGAGGGCACTTTCCTCGTTCTGGGGGATGCAGAGGAGGGTGAGACAGCAGCCAGATCCCGTATCCTCTGGCTCTGGTGCCATCTAGTGCCTTCCCAGCGGCTGCTTGCAGCCAGGGCTTCCTGAGAGAAAACATCAGTGGCCAAACTGCAGTAAAAATCATTGTTACTGCCTCCCTTGCAAAAAGGGTGCCCCTGAGAGCCCTCACCTCCAGCCACCCACCCCTCCCCGGCCTTTCTGTGGGGTTGGGAGCAGGCTGAGCCGAGCCTGGAGCTCCAGGAATTAAAGGGATTTCTCCCTGCGGCACAGGAAAGGAAAGGATGCAGGTATAAAGCTAATTTTGGAGCATTTTGGATATTTTTAAGGGTATTTTAGAGTTTTTCTACACCCCTGGACAAGCTGGGAATGCTGGTCCAGGGCAAGACCTTGCACTGGCCATCGAAGGGTGAGGGAGTGCTGCACCACCCTTCCAAAAACTTGGATTAGTATGCAACCCTGTTGCTTACTGGGAAAATAAAGCATTAAAATAAGACTTTTTTGAGTGTCAGGAAGCTCAGCCCCTCACGGAAAGCTCTCTCCCTGCATTGTGCCATGCCCAAGTGGGACAGCTTTAATTATTGCCCTAACTCCTCCTTTTGACAAGCAGATGGAGGAAAGAGAGATTGTCCAAGGAGTCAAGGATTCACCAGCTGCAAGTGGGATGCGGTTTTTAATGGCCTGAGACTGTGTTTACACAGCATCCCAACCACAGAAAATGCTTGGGAACTGTGGAGGTCTCCTAGGTGGGCACCAGGGGCTCATTCTCCTTTTGCTGTGGGGAGTTGAACTAAACAGCATTTTCAACTTTCCAGGCCTTCTCCAAGATATATTGTGAGGTTGTTTTTGAAATTATCCCCCTTTTTATAAGGATTTGCTCGCTGTGGTTTTGTATTCTGGTCTTGGTGTGTTACCTAGAGAAGAGAAGGCTCCAGGGACACCTCAGAGCCCCTGCCAGGGCCTCCAGGGGCTCCAGGAGAGCTGCACAGGGACTGGGGACAAGGCCTGCAGGGACAGCACACAGGCAATGGCTGCCACTGCCACAGGGCAGGCACAGATTTTGGCATCTTGGGCAGGAATTGCTGGCTGGCAGGGTGGGCAGGCCCTGGCACAGGGTGCCCAGAGCAGCTGTGGCTGCCCCTGGATCCCTGGCAGTGCCCAAGGCCAGGCTGGATGGGGCTTGGAGCAGCCTGGGATGGTGGAAGGTGTCCCTGCCCATGGCAGGGAGATGGAATTAGATGGTCTTTAAGTTCCCTTCTAACCCAAATAATTCTGTGATTCTGTGATTGGCCTGACACTGGGGTTCACTGGTGTTCAGCAATTCCAAGTTTGAAGTAGACACACAAGGATCTGGAAGAAACAAAACATGAAAGGTTTGAGGGGGTTGCTGATCATGGGCCAGTTGGGGACAGAGCAAAAGCACTGCTCAGCTGCAGATGGCATTTCATCAGAGGCACCAGTCAGGCTCCAGGAGCTGTGTTCAATTCACAGCACCTACAGCAATGGAAAATGGATTTGACAGAGCACTCTTGTTTGTTTTCCCAGCTCTGATGTGGTTGCCCTGGATTCAGCCGAAGCTGCCGATGCAGCGAGTAAGTGTAGAAAATTAACTGAAATTAAACTTCCAGACAGCTTTCCCCCTGCCCACTCCAGCTTTGCCCTGAGACTGTCTGAAAGATGCTTCCTTCCCAGTGGCTGGCACTCAAATCTAATTTTAAACTAAATTGCAAGTCCAGATGACTAACCAGATCCATGAGAAAACTTCCAAGGGGCATTTGTGAATCCGCAGTCTTCAGGACTCTCAGGATTGAATTTGCTTTTCAAAAACTCAAGATATAGACTGAGGGGGGCCATGGGTTGGATCTTTGTCTGCTCTTTAGCATCAGTAACAAGAGGATTTCACTTTATTTGCACCAAAGTTGTCAGTAAATGCAGGGTTTGTCCATCCCAAGTTTGCACTTTGCAGGCATTCTGCTCCTTCCCTGTGCAGACAGAAGGGAAACTACACCCATGGGGTGCTCTGGAGAGAAAGCCACAGCAGCTGACATTCAGAGATGACAGCCCCAAAAAGGAGAGGCAAAACTGGGAGTGTTTCAGCCAAGGGAGGTGATGCCTTCAGCAAAGAGCACCACTTACAGATTCTCTAGGGAACTGGCGAAAAAATGCACTTAGCACAACCCTTGCAGTCCTCATTTCAAGGTGGGTAAACTAAACTTTCAGTCACAAAACTAATCTGCATTGCAACTAATTCACTGGGGAAAACACAATACAAAATCTACCCTGGCTTTGAGTAGTTTTCACCAAACTAGTGATGTAGTTATTTCTGGGGTAGTGTTGCCCCAGAAATAACAATTCCCACAAAGTCAAGCGGCTGATGTGTAAGGGAAGACCAAGAGCCACAGGAGGAGTTTTAAGCTTTCCATTCAGTGTACCCTGAAGCCTACATACTCTGGGTATCTCTTGGTGATAGAGAAGAAAAGATTCAGCAGGTATTTTATCTGTCCTCTTCCCACATCTGCACCAAACTCCAGGGCTCTGCTCTCCCTCAGCTGCTGATAAACACAAAATAAAATCTGAGACTGGTGCCCACCTTTCCAACGACCACCAGGCCCAGAATTTGTATTTTCAGGCTCCACAAATACCAAGGACTCCGTAAGGTTGAAAACCACTTTACCTTCATTATCCATATTGGTACTTAAAATACATGGATAAATGGCCTTCCTGATTTGCACTGGGAGCTTTCCCATGTGTTAAATGCATATAAAACACAGTAGAGGTACTGAATTATTATTATTATTATTTCTATTCCTATTCCTATTCTCATTTTGCCTGTGAGGGGGCTGGCAGGCAGCAGGGTCCCATGTTCAGCACAGTGCAGTTGTATTTTACCATCCTCTTCACTTGTGGCTCCAAATTCCCCCGTACAATTTTGTGGTTCTCTGAGCACAGCCCACCCTGGCACCAGCCTCCTACCCTGCAGCATCAGCCTCTGAGTCAGGCGGTGTCGCTGACCAGCAGAAGATGTCTGGGGGGTGGCACAGGGGGATGCAGTCAGAGAAATAATGGTGGGAAGGTTGCTCAGACACCTGAAGGATTCAGGTGTGTGGGGAGGTGGAGGCTGTGCTGAAATTGCATCCCTGGAGGGGATTCTGCAGGGCACAATGAGGCCCCTGGATCCCTGGCAGTGCCCAAGGCCAGGCTGGATGGGGCTTGGAGCAGCCTGGGATAGTGGAGGTGTCCCTGTGGCAGGGGGTGAAATGAGAAGATCTTTAAGGTCCCTTCCAAACTGTCCTGGGATTCTGTGATGGGCAGCAGCCACTTGTCACTGGTACCTGCACATCCCCTGGCACCAAGGCTACAGGGAGAAGTGCTGGTCCTGCCCTTGTCTGAGATATGAGGAAGGTTTTGCAGACAGCAAATCACTTTAACATTCTGCATGTGCAAAGTTAAATGTGTTACAGCAAGAAAGAGTGCTGCATTTCAGCAACTGTAACACAGAATTTACAGATTTAATTTGTAGATGTGACAAATAGCAGCATATTTGATGGAAGTGGAAGAAAAAAAAACCCCAACAAATCAATATTGTTTAAATAATACACTCTATTTTATTTAATCTTAAAATAGTTTAACCTTTATGCTACAGACTTGTTTCAAAAAACAGAAGGTCTCATCTTGCACCAAAAATATATATATTTTTATATATATATATATATATAACACTCTGTTTTATTATTATTTCTCTCCAAAGACCCTTAAATACTAGATGGAAAATGAGAACTAAATAGTGAGTGTCGATAAGAATTGAATTTTATTTTTAACTAGAGCCGCACATTTTAAACATTTATATTCTGAGCAATGATTTGTCTTCACTATAGAAGATTCCAAGTTCACACTCCAGCAATTCAGGAAAACTGCTAAACCCTGAAGGGCTCGAGCCAATGCACACTGAGGTCGATGGGCAGCCCCACACCGACCCCAGTGGGTTCTGGTCCAGGCCCCAAGTGCATTGGTTCACAGCCATACAATGGCTAACTTTTCTCTTTCCTGCTGAGAAGAGCAAAAACCACCCAGGCACGTTTTTGCCCTTTAAAAAAAAAAAACAACCAAACAGAAGTTAAAAAGAAAAAAGAAAATTAAAAAAAAAAGAAAATAAAAGAAACAAAACCAAACTATCTCCTACCTATATCCAGTGATTGCTTTTTTCAGATCACTAGCCTTGAAATTTGTTAAGAGAAAATACATAGTGTTTTAAACAAAAGAAAACCTGCGTCAGATTACCATACACGAGCTGTTTAAACAAACACAGTGCACAATTGGAGGAAGTTTGGTTAGGAGGCAGTTGTTTTTATGTACACGTGGAAGTCACATCATATACAAACTGAAAAACAAGGAGAGATCGTTTGCATTTTTTCACGGAAGGACTGCAAACGGGGTCCCTGCAGCTTTCTTCACAACCACTCTTCAGGAGACTCTGTGAAACGGGAAGAAGCAGCCACAGGAGGAGGCTGTTCCAAAGTTACCTTTACAGCAGGAGTGTGAGCCCACAGCTGATGGAAAGACGAGGAGAAAGGATGGGCAGAGCAGCACGGGGCCATTCCCTGCTGCAGCGCCAACAGGATCCATCCATGCTCCCCTCCCACCTCCCACAGAAAGGAATTGGTCACTAAAAACACCACAGTTATTTCTCTGGCCATGCAAGACACTTATGTTCAATGTTCTAGAAAGCTGGAAATGGGAATATCAATCCTTACCTAGCTGATCTGTAAAGTGCAGCATGAATTGTTCTGCTTATGGAAGAAACAGATGTTTGTTACTAACGATACCCCCCTGCTGCGTTGTTTTGCCTTTTTGTGACAACACAGGTAACTCTGGTTTAGTTTTTTATTTTGCCTACAGATAAAATTACGGGAAGCCAAATAAATTTTGAAAACCAGCCAACATGAAAGGAAAGCAGAACTTCCCATGTCCTGACCACCCTTGTTCAGCTTCAAATACTAAAAAATCTAATGGCAGAGCTGTACAAAATTCGCAACAGAAACATCTGGGATATGAAGGAATGTTTCAATTGCACAGTAGACATTTAAAGTGAATAATATCATCTTGTTAAAGTCTAATCTTTGGTTTTTGCCTTAGGAAAGGCTCCAAATGACAGATGAGGGGCAGGAATTTCCATGTACACCACAGAAACTGCAGCCCGCTAAAGTGAGTCGTTCCACTGATTTTGGTGAGTATTCTGGTAGAAAGCGTTCCCTGAATCTTGGCATTTCCAAAACTAGCATGAGAGGCATGATTGGAAGGCAGGGAAATGGTGCAGATTACTAATTTAACCAAAAAAAAGTTAAAAACCACAACCTTAATTTCTGACCCTGATCCTGCAACATCTTTCAGGACAGAGTTTTAAGCACTTGAGTGGCCCCAAAAATTCCCAGAACAGGTCCCAGCTGAACACCCCTTTGCCAGGCTGGAGCTTTGGAATTTGCTTGGGATTTGGTTTTTTATTTTCTGAGATGGTGAATAACACAAACAAGCAGCAGTAGAGATGGGGACTGTGAGTAAAACATTTAATTCCTCTCCTTCATCTACTCCAGGCAAAACTCAGATAGAGGTAAAGAAGTTTAGCTATAATTAAAAAGGAGAGGAATACTGGGCCTTTTTATTACCTTTTCCTGTGCTTTTGCAACGTTCAGCTGTTCCTAAGTCACTACTATTACTATTTTAGCCATTCCAAGCTGTGGGAATTGACCAGTGAAACACAGTAGTCAAGTGGACAGAAGACTCAGTACTGAAGAGTATAAACTATAAATTACATTGAAAATAAAAATGTTTTAATTAAAAGCTGTTCAGTGCATTTGTTACGGGCCATTTGCATCAAAGACAATCCCTCCTGCTGACAACATAACCAAATCAGCTTGGGTAAAAATACTCCTGGCCCAAATTTTGGAAGTGTTGAATACCCCCCAGTTCCGCTGAAATCAGTGAGGACACAGCATTTCTCAAAATCACTGATGCTCACACAGCAACACACTAACTTCTACTAACAAACTCAAGATACTGATAAATTAAAAAAGTCCTGGAGATGGGGGTGGGGAGGCTGGGAGGACGTAAGTTTGCACGCAGTTATTTCGTTAGATATACACACACACGTTAGTAACTGCAGATGTGTTTTAAATTTGGTGCTGTTAATTCTGGTAGGAATCCTCCTCGGAGAAGGCAAAACCATTTGAAGTGATACTGAAATCAGACTACATTCCTGTGGAGGTGGAGAAACGCCGTGGGTTTGGGTCTCGTGGTGCCAAGGACGGGGCCTCTGCAGGTGATGGCTTCACCACTGAACTTCTGTGCCAGGGAGGGCGGGAGGGGAGGGAGAGCACAGTGACAGCAGGTCAGTGACACGGCCTCACAGGAGGTATTTGCGCCTGGTGTCCTCGTCCAGAGTGAGGTCCACCACTTCTGGGGGCGAGGACCAGTTCTGCTGGGGAGCCACTGCTGTCCATGGCTGCGCGGGCTGGGCGCTCCCGAACGGCGAGCCGCGCTTCCAGGAGGACACGCTCTGGATCACCCCTCCCCTGGGATGCACGCACCTGCAGTGAACAGAGGGACACACACGGCGTCAGGGACATGTCAGCTCAGCCACGACATCCCCTCCTCCAGGGCTTTGTTGTTTTACAGTTAGCACTTCCCTCTCCAAACTGGATTCTCCACTTGTAGAGTCCATGGCATCTCAAACGCCCAGTGAACAAAGCTAAATTTAAATCTGGGGATTAAATTATTCCAAAGGAATGCCAGTGAGTGTAATGTGATCCTCCTTAAAGAATATGTGCATGGATCCCAAGGATCTTGAGGAAGCCTGCCCCACCATGTGTAGTACCATACATGATGCAGCTTTACCCACAGAACTTTCTAAAAATAGAAAAATCTCAAGTGAGGCTGCCTAAGAGAAAATGAAAAGCTATACTGCAATATTAAATCAAAGCCATATTAAAACAAGGAGGTAATGATACTTTCATTACAATAATTGCAAAAGAGATCTTGCTAATTATGTTATTACAGTCGTTATGTCTGACTTTTTTTGTTTTGGTCTTTTTAACTGAAAATTACAAACATGCTGGGAAATGCTCACTGACAACAGCTCAGCCCCACTTCAGCAAAACATTTAAGCTTTAAGTGACTGCAGCCAATGAGACTAAAAGGTGTATTTGAAGATAAGGCTCCAGTGCCCTGCTGAAGCACAATACACAGGTACCTTTCACACAGCATTTTTACCTATTACATCCATAGTAGATACATGACAAATGAAGCTCAGGTTAAGAGCAATTAGAAAAAATAAATGCAAAATGAAAGGTAGAATAATTTTGTGCATGATGAAGTGATGACAGGAATTTATTAGAGGCTTTAGGATGATCACTCCATTTCCAGCTGTAAATCCTGCACAGGCACTAATAAAACTTGATACCTAGTGCTCCAAAAATTGTTTTGCTCTTGTAAGCACTGGTAGTGGCTGTAGCTCCTTCTGGCTGCATGGATAAACACGAGGTGCTCTGGCTGCTGGGGTAACCTTTTCCCATTTCTTTGTGAAGGCACGTGTATTTCAGGAACTCCAATTTCCTGCACTGATCAAATATCCCTGACATTTACATTTTATTTATTCCAATTTAAGTCTGTGCTATTTATTTTCTCCAAAACTACTTAGGTTATGCTCAGCTCTCTTGGCTCTGGTTGGAGTTTCACGAAATAGAATGAAAAGTCTCATTCTCTGAGCTGTAACTTCTCTGAATATAAATGTCTCATTGCCTTCTCAGATACGCTGCTTAGGTTTAGATGTGATGTTCAGAATGGCTCTTTTATTACTTCTTCTGTCATAAAAACACATACTTAAAGTATATGTCTACAAGGAATTAGCAATAAGACTCTGGAAGTCTAACAAATGTATGGGATTTCTTTCTTTTAAATCTTTCTTTTAAAGAGAAGTATTTTTAAGCTTAACTGGCAAGAAAAGCTTGTAGGCAGAGCAAATTAAATATGATGTTTGGTCTCAGGGACTGTGGTGCACCATTCTGAGAATAGTCCTCAGTGTTTAGGCAAAGCTAAAACTAACTTTTCTTCCCGAAGATTATGAAAACAAGCCACAAATTATCTCACAAAAAAAGATACCTCTGAAAGATAAAAGTGTTTATCCTTAAACTAGTCACACAAGCAGCCAACAGCAAAACACTGAGTCAAACATGAGCTCAGAATATGCTTCCAATCTACAGCTAAGGGAAGCTACCAAGTAAAGGCAATAAAAAATCCCCAAAAACTCCTGGAAAAAAACCAGAGGAAAACTGGTTTATATGCATGCATGATTTAAAAAAAATTATGCCAGTGAAATATTTAACAAACTGAAAAATATGATTTGGTGACCTTAGTAAATGCAAAGGAATATCCCAACGATGAGAAACAGCACCAATTCACTCAGAATCTGAAGAACTACAAACAATGGACAAATTCCAGGACGTCACAACTCACACCAGCCCAACAATGACACGGAATAGGGAGCATGATAAAAACCAGGATCCAAACACCACACTAACTAAGCATGCAGGAAATACTGATCATAAACCTAACTTTTGTTCAAATGACAACCCTGCCAGAAGCCCATCAATACTTCATAACTGCAAGCCTAGACCTGCAGGAGAAATAAAGCTCTAAATAGGATTCAAACAACTGAAATGTGTGAGTGAGTATTCAAGGGAGACAGTAAACACTGGTCTGCAGGAGATGGGTACAGGAACAAAAGAAAGAACAGGACAGTGCTTTTAGTCTGATTTGCTGGAAGTATTTCAGTTTTTATCTACTAAAACTCATTTTAAACAGCAACTCTGCATTTAGCTCATGTTTCCATTCCCACAGAGAGTGAATACTATCGAGGCAGCAGCATGGAAAGCTTTCAAAGAGGGGACAGAGGCACAAGGGTCCTGTGTGTGCTGCACAGATTTACAGCAGCCTGTGCTGGAGGGTGAATCCACACCTCTCACCATCAGCACAAAGCCCTGGGCTCTGCTGCACAAACAGCCAGGAGAGCTGCTTCCTAAGGAACCACCATCTTCCTAAAATGTTGGCCATGCAAGGACTTTCTCACTGTTCTAAAAGCTAAGATTAAATTCCCTTTCTGGATCTGGAATTTCCTTTTTTTCTACATCCAACAGCACGGGGCTGTGCCCACATTATCCTGAAGTTTCCTGCCTGGGAAATTGGGTCCTGAACACTTTCTTTCTTCCTTCTTCTATCTAAGAAAGATACAGTGAAGGGACAAGGAACTCTTCTGTGTTCCTCACACCCCTTTTCTGCCTCCAAGCATCCACTAGGCAGCAGAAAATTTTGGAAGGCGCTTGTCTATGTACTGTTTTGACTTGGTTTTATTCCATTGAATTCACACTCCACACTATTAGAAAATGTCAGTTTTGTTGAACTGTTTCATAATATTTTAAGCCAAGGAAAGACCACAGACTAAAAATTAAGAGTAACATTAAAAAAAAAACCTACCAAGAAGAACAGCTGCACAGGTTTCTGACTGAGAGAGAAACCTCTGGCACCCTCACCCTCATCTACTTTGACCTCTCTTGAATCTTGAAATAAACCCAAGATTCAAAATTATGTGATTTTCAGCCTAAAGGGGATATCTTACTACATTAGCCATTGAAAAAATTACAGCATTTTTACCCCTACTGATTAATTAAATAAAGTGAAAGCTGATAAAAAAATCTTAATATTTTGAAAGGAAATAAGAACCCACTCAAAGATTTTCACTTAGTTATTCCTATCTTGATGTATTCCTTTAAAATCTGAATTTCTGATGTATGTACACTTAGTATCTCAATATTTGGTATTTTTATGCTACACATCTTTAGCCAGTTAATGTTTGATATTGAAACAAAACTTTAATCTTTAATAACAATCAAGTTGGTCACTTTCTAAAGAAAAACACATTCTGACACCACCATGACCAGCAAAACAGAAAAAAACCCCCAACATTTGCTACCTTTTGGGCATTACTCATGGATGGGTAACTAGAGAAGTGAAGTTCTTTCTTTATTGATTTTGATAATATAGACATTCTGATAAAATGAAAGTAATATTAGAGCAAGAAAAAATAATTCATACCTGGCATGTTCCTGAACTCCAACAATCTCTACTTCGCTATCAGAAGAGGCAATGCTAATTTCTTCATTGGCCTGGGCATTGCCACAAGAGGTTTTGTCACCTGCAAGGAAACCTGGATCCAAACGACCTAGAGACGGGGACAATGGGAATACAGACAGTGTTTAACAGCTCACATGACTCAGAAATCAGCTGGAAAAGGAGTTTCACAACCTAACAAAAAACTGAAACAATACTAAGATTAGAAAATCTCATTAGACCAAGTTTTTTAACTCACAATTCATGGCCTGATACAGGAAAAGCACTAGATTTAGCCAGTGTCAGTAGCTCTGGTGATGGTGCTGTCACACAAATGTGAACAAAGCCTGACTGTTGCACCAAGAACAACCAGAATTTCCAGCTGAAATGTTATGACAGTGGTAAGAGTCAGATTGTCTCTAAACCTCTGTAACATTAAGAAACAAAACAATCTAAGCAAATACAATGATAATATAGGAAAAAAATGCCTATAGACAGGACAGAAACATCCCATCCCAGAAACATCAAGGAAAATTGATTTAATTTCTTTAAACAAAAAACTAGGGGAAACTGGTCAGCAAAAATCACAGCAAACCCATCAGTTTCTGGCAGTGCTGCTCCATATATCTGCTCTAACATTATTACAAATACTTGAAAAGAAAAAGTGGTTTACTTAAGTCCCATATGCAGCAGGGCTGTTTTTTCATTACAGTTCCTCATGATATCCAGTTTGTCAGTCAGTCAAACCACAAGCCCTCTCTAAATACTCACAGCAAGTGTGGCACATTTTTGCCTTTTTTGCCAAGTGCTGCTAAGAAGGTTCTTCACCCCAATTAGTGAATGTCTTGAGTCATACAGGATAATACATGGGAAACACAAAGCAGCCGAAATTATTATTTCTTCCACAGAAAATAGATTTCTTGAAAAATCAGTTAATTAAAAGATATAACTTCTACTCTTCCCCCCGCCGAAAAAAGAGAAAATTATTAATTCCACTGTCTCTGTCATTAGCCTGAGGGATGCTGGGCAGCCTTGAAGTAGCTGATACTACCTGCTACTGAAAAACCACTTGGTCAGCTGTATTACACAGGGGAAGAGTCATTTGTTGAGCAGGAAATTTGAGAGTAGGTGAGTATTTTATGTGTATCTAGTCTGAGTGGACACCTCCTCAAAGATGAGAGGAGGAGGAGAAGCAATAATGATCCACAGGATTTCAAAGGTGTGTGAACAAGCAGAACTGATTATACCCCAGGGACATTAAAAGGAAACAGAAGAAATTAAACTTGAAACAAGTGCCAGGGAAACTTTCCAATGACTGCTTAAAGTATGTGGGAAAGATGCAAACAAATAGAATCATAGAATGGTTTGAGCTGAAAGGGACCTTAAAGCTCATCCAGTGCCACCCCCAGCCATGGGCAGGGACACCTTCCACTGTCCCAGGCTGCTCCAAGCCCCATCCAGCCTGGCCTTGGACACTGCCAGGGATCCAGGGGCAGCCACAGCTGCTCTGGGCACCCTGGGCCAGGGCCTGCCCACCCTGCCAGCCAGCAATTCCTGCCCAAGATCCCAAAATCTGTGCCTGCCCTGTGGCAGTGGCAGCCATTGCCTGTGTGCTGTCCCTGCAGGCCTTGTCCCCAGTCCCTGTGCAGCTCTTGTGCTGTATGTTCCATTTTTGGAAAGCTAAGACCCTTGGTGACTGGATCAGGGTTAGCAAGGGAAGGAAACACATGTGGTATCAGGTACTGAAGAAGGAATTTCCACCTCACAAGACAAAAAAATATTGGTCAGCTGAACTTAAAACAAATTAATAGCCCAGACAGTTTCTTCCCAGCACTGCAGTTGAGCTGAACATTTATTGGCAAACATCATTGACTGCCAGAAAGCCCAAAAATGGTCATGGGTGTTTCTTCAAGTGGCTGGGCAGACTGTGAAACATGAAATTAAAGTGCTCAGAGACTTTAATTCACTTGCCAGGGGCTTCACATTGCCAGAGGGCAGGGCTGGATTAGACACTGGGGAGAAATTCTTCCCCATGAGGGTGGGCAGGCCCTGGCACAGGGTGCCCAGAGAAGCTGTGGCTGCCCCTGGATCCCTGGAAGTGTTCAAGGATGGAGCTTGGAGCAATCTGGGATACTGGAAGATGTCCCTGACCAGGGCAGGGGGTGGAATGGCATGGCCATAATATTATATAATATAATAAAATATCTATTAATACAATATCTATTGTTTTATTGCCTAACCACCCTACATTATCTTGTCAGGGTAATGTCTGGCAAAGGAGCAAAGCAGACCAGCTTCTAAATAGCCCCAAAAAGTATCCCCACACGTATAAACTGGAGTCCTAAAAGAGCTTCCACATATTACCATAGCTTTAAGTTCAGACAACAAAAAGATAATTAGCAGTAGCAAAACCATGATTAGCAGAGTAGCTGAGTGTTAACCATACTGCAAGAGTAGCTGAGTGTTAATCAGGATTATAGCACAGACAGACAGATTTACACCTCTGGCCATACAAATTTCATGCCTAATAACATACCCACGCAGTTAATTTCTTTGCATGAACACTAGGATGACGCCCAAAGTGATGTTTTGTTTGCCCTATGCCACCAGGGCTTGCAAAAGAGACCCAAATATTTGCCCATGCACAAAGATGTGATAGTGTAATAAGATTTTTCACTTTGATAGAGCTGCTTATGTGGCTATATTTTCCCATGGAAACACATTCTTTAAAGTCTGCTAAACAAGATGCTGGCTGAAGATTACACTTGTGAACCAGATGCAAGATTTGAAAATTCTGCTTTCCCAATGTGCAACCCTAGAGCTGGCAGGAAAAGGCCAGCACTGGCAAAGGGGCAGTCAGATGTGTACTGAGGCTGCAGGGTAAGGTGAATGCAGGAGCAAACAGAGATTCATCCTTTTAGCTGCTGACATAGCCATAGCTATGGACCAAATCCATATGAACCTTCCTAGGGATGAAGAAATCTCTTGATGTTTCCAGTTTTCTTTTACCTGCAAGTCCCCTTGGATATACGTGGAGGAAGGAAAAAAAAAAATCCTACCTGCACTGCAGCATTTTAAGAGAAAAGTGGAAGAAAGCTTGGTAAGAAACATTACTTTTTATTTCCTTATATTCAATTGGTGTACTTATCCATTAGTGCTATGTAATACAGGTGATTTCAGCTGTTCTAATTGTTTAATAAATCCCTTAATAAAGGACTGGGATTGCTAGGGGTCAAATAGCTATCAGTCAGCTGCTGTCCTGCAAAAAATAGCAGTGAGCTTGGAAAACAAAGGCAAGCTTCAAAAAGGCTGGAAAAAACATCCAGCCATGGACCACAGTGAAAATAATGCACAGAGATTCTCATACTCAAATTGTGCACTTGTAGACTCCATAATAATGGAGCATCTCTTTACAAAGCACCACCTAATTGTGTTTCTTTAAGCCTTAGAGACAGTGAAAAGCAGCTCAGAGCCACCACAACCCTCCCCACGTGGGTGCCCTGTGGCAGGAGACCCAAGGGAAAGAGAATGAAACACAAACCTGCTGTGCACCACCAG
This sequence comes from Pyrgilauda ruficollis, assembly GCF_017590135.1. Taxonomy (NCBI): domain Eukaryota; kingdom Metazoa; phylum Chordata; class Aves; order Passeriformes; family Passeridae; genus Pyrgilauda; species Pyrgilauda ruficollis. Next base: position 1,864,476 of record NW_024508545.1, on the reverse strand, counting down.
GAAAGACTTATGTGTCTAATGCAGCCTGAAATCCTAACATGGGGGTAAGAAAAGGAGTGGAAGGGAAGTAAAATTTTGGCATAAAAAGCTGTGGGATGAAGCTGATAGAATATGATCCCTGACAACATCCAATACTGTCTAATTTTCTAAGGGGTATCGGAAATGCAGATGGAATAGGGGAAGAATTAATGTTTTCATTTTAAAGGAAAAAAAAAAAAAAAAAACAAAAAAAAAAAAAAAAAAAAAAAAAACCAACCCAAAAAAAAACCCAACATACACAGGCAATCCCAGTCCTGAAAATGAGATTAGGACCAATTGCCTAGCTGGTGGCATGGGTTGTCATAACCAATCATTCAGTAACAAGATTAGGTCACTTTCATTTTAAAAAAAACCACCACCAAAACCCCAGATCTAAGTTCTCTGTAGTAATTAGAAGGAAAAGAAGAAGGAGAAAAGCAGTTAAGAAAATTAATGTCAAAAATATATTGCAGGAATATTTGTCAATTTTTATCACTTGTATTTTGGAGTAAATGTCAGACCTTTTTAATAAGCACCTGTCCTGTTCTCTCACAAAATCCACATAGGGAGCTTTTACAGCTGTATAAACTATAAAAACACTGAAAGCAAGGAAGGGAGACCCACCAACTGCAACGCAGGCACAGATGTCAGAGAATTGAAACAAACCTGTATCAGCACTCATTTCATTCAGCAGCCCTCTGGTTCTCCAGGCAGATCCTGAGTCTTGATTTCCTAAAGAATTACTGTGCTCTTGAACTACTGCAGCTGCCAACAGATTGTCCACATTTACCACTTCTGGGTCTGAGTTTGTGTCTGATATATCATAGTGAGCCACAACAGGGGGTCCATCTGCAGGGGAGAAAAGCAACACAGGTTAGAAACCAGCACAGAATGAAAGACACCTCAAAAAGTACAAATAATTTGTTTAAGGATTAATGCAACATCCTACATGAAGCTCTTAAAGTTACATAGTGGTAGATTGTAGGAATTATTGAATTTCAGTTAATGAACATAGCCTGAGATTACAGAGACATTTTGACCTTTGCATACACAGAAAACACAAGTGTCAGAAACACACGTTTATCAGAGTATTGGTTATTTGTGCACTGTCTTTTACATTAACACATAAACATCTCCATATCTGACAATGTTACATTTACAATCTTTAAAGGATAAAATCTCCAGTTTAAAATAAAAAATAAAAAAAAATCACAGGACATTAAATTGGGCAGACAAGATATTTATCTAGAGAATTTTACAGAAGTCAAGTGACAGCTTACATTATTATAGGGTTGATTGAATAAAACTAACTTTCTCATAAAACTGATCCAGTAACAATGAATTTAATATTAGGCAACTTTCTTTTCAGAACATTCACCTGTCAAGAGCAGGGGGATTTTTCAAAATTGCAATGTTTTTTGGTGGTGTTTGTTGGGGTTTTTTTAAGATCAAAATAACAAAAAATAAAATTATATTGTGCAGTGATAAATATGCTTTTCATTCAGCATGATTATCATATGAATTTTTAGCCACCATAATGAAAGAGAAAGAGGGAGATAAAACTTCTTACATGATTCTGAAATCTGTCCTTGAAGAATAGCAAAAAACTATTTTTGATCTGTTTTGTTAGGACCAACTAAATTCTTTGTGATGAATGAAAATAACTTATAACTGGAAAGCATGCTAGAAACAGAAGAGGATCAGGAAAAAAACAGGCAAATTCAAGACAAAGATTGATGTGGAAGCAGGGAGAATGGGTAAATAATGCAATTCTGAGAGGATGTGAGTGTTTTAGCTCAAATGCCTTGCCCCATCTGCAGCTCACTGACTGATTCAGCATGGATGAAAGTGGTTGGAGCTTCCCCTCCCCAAATGAGAGGATCAAAACTTTCTTTGGACCAAGGCTTCATCCACACAAATGACCATGAGACACAAACACAGGCTGGGCCAAAGCTCAGCATCTTTGCAGTTCTTTAACTCCAAGGAGGTTCTTGGAGTTCTGCACTGAGCATCTACAGGACCTTTTGTTATGGGTGTGATACATGGAGGGTACAACTTGTATGGGATAATATAAAATAATCATAAACTAAGAATGTGTTCAGGAAGACAGGACTTTCAGAGTTACAAAATGACTAATGAAATATTTTAAAGTGATAAAGAATAAAATGAAAAGCCTTAGAAAAAACTGGTTTCTTTTTAGAGTTTTGAGTGGCTGTTAAAGACAGAAAGAACAGGATGAACTAGAAGTTTCAAATTTACTCCTCTGAAAAGCTGTTCTTCTGAGGTTTTTAGAGCGAATTTTGGTTTTGGGGGCTTTTTTGGAGGGGGTGTTTTTTAGAAACTTGGTGCCTGAAATAAAACTCAACTGACTATTTTCAGAAACCCGTACTTTGTGATTAGCAACACAGTTCATCAGAGAGTGACATTTTGCTTAAGTCGTACTAAAGATCAGTTTTGCAACAAGGTATGAAGAAATTCGCAAAATATTTCGGCTCAGACCTGCCTCCAAAACAACAATTCCATGGAACAATGTTACATTACAAACTTAAAACAGACCCAACAAAAATAAATGAGTAGTTAAATGCCAATGTATTAAAGACCAAACTGTTCGCAACATGAAACGCTGATGATTATGACTGGAACAGAATTCCTGATAATTAACTGGAAGGCAATCTTTGTCTTTCTAAAAGGCAATTACAAAATAATGGAATACTGAGTTCAGAATTAAGCTGGCTGATGTTCAGTTAATTATTTGTGACAGCTGATGATTAAATTACATGCAGAAGTTAGGGCTGGACTGAATCATGGGAGGCATGTTTTCTTTCAGTCTTATCATCAGAGTTCAGCGTGAACATATATAATGTGAGCTGTAAAAATAAACAGTCGAGTGCAGAAGATACGAGGGTCAAGTACAATATTGACTATTTGACCATTTTTTCAACAGGTTATCTAAGATTTCAGGAGCTTGGGACTGTTCCTTCAGGCCTTTGTTTCTCTTGCTTCAGACCTCCAAAAGCAGAAGCAAAATTTGATTTTTAGATAGACGTGTCTACACAAGTAAAAGTGTATTTGGACAAAAGGCACCAATAGTCTCAAGTCAAAATTGTACCACTCCTACATGTATAATCATGCAAAAATGTATAATAAATGTATATACATGCAGAGTGATATTCTCATCACCTACCCATAGAAATAACTTGTGTGAAAGTCTTCATCAGTAGGAAATACAAGCATAAACTTGTTATCTGTAGCTCCACTCTTGTATCTTCCACACTTCCAAAGAGCACACCTTATAACTTAGCTTAAATTCAGTATACATCAAACAGACAAAAATATTTTCAATATAATTTACACACTGTAATTATATTTGTCAGGGTAATAGCCACCAATTTAACAATCTGGAAAAAAGAACCCCAAACAAACTGCCTATTTACAAAGCAATCACAGCAGAGATCTATTTTTGTATTTCTCAGCCTTGCCTTTCAGGATCAGATCTGGAAATTAGGAAAGGCCCCCAACACCAGGTTTATCCACACCTATCACCAGCAGATGACTAACACAGCCAAGATAATGGCCACCAAGCTGCAACAAATCCTCAGATTCCCCATATTTACAAAAAAAATAAATAAGCATAAATGCTCACATGTGTTTAAAAAAAAAAAAAGTCAACAAAAACCACACAAAACCAAACAATGAAGAAGTTGCAGGCAACAACAAGCAGATGGGAGTTGCAGTTGAAGGCATATTAAAAAAAAAATCTTCTAAAAATCCTCTGTTCCCAAAAGCTGTTTCCTTTTCAGTGCTGCATGGAAGGGACAGGAGTGGTTAAATCTGGAAATAAATAATACTTCCCTAGCAAAGTACATGATCATCCAGTGATGTGATGCAAAGTGAATGTATTGTACCAAGAAATAATGACAATTGGCTTCAGCTAGGAAATAAAGTGAAAAAATGCTTTCAGGTTGAAAAAGTAAAAAGGATTAACTACAACCATAGGTGTAATTCATCATCTTTTCTTTGTAATAGAGACACTACACATAATTACTGACCCTAAAAGGATTTCAAAAGGTTAAAAAACAGACATCAAGACAAACCATGCCAGAACAAGACTTAATGTAGAATAGTCAGGAGGTTCCCTGGTCAGTAATTTAAACTATCTACTTTAGAAAAATTACATCTTTTGAGAACCCAAGGTAGCTGGAAGAAGTACATTAATGCTTGAAGTGACAAGCATTAATTCATTTCTAAAGCAATAAATGCTTGGAAAAGGCAAGGCTGAAAGTTAATAAGTACCAGCAGCAAAATATAGCTGTTGACATTTAATGCTATAAGGGGGGAGGGAAAGCCTGCTTTCTTTTTCTCTTCCCCAAAGAATTCAGAGGCAGAGGTCATCACGGGGACAGCAATTCCAAGTGTCCAACTCTCCCTTAATTTAAACAGCTCATCACAAATAATTCCACTCAGAACAACTGAATCAGAAGTCACATGCACAAAAATCCAGGTCTACACATACCAATTCCCATGTTAAACTTGCAACACAGAAAATTAAATCACTTCTCATCTGCTACCTGCTCCCTCACTTTTCTTAGTGCCACATCTCAACACTCAGCAGCCTAACCCATGCTGTAAGATCCACACGCCTATTATCCCTTACTTCATTATAATGGCAGCACAAGCAAAAGGGGGAACTCAAGCATAAAATTTCAGCTGTAGGTAAAAAGCAGCCATTCCATAAGAAGCACTGTCCCTTTACACTGCACGGGCTGTTTATCATTGCAGAGGAAACACAAGATATCAGCTGGCAGAACCTCAGTGGGGAAATAAGTCCTTGAAATTTGTGGAGACAGGCTGAGAGACCTGTGGGTGTTCGGACTCCAGGGACACCCCAGAGCCCCTGCCAGGGCCTCCAGGGGCTCCAGGAGAGCTGCACAGGGACTGGGGACAAGGCCTGCAGGGACAGCACACAGGCAATGGCTGCCACTGCCACAGGGCAGGCACAGATTTTGGCATCTTGGGCAGGAATTGCTGGCTGGCAGGGTGGGCAGGCCCTGGCCCAGCGTGCCCAGAGCAGCTGTGGCTGCCCCTGGATCCCTGGCAGTGCCCAAGAATGGGGCTTGAAGCCACCTGGGAGAGTGGAAGGTGTCCCTGCCCATGGTTGGGGATGGAATGGGATGAGCCTTAAGGTCTCTTTCCACTCAAACCATTCTATGATTACAAATCATTATTTCTCTTCACCTTTCTTACATTTAGGCATGCTGAGCAGAGCTGATCACCTAAACTCCTTCCCACTGCAGCCAGAGAGAGGAAGTTCAGAGTCAGATAAGCTCAGCCTGGAAATTGCAGCTTGGAGCATCAAGAACACCATCTCCTCTCCTTCCCCAGCAAACAGAAAAAGCTTGGACACCACTTCAGCCCAAGTACCTCAATTTCACAGTACTCCAGTTTCACAAGAAGAATTCCAGCCTCAAGAATGGGATTTTAAATTTGCTACATTTCCTCTATAAGTAGAGGAAAAAAACCTGAAATCTCCAGAGGACTATCCCGATTAAAATAAATCCAAAATTAAAAGCCTAATTTTGGTGTTCTGAGCTGCCCTCTAGAGCCATGTGTCCCTGCAAGGAAGAGACAGGGAGTCATATTTACATGTGAATATCACCCCAAGTTTTAAGACACAAAGACCAGTACAGTAATAAAAGCAACAATAATTACAGCACTTTGTTCTTACAAAAAGCTCTCCATTATATCCCAGAAAACTCCGAGGTGGTTATTAACCTCCTTTGTCCACGAGGGAAACTGAGGCAGGCAGCAGCCTGCAGCTTGCTCAAGGCTAAGGAGCAGAGGAGCTCAACCCAGCTGAAAACAACGTTTCCCTCCAATTACTGGGCTATTTTTAACTGCTGAATGTTTGAGGACTTTAGAAGCAGTGCTTAGGAATGCTTTTGGGAAAGGTGCAAATGCTAAAATGGCTACAGAGCCCTGGGAGACACAGCCTCTGCCAGCCTCACCTCCACCTCTTGGCTGTGAACGTGGGCACTGATGGCCTCAGCCTCACTACTCTAACTGAATTTATTTCTATGGAACAAATGAGAACAATGAGATGTTTTAAAATAATGAAAGACCTAAGAACACCCTCTTTTACACTGGCTGCTTAAATTTAAGAGATAACTCCCACTTACTTCCAGATTACACAAAACATAAAATGGACTTTATTATCTATACAGATTTTAAGGTCAGGTGACCACAACTGAAATAATATAGTGATACACAAAACTACAGCCTTTTTGTTTCAGATAAGCAATACAAACCTGGTACTAATTAAAACATGACCCAGACCTTCTATTTCAAAACTATGTGCAGCTCAAATGTCACTAAGTACCTGAACTGTCAAACAATTCCCGAAGGGAAGTGGGAGCTGGAGATTTGTGCTTTTTTGTGTTGTTTAGCAACATGGAACACTTCATTGCTATTTAGGTTTATTTATTTATTCCAGGTTACAGTAGTTACATTTCAAAATTTACAGGGTTAAGCAAATAATACATTGTAAATACAATAAAAAACAATAGCAGTGTAACAACATTCTCTCTAAAATCATAAAGTGAACTTTATCAGTGAATCCACTTTCCTGACACTTTCCTTTGTTTCACACAGTAAAGCTTTTCTGTTTGGTGTTTCTTTGAACCATAATGATAAAACAAAATCAAAACAACATGATCAAATTATTATCTGTTCTCAGACTGAATACTTTTTAATATAGCATAAGAAAAGAAATCCCAAAAATTCAAGTCTTGCTGAACAACATTCATACTTTCAGGCTTTTTGATGACTGGATGGAAAATATCTTGGATTTAATTTAGCAAATTATGACTGAAGATAACAAAGCATTTTTCACTGAGTGTTAAGCAAAGGCACATGGAATATGGCTATGAATTGAGAAGACTGGGAAGTGGAATTCACTTTGTATCTCACTGCAGGAGTTATTTTCTGTGATGCTGCCTAACAATGCAATAATTATGGCAGCAGGTACATCAACCAGGTCTCTTCCCCAGTTTTACTTAGAGAAGTGTCTCAGGAGGGTTTTGGAAACCATCACATCCTTACGTAACCATGATAGTTAACAAAAGTAAATAATTCCCTGTGTTAACACAACTTCCATTAGGAGAAGGCAGAAAACATGCACCCCTGCAGAAAATATGACACTTTCCCCAGCACAAACTGCACCTTTCCATGGCAGGACTGATACAGCCTCTGACGGTGCAGACTAATCCCCTGCTCCATCGCTCTGCACTTGAAATCCCTGCTAACTTAATAAGCCTATTTTTCCATGTGCCTTCATTTTGCTGACCTAACACCAAGGGATTAATGAAATTTGTGAGAATACCAACTTCTGGCTTCATCTTTTGCAAGGTACTGTCCATCTCTATCAATCAGCCTGATTATTTTGGCTTCTACAGCACCAATCACACAGTGCATTTGTTCTAACACATGTAACTGCAGTGGTCACAGTGCAGACCCCCATTATTTTAAAAACATTTACCCAACTGGCCTGAATTACACACCCTCACAGGCAAAGGCTCGCCTCATGGTCAGTTGGAGGATTCTCTGGACAAAAAAACTGCAAAATAAATTCAATTTTTAATGAGCTTAAATGCCAGCCCCATTAAAACCAGTAGAAAATTTCTACTACTATCAATGGGACTAAAGTTTAATTTCTTAATGCCCTTGAAATATTATTTATAAATTTATCCACATACAGTATGTGGATATAGAAAGAGACAAAATATATTAAAAGAGGAAACTGTGATAATAAATATGTTCCAATTTGTAATATAACTGCCAAATATGATCCTGTTTCATTGAAGTTAAGATTGGTTTTTCAGTCTTTACCCTAGCAGCTCAGATAAAATAACCCAACAATCCTGCACAAACACTAAAAGACACTATGCTTAAAAAAATAGATGTGTATTTCTGCCTGAATTATTTTGTCCTAGTACTGTTAAAAATGACACTAAAAGTTTCACATTTTGACTCTTTTTTTTTTCCCTGCACTGTTATTTTTGCAATAGAAAATCTGAAAAAAGTTTCATTGACATGAGTTTATTTTATATTGTATGTTAATTTTTTTTTCCTAAATAAAACCTGACCATTCAGATATTTATCGCTAAAGACCTTCCTCATCAAACCCCACTGAAAGGAGCATGAATGCCTTGGGAAGAACCTGCAGACAAGCCTGAAAGCCCCTGGACTTCCAGGAACTCCTAAAAAGGGACTGATCCTAGAAGGAAATCCTTTTACTGCAATGTCAGTTTGACATTTAGTGAAATTTAAACTGAGCCTTTATATAAAGGCTTACTTCTTGTGCACTTGCACAAAAAAGCATAAAACCCAAACCACTACGTTTCACCTGCTGCTAAATTCCAACTCCAGAGTTGTGCAGGTGCTCCACTGCTCTCAGGCTGGAACAGCTGCCATATTAAAAACACATAATTCAATATTTAAAGGGATAATATAGGAGCCTGAACCAGAGGAGCTGCGGCTGCCCCACCCCTGGCAGTGTCCAAGGCCAGGTTGGATGGGGCTTGGAGCAGCCTGGGACAGTGGAAGGTGTCCCTGCCCGTGGCAGGGGGTGGCACTGGATGAGCTTTAAGGTCCCTTCCAACGCAAACCATTCCATGATTCTGTGAACAGGCCGGTTAGGTTTAAACTGGCACAGCCATCCCTGGAATTACACCAGTCTACACCAGCTCACCCGACTAGATGCATCTGACCTTTTCAAGCTATTATGTGGGTCCAACACTGTAAGTAAAATTCCTTAAAGGAACTAAAATGTTTCTTTACACCATTCTGAAGTATAAATCCTGGGGCAATTAGAGAAACTCTAAATTACCTGTGGTTCTCCATGTCTGTGCAAAACTCCTACTGATTTCTCCCCTACTTGTTAAATGTGGTGGTTTTGAAGTACTTTGATGAGATGCCAGCATAAACATACATTCAAAATGTAACTCAGGGTTGAAAAGTAGACGAGCTTTCTTCCAATAGTCCTAAAGTAGTCTTAGGTAAGTCAGACTGTTTCCATGAGATACAGAATGGGTAAGATAAAAGTTTATGTTAAAATCTCATCTGAAGAAATTTTAACTCCCTGAGGGTTTCTAGTCGAAGCCCTTTGAAAATAAGAGCTTATAATGGAAATCATGACAAACTCAAATGCAGCCATGCCATAAAAATATAGTGAAAATATTCCCAGGAGGCAAAAAGTATAAAATCTGAAACTATGTGTTGGGAACCTGTTTTCTCAAAAAGATACCAAAGAGTGTCACACACAGTTAAAACACAGACTCATCACTAGTGTTGGTATCTGGAGGTTGGTTCCTTCAGGGCTCTGCACCTCCTGGATTCAGAATACAGAGCAAGAAGAGAAATGCTCCTGTTTATGGGCAAATCCTCCAACAGGCAGGCAATGCTACACCTGAACTACAGAAAGGTGGGGTTCCCCACTCAGTTTCAGGCCAAAAACACTTCCCCATGTGGAAAACCTGCTCATGGAGCAGTATCCAGCTGTGCACATCAGCACACTTTTCATTTCAAAGGAGAGGGTTTGTGTCAAAGCCGAAGATTTGGCTCTGGTTTTGAGCAAAGAAGAAAGAGTGAGGAAAGGAAACATTATTTACCATTTACAAAACAATTTACAGTCAGTGATCTTGCACAAGTGTTTTTAGCCTTCAACTAGGTAGCTTTGTGGGAAAATTAAGTTAAAGTTGTATCTAATAGGAACTACTCCCCCAGTCTTCTGGAAGCCTTGAGCTAATTTTATCCTAGAAAGAGTACAGCTTTAAAGTCTGTATGTTCAACTTCTGTCATCCTCTGCTTGTTCTTTTATGTTCACAGCTGTTTGCATTGAAAATAAGTTAGCAGCGATGGAAAAAATAAAATGTTTAAATATTTGCCTCCAGTAACCAAACACAAATTTTTATCTATTCATACACTGAATTATTTCAATTTTTTTTTCTTTTTTTTTTTCTTTTTTAAGGACTACCTGACCAATACATTGAAAATTTGTAGAAATTTCACTGGCTACATATGTTATTAAGTTACTATCCATTTATGAGATACATATGTAAAGGTGTTTCAGTCTGAGACATAAATAAGTTCAACTGAACTCCTTACACAATTTGTTCTGAAATACCTAATTGTTCCATTTATACTATTTTACAAAATATACTATGGGCATGCTTACAGACATACACATTAAAATAAAGTCACTGCAAAAAGCTGCTTCTGCATGCACGGGAAGATTTGTAAAGTTGTCATGCTTTAAAATATTCTGCTCTTTTTACCTTCATAAAAAGATTTATATATATCTATAATATTATATATTATAGATATATATATATATAATCTATGAACACCAGAAGGATCCATTTTGGTGGGGGTTGTTTTATCAGCAAATACTCTTCCCTGAAAGATCTTTTTTAACAGATAAGGATAAGGTTTTAAACTGCAATCAAACATAGAACAACTTGTTTAACTTCTACCTGAAATGCACACAATTTCAGACAAGGAGTTTTCTAATCAGTTCATATTAAAATCTTTGTATCAAAATTATGTATGAAGGTGATCTGAAAAGACTTTATCCCAGTACTTAAAAATTATCTCCTGCAGAGTCTTTCAAACAGATACTCTGAAAATAACACAGGTCTCTAACCTATTTTTTTTTAATGAAGGCATCATATATTTAAAAAAAAAAAGTCAGTCTAGGACAAGAATAATATTAAAATACCAGTGTAGATATTATACTGATAACAAAAACTATTTCTTGAGTTCCTGTTACAGATTTGATCCAAACTGTCAAAGAAATTGATGGAAAAACTCCCAGTGACTTCAGGGAGGGTAAAAAAAGCCTGACCTACAGAAGATACTGTGGTTACTCCCAACAGGAGGAAAAGAAAGTAAACTAAAATAATTAGGGAAGAAATGACTGTGGTTTAAAAAGCAGAGTAACTGAGCTAAAGGAGACCTAAGTGTTTTCTTTACTTAAACTGCAGGCTTTAATTTTCCATTGTAAAAATTTTAATTTCATTTTCATTAGAAACATCTATCAAGTTCTACCTGATTAAAAATACACATTTTTTGGTAGCTACAGAGAAGTTACTTCCCATGAAGGAAGGCCTTATTGGAAATGTGACCCAAAAATCCCTGTGTGTAGCAATAATAAGAATTAAATATTTCTAATACATAGTTTAAATTAATCCTATTTTAAACATCACAGTTTCAAGCCTGCCTATTCAGGATAACTATTAGTACAAAAAAAGAACCCACAAAACAGCAAATTTTTGCCTTACTTAAATGGAGCTGATGCTGTGGCATTCCCCATCACAAGTAAAGAATGATTTCAGTGGTGCTCAGGCATGGTCCAGTCTGACCCAGGCCAGCAGCTATCAGACCACCACGGTGCTCACTTATCAAGCCTTCCTTTAAATTCCTGTGCCAAGACTCAACCCATCCCCTGATGGCTGCTTATCTGAGGGCAGACAGGATTGTTTTTATTCCAGCGTGAAGGATGTGTCTGGGCTGCATTTACAGGAGGAAGCAGGAGCTGCTCCGTGTGCACAGGTTGGGGTGACTCATCTCACCCCACAGTTATCTCTCAGGGAGCGCTGATAAGCCAGGGCAGGGACAGCAAGTGGGAGAGAAAGACACTGCCTGGAGGCATCCTCGGTGAGGCTTATCTCTTCCCACTGAGACCCAGGCAAGAGCAGAGCAGGCACCTGGAATTGGTGGAGATGACCTGCACCCAAACCGAGCACAGAGACGTGTGCGTGTGTGCCCGTGTGCGCACACAGGGTAAGGCAGCCGCCTCCATAAATATTCCACGTGCAACACAGCAGTGACACTGATAAAAACCCTGGTCAGGGACTGAAATGCTGAATGGGAGACAAAAAGGAATTAAATCTGCTGTGCACGCTTGTTATCGACAGCTAAATTTTTAGGGTAAGCCTATTTGCTCATTCTGCCTACAAATGAAGAAGCTAATGTGTGGCATGGTAAAGCTGCAAAACTTGAGAGTAAACAGAGAGTCAAGGAAATGTCATGGGTCTGTATCTAGTCTGGATCTCTAGGGTGCATTATCTCTTTAAATATAAAACTTATTTCCTTATATAAACATTTTAACATGCAAAAAGGGCATCTGGATGAACACCCTGAATGCTCCTATTGTAGCAAACACAGCCCTACTGCTTTTGGAGTATCTAGACATGGATTCTAAATTGTATTTTCCCGAGTTTGGTGATGAAAGCTTAGGGTGGCTCCCCACATACACCTTTAAAGGTGTTTGTTTATATGTGTGTACTGGCACATGCAGGTGGGTGTACTGTGATTGTTTTTAACTACATATATTCACTATAAATTAAGAAAAACAAACAACATCATGATAATAAAACCCAAAAGATAAAACAAAACAAACACATACAAAGAGAAAAGCAAACCTCGTTTTTAGCAGAATCCAAAATAACATCAAGATTGCAAAATCAGATTTTTTTTTTTAATTTCTTTTTTTTTTTAAGTTTATGATTTATTCAGATCAGGCTCTGCCATATTCCCATTCTCTGGGAAGATAGGTGGAAAGTTGTTATTAAAAGTCACTGGAAACTCTAGCGCGGCATCGGCATTTTGATAGCCCACGTACGAATTAAACGGCTGCTGAGGAAGGGCTTGGCTATCAGGCATCTGCACGAAAGCCCCTGACTGTGTGGTAGGGGGGATTCTTTGGCCAACTAGTTGGATTTTAGGTTCCCTGGGCTCCAGTTGCTGCTTGCTTTCTTCGTCCGTGTCAAGATGGGTTAGCTTTTCTATCCACATGCGGAATTTCTCCTCTGTCTGCCTCTGCATCTCGGCAAAGCAGTTCATGGCCTCTTCCAGGACATTGCCTATGCAGTTCCTATCCCACACGGTGCCCCTGTCAAGCAATCCTGGAATTTCCCTGGTCGCTCCTCCAGATCCCCCAGCACGACTGAAGCCAGCTTTAAAGACATTGAGGCCATTTGATAAGACATCATTAAGTAAGAACATAATACTGTTTATTAAGGCATGTTAACTGAGGAAAACAACTTTTCTAATTCTGCCCCTTGGATACCACAACAGGTGAGGAATTAGCATATATCAACCAACAGTATTACTCTTATAATAAAATTTTACACCCACTGAGGTTATAATAGAAATTTTGGCATTAAAAATATGTCATTCTCAAAGTCCCAGACAATTCTGTCACAAAGATCTCTTTTTTTACCAAATTACTCCAGTTCCTTTGCAATTTGTTTTGAATTCAACTGAAGGTGTCAAAAACATTGTACAATAACATGTTTAGTTCTGTTAAGCTGCAATCCAAAATGCTATTTTTTAACTGACAAACCTGAGTAATTATGTGTATTTTGCTTTCCCACTTGGACCCTTTCATAAACGAGCTGTTACACACAGGTGGAATTGTCCCAAAGCTCTTGGCCTGATTTTGAGAAGCACACAGCATGAGAAGAACACAGCACACAAAACACAAAAATAGGGGGGGTTATGAGTGCTATGTGACTGGTATGCTGACACAGGAGGGGAGAGCCTCCTCGGCCAGGCGTGATGGACACAGCTCCATCACAGGGACAACCTGCATGCCACGGAGCCCTGACCAGCCTCACACCAGCCAGGACTCTGCTGAGCCACCATTCCCACAGCCAGTCCCAGGCAAGGCAGAAAACAGGGAATGGTTGGAAGGAAACTGTTCTGCTTCCAGCTATCCTTCAAAAGGATGGTGGAATGACTGGCTTTGGGATTATCAGGAAGAACTGCAGCAGCCAGAAGAGAAGGCCAATCCTCATAGCCTTACTCTACATATCAATAACAAAAAGCTGTATTTTAAAGTCTAGAGTTCACTCAGGAATCATCGAGGAAGCAATAAACCCCAAAGAAAATGAGGCTCTGTATCCATTTGAGGAATAATAAACAGTATGTGCATGCCATCCAAACAGACAAATGTCACCTAAGGTAATACCAAAACAAGACAAGCATCACATTAAACTACACAAGGGTACAGAAGATGCTAATTTAATATCTAAATGTGAAACTTGTGGCACCCTCTAGCTTAAGAATAATACAAAATACCGTAAGAATGATAGAAATCATTGCATGACCTAGGTAAACATTTACTAATAAAAACCTAAGGCACTAAATCTTTATTGGGATTTCACTGAGCATACAAAATTGCAGTATCACTTAAAAACTGCATTCTTTTTAGGAACTGTTTAAATGAGGTATACACAGATCCTTCAGGAACAGCTAAACAAAGCCCTGGGTTATTCTCTCATTTCTGAAGAGTAGTTTTTAAGTCTTTCTTGCCCATCTGTTTACCTATCAGACGTGCTGGAAATTCAGCATTCAGACCCTCTGCTAAAAATATTTACTTTATACTAATTTACATCCCTCCAACTGCATTTTAATCAAAATTAATTAAGTAAAATGGTACCATTTTTTCTAAAATATGGCTCCTTTTGTATATTCAATTTTTTTTCCCTCCCTAAAAGAAGTATTTCTTCTGTTCATTTACTTCTAGTACTGAACATCCAATATGATTCTGTTTGTTTGTCTTTAGCCCACATCTTAACTTAAATTCAAGGAACTAACTTAGAATCTTTCTGATTTCCATAGACATACAAATAAGTAATGTTAATTTTTAATTGCAATTTAAATAAAAACTATTGATTTTGATAAGTGAGACAATCTTCCCAGGTTTTTAAAGTTAAAAATGAACTAGAATGCTCAAAGCTGACAAAATTGTTTTGTAAACTGAATAAAGTATTGAAAACATATATAGCCCTGCAATACAAATTTTAAAAGGCATCATTCATAGAGTATCTCAAATTTACAGCAACAGCAAAAGAATGTTTTAAATGCTTCCCGTGCAGCTACTATGACAAGCCTTATTCAGTCTTCTCTTTATTTTAGTTTAAGAAACCCCAAGCCTAAAAATGCATTTTTACATATTAAAAATTCTAGCATTTATTTACTTGGTCCCTCTTCTGTCTATAAACTTTAAACTATAGTTTTTTAATTATGCCATGCTTAAAGGAGAAGAAATTTGAGGTCACAAATGAGTCAGAATCAAAGATTCCTCTCTCATTTTCATGACAACACCTCTTGCAAAACAGCACCCAAGAAATGCCCCAATGTTGTCTTTCTATGGGATCTCTTACGTACAATCTAAGTAATAACCAAATCTAAAGTAATTTAATTTAGTAAGTCTGGCAACATAACAATTTAAGATATGCTTCATCTTCATTCTAACTAGCAATGGTTGGTTCCTGTGTTATTCTGCTGCAGACACTTCCAAATTAGCATCTTACAGCAAATAATTCTTAACAGACTAATTATTTTTCCTACCTATTAACTATAATTGTCATTCTGAATTCATCCTTTGCAAATGCTTTATCCAAGATCTATGCACAGTTCTCAGGAGGAAGGAAACTGTGCCCATTTCTTTGGATTTACTGCATATGTTAAAAGCCTTGTCTTTTTTTAACAAAGTGAGTTGCAGATTTTTCAACATTAACACTTAAACTTTTTGACAGGCTTTTGTAATGGTCTAAAACATAAGTCATCCCCATTTCAATTCTGATTTTTCTGAGTTGTAGAAACCACAATGGTGTTAAAATGCAAAATATTTTTGTATATTATTTGAATTTTTTAAAATGCCTTGTTTCTTCCAAAAGATAAGTGTTTACACAGCAATAAATATTGATTCCCAGACTTGTTCTCATGCCAACTTCATTCAGAGTTAATTTGCAGCATCACATGGAAATTGTTTAAAGGAAAAACTTTCTACTACAGCAGGAAGCCTAGCAGAATCTATTTCAGAACTCCTATTGCATGTTCACATAGTGTTGAAGAATGGCAAAATTTTAGATGCCAACAGAGAGGCTCAGTCATTAAAAGGTAAAAAGCTGTTCCTCATCTGTAATAATCCAAAAATCACAGCATTCCCTGAAATAAAGAGCCCAAGATTATGACTGCTCACGCAAGTGAAAAGGCTCTCAGGAGCACCCCTGAAGTTTAGACTGAACCTGTATTTTCAGGTGTAAATTAACACCACAGGATGCATTCAGAATTCCGTAACTTACACTGAGCTGAGCTCCTGTGCAGCTCACAGTACTTATATTGAAGTGCCACCAGTAAAATCTCAACTCTTCAGTCTTCCTTGAGGAGAAAAACAAGCCTGGCACTATTTTAATCCACAGTATCTTTAAGTTCAGCAGAGAGACCTGACTACCTATTGAACAACTGCTCTGTTTGTAACTTAATGGCGTCATCATCATCACGTACTTCACTGAACATTTTCTTTACCTTACAAATTTAGCCAACTACATTTCAGAGCCAGTGATGTAGATGGTTTAAAAAAGGTTTATTTAAACTATTGCACTATTTAAATAGAAGATTTTTAGTGACACAACGTGAAAGATTACTGTATTCTCAAATGTGGCAATTTAATTTTTCAGACCACACACAAGCAAACTGCCTGCTGTAACACTACCTCTGTTGACAGCTTAAGAGTCTGTGTAATTTTTGTAATGAGGGCCAAATTACCTGTCACTAAAATTTTTTAAGCATCTCTGTTGGCAAAAGCTGTTTTTCGGGCAACAGAAAGCTAAAAATGAAAATTATATGAAAAAAATGTGATGTTGAGTAAGTCACCAAGACTGCAGCTGAATGTCCAGACACAGACTAAGGGGAACACGTGGTGCCTGTAAAAAACTCTTGTGCATCAATGTGTACAGGTAACTCTTTTAAAAGTAAAGGAAAAAGTTGTTCATGCTTATGTCCTGACACTGAAGTCAAACCTTTCAGCTTTCCACTGCATGCAGAGAACACTAGCAGACTGAAATTCCAGTAACGCTTTTTGATACCTTGTATTGTTTTCTATCTACACGTTTGCTCCCTCAATTTTGAGTCTATTCAGAGTGTTTTGCTAAGTGCACTAAAATGGCCTTCTAGCCAGAAAAAGGAACTGAGTCCTTTGCCAGCCCCAGGCAGAGGGATGGCAGATGGCCTGGGAACCCACCACTGCGACGGAGCGCTGGGAGTCCGACCAGACTCGCAGCTCCACCGCAGCTCTGACAACCACAACATCTCCTTCACCCAAGAGCAGCACAGGATGCGTTTTCTGGACAAACCACATCCTTATCTCTACAGAGGGTATTTTTATCTTGCACTTGGAAGGCGTGTCCCACAAAGCAAAGCCGTTTCTATTTAAAGGAAAACCACAACGTGGCAGGTACACACCGCAGCCCATCGCACCAAGGGGGCAGCTCAAACCTTTCAGCGACTTAAACAGAGCTCAGCACCGAGCAGATAACACGTGCTGTGAAACCAGAATAAATGTTAGTGTCCCTCCCTCGGGATGGCTTGGGCACTCTTGCACTGCAGGTAAAGCTGGGCCTTGGTGTAACCATCACTAATAGTCAAGCTCTTCATGTCATGGGATCCCTTCACCAAAAGCATCTCCTTCGTGGTCAGGACTGAAAGCCAAATACAGAGGCACCCAGGGATACAGAAACAATATCCGGGAGTGGCATCAGGTCCTCACAATGGCTCTCAGAAATCTAAACAGACCTGAAAATACTATGTGGTGTCATTCTGGGTCACAAGGTACTTTATGACTTAAAAAAAGAATGCGACCTGAGAGACTTATTCTGTATGTTTTGGGGTTTTTTGAGAGGTGGGGAAGAACCTGTCCCAAAAATTACTGAAATAGTTTTCTTCAACAGGCTTTAAATTAGGCTTAAATTGCCCAATGTGTAAATGTTATAAATAAAAAGTCAAAAACTGTGAAAGTTACAAGACTAACTACTAAATTGGTAAAAATAATTTTAGATCTCTATTAAAAGTTTACTACACAGTAATTATAAGATGATATTATGCCTTTTCCAGACATCCTAATAATAAACATTTACTTCCTTTGTGCAACCTGCTTCCTAGCAGGTGTGGGAAAAAATGCCAGTTTTCATGGTGACATCATCCACCATAATCAACTCAGTTATTTGTAAAATCTGCTGCAGTATTTTAAATAATTCTAGAAAGCATTACTTCAGCATCTTAATATTGCAGTTTTCCTTTAAGTGTTATTGCCCTATGTAAAATGTTATTTTTCTCAAAAAGAAAAAACTTCTAGCACAACAGGCATGTAACCCAGTAAAAATTGGCAAGCAAAAAAAGTTTATTTTTACGTATTTTTATTTTTATGGATTTTATTTCTGATTGCCATATGATGATGATTCTATGGTATAATATGCTGCAAGAATAATTCACACAAGATCCTGTCCACAGCAATTGGACTAATAAAATAACAAAGACTCAGCAGACAAAAACCTTGAAGAATTCAACTTTCTTTTCTAATAAATTGACACTAATAAAATGACAAGAAGGCCCTTATAATTTGCTGCCTCCCATCTTAACACAGATGTGTGTGTAGAAATTATTGATCCTATCAACATAGGAGAATGGTAACAACTTTGTCTAAAATGTCAAAAATTTAGGTGTGAATATAGCTTGGGCACCTGTGTAATCATATCTGTATCCTAAAATAGGTGACCAGCTGCAATCTGAAAGAACTCAGAATAAGGCTAAGCAGGTTTGTCATGCACTGACATGTTGATCTGAAAGCACAGAATGAGTGCAATAATAGCCAGGGCCTTACTGTTACACAGGCAAGAGGTGTGCCGTGCCATTTCCAACACAGCTGCCAAGCTGTGGGCTTTTTATATTACAGCAAAGCTGGCCACTTATCTTAAGAATTAGATTATCACCATCTAAGGGGATTTGACAGCACTGACATGAGTTCATATAGGCTTACAAAGACCTGAAAAATCCAGAATTCAAAAGTAGTCCTTCCTCCCATTTACCATATCTATGCTTTGTTGGTGTGCAAAAGTGCACAGGAACCTCACAGAACATATTTTTAAAATTTGCCCACGTCTTGTTATTACACTGCAGTCTTCAAATTTACACAGAGCTGCAGTTCTCCTGGGTTTTTCTCAAGTGTCACTCATCTAACTTAGCATGACAGCTGAGAAACGACGTCAGGCGCGTTACAGTTCAGTTTAAAAAACATCCTCTACCTGGTATCTCTGCAGTGATTGTCTTGCTGCTCCCTGAAACCTCTTCGTCGTCATCTGACGAGCTCGTGCTGGAGTCACAGGTCAGGTCACTGTCGCTGGTACTGCTGTCCTGCAGCAGGTT
The DNA here is from genome assembly GCF_017590135.1 of Pyrgilauda ruficollis. Taxonomy (NCBI): domain Eukaryota; kingdom Metazoa; phylum Chordata; class Aves; order Passeriformes; family Passeridae; genus Pyrgilauda; species Pyrgilauda ruficollis. The sequence continues at coordinate 1,845,192 of NW_024508545.1, read as the reverse complement.
GTACTTCTTGCGAGCAGCTGCCTCCCGCTTCTGCCTCAGGAGCCGGATCCTCTCTTTGTGCTTTTGGCTCCGGTGACCCTTCACCTTGGTAACTCGGCCGTTCTGCTTATCGCTAGACTGTCGGTTTTTCTTGGCAGCCATTGTTGAAGTCTCACTTTCGGACCTGGATCTCCTGGATTTCCTCCCAACTGCAGCTCCAGACACCGCAGAAGGGTCTCCCTCTGCGGCAGCTTCAGCTTGGCAGGGCTCGTTCTCCTCTGCGGAAGACAACGTGTCTGAGTCGGCCAAATGCCCACTGGAGGAAGGGGAAAGCATGCAGTGGTTGGAAGAGTCACTCTCATAAACTCGGCCGCCTGCTGGCTTGTCGCTCTCTGTAGATGCCAGCTGAGACTCCGAGGAGTCCCTCCTCAGTTCCATCAGCAAGCAAGGCATGGTAGAGAGCACTCCAGAGTCTGCTGCAGTGGGCACACTGTCCTTTTGAGGTTGTGTCTCAAGTTCTATAGGCCTGTCTTCATCAGGAGCAGTCTCTTGCTTTTCAGAAGTCTTTGGTGGAATTTCTGAATCAACAAGTTCTTCTGCTTTTCCTACTGCCTCCATCTTCATTGCAGAGCAAGGTCCTTCCAGTCTCAAAGCATTGAGCACGTTGTCTAGGAGGCTGGGTGAGCTAGACGTGGTCTCCAGCAATGCAGCAGCCTGCACAGGAACAGAACAGTAGGAAAGAATTACACAAGTAGCTCAGCCTGCTCTCCACAGTGTTACCTTAAACAACTCACTGCTTTTGGTTGCAGACAGAATGGGTTTACAGAGCCTCTGAGTGGTTCGGGTTGGAAGGGACCGTTAAGCTCCTCCAGTGCCACCTTCCCAGCCATGGGCAGGGACACCTTCCACTCTCTCAGGTTGCTCCAAGCCCCGTCCAACCTGGCCTTGGGCACTGCCAGGGATCCAGGGGCAGCCACAGCTGCTCTGGGCACCCTGTGCCAGGGCCTGCCCACCCTGCCAGCCAGCAATTCCTGCCCAAGATGCCAAAATCTGTGCCTGCCCTGTGGCAGTGGCAGCCATTGCCTGTGTGCTGTCCCTGCAGGCCTTGTCCCCAGTCCCTGTGCAGCTCTCCTGGAGCCCCTGGAGGCCCTGGCAGGGGCTCTGAGGTGTCCCTGGAGCCTTCTCTTGTGCAGGGGAACAGCCCCAGCTGGGCCAGGCTGGCTCCATAGAAGAGCATCTTATTGCTCAGCATCATGTTGGTTTTCTTAATTTACCTTTTCCTAGTGAACTCATCCTGTTACACCAAATTATTCCTTCATTTACACACCCATGAAAAATGGTACTGGAGTCACACTGAATGGGGTTCCCAGTGGAATCATTCTGCATGGGAACCTTATATATCAAAGACTTATTAAATAAAGAAGTGCTACTGAATTGTCAGAGGCACAGCTACAGGCTCTGGCTCCACAGGTGTCAGACAGATTGCCCTCACCAGAGCACCACCGTGCTGGTGAGTCACACAAAGATGTTTTAGGAATATCTAATACACCATTCAGGAAGTCCTTGATTGTCTCCCATGCAAAGCCCTGGTTATATGAGAACCTCAAGGCTGATTTAGTTTCTCTCAAATCTGCCAGGAAAGAAACATTAAATAATAGGGGCTGCAAGCAAAAAACATTATCTACCCACACCTGTATCCTACATTTTACTTCAAGTTATAATTTAATAAATATCATTGTTTCAGTGCACATAAAAAGACCAAGCTATTTATCTGATTGATAACTTGCACATTATCTACCCAAAACTACCTGACGCAAATTCAAAGAAGTTTTCTTGGAGAGATCAATAGTTACGATTTTGTCTTCATTATTCACACTTTGCCTTTCACCTGAATTTTCTCTTGGAATACAACACAGAATAAAGATCTTTCAATTACCACATTCACTTACAGATGAATGGCATGGAACAAACCCTTTATAGCTTCAGAAGTACAGTAAATTATAAATTTATGGCACTTCAAAAAACAAAGTGTAGGCAAGAAAATGCAGGAGTGAGATCTTATCTGAAAAACTACATTTCTGCAGAGATGGCCAATCAGCACTTGAGCACCCTGAGGAAGCATGGATGATTCAGAGAGATTTTTCTGTACCCTGAGAATCCTTCTTTGGTTCCCTGATCCATCCCAAGCTGCCTGTAAGTATGTAATTGTATACATGTATGTAACACACAATATAAGGGTACTTTCCTGCTTCTGAAAGGTGCTGTGCAAAGCTCAGCATTGTCCTGTGTGCCCTAACCCACTCTGAAACTTCATTTTTAGGGAATACTAAAATAGAGTTCATGCTTCCTTCAGGCTAATGAATAAACTGCTCTTTGGTGCAAGGAAATGATGAAAATACTCATGGGAGAGAAACACCAGCTAAGGAAAGAAAGGTTGGTTAATATCAGACATCACAAGATGGAGATGGCAAGACCAAGCCTGATAAATATGAGGGGAAAAAACCAAACCCAAAATCCCAAACAATAAACTCAGCATAGCCCTTCCAAAAACCAGAATAAAATGCATATTATGGAATAGAGGAACATGTGTATCAGGAAAAATATTTGTGCATACTTTCACTGAGTAACCCTCTTGAAAGCAACTTCAAAGACTTTCTGGAGACAGTAATTTCATGTAAGCAGTAAACATCATGTAGGAACAATTTATTTCCAAGGCTACAGCAGAGCACCAACAAACCCAAATGACGAATACACATGTTCTCAGACATAAATGCATGTCAGTAAAATCAATATTTGTACATAATTCACTCACAAATCTGTATTATCAAATAATTCTCCTATTATACGGGTAAGTAAAACACAGATTTGATGATGGAACAAGTGGAATTTGTATTGTACCTGCTAGTGCAGCTCCCAGCTTTCCTCTGACCACGCACTTTAAAATGAAAAATGTCTTCTCTAAGAGTTTTTAAATGTACACACAGAGAAAATATTGGTTGCTCAGACACAAACCAAAGAGTATTAGCTTGGCCAAATGAAATCATACTTAAATATTCATACTAATAACTGCAGAACAGTTTCTGCACTGTTCAACCTTTGAGCCTGGGGAGCACAGAACAGAGCCTGACACGAAGCTAAAGGGCAGCCAAAGTCAGCTGTAGACTTTCTTCCACAAATGTCCTATTTGGAAACATCACTCACCTCACAGCTCCCAAAGGGGCTGTAACAACACCTGCACTTGCCTTTCCATATCTCTGGTCTATCAGCCAGAAAAAAATATGTTTCATCTGCACATTGCCACCTTGCTAACAGCTCAATTAAAATTATTTTATTGGATTTTTTAATATTAAGTGGAATCTTTAACTACTCCAACCACACTGGTTTTATCCCTCACACAGTGATTTTCAGTTGGCAGTAGAGGAGGGAATAGTAATTTCATGACACTGATGTGTTTCTGTGTATATAGAAAAGAAAACACATGTTCTGGTAAGGTTTGTACTCCACAGGTCCATTGAACTGGCTCTTTAGACATTAGACATCACCAATTCCTTTATATATAAATATTTAAAAAAAAAAACAAAAACAGAGCTTTGCCTTTTTCTCAGTGGGAAAAAAAAATAATCCTACCATGACTCAAACAGACTTTGTTTCAGGGAAGAATACAGTCCATTTGGCAAAAAATATCTATGCCAAGGAAAGCCTTGTCTCAAAGAAAGAAAAAAAGTCTGTATTTAGTTCTATCTGAAAAATGTACATAACAGCAAGAACAGACTTTATTGAAAAACTCCCACTCCTTTCTTGCCACTCACCTTTCTAGTAACAGAACTAGAAGAGGAAATCTCAAGGTGGTGCAAGTGAAAGACCATTTTTTCTACTGAAATGGGAACACAGCACTGAAAATAAGTTGTGATGCTTGCAGACACAGATGGATACTTAATTAGACGTTGATCAGAAATGGCATTCTTTTACTGGTGAACAGATATTGCAATGAAAATTTTAAAAGGCAATTTTGTAAAAACTGCTGTGCTCGATTTTTCCAACAGAAAATGTTATTTTCCAAGTCACACATATAACACACCAGCGTGGGGAAGCCATTAAATTATCCTGAGAAATATTTTCAAATCATGGACTCATTCGTAAAGACATACGATTTGTACACTAGGGAATCTGCACTTTAGGGAAGAAATCCAGAAGGATTTAGAAGGTCAGATTTGCAGAGACAGCCCAGCCTCTCTGGGTTTTGCCCCCATTCTCTCCCCACCTAGCTGAGACTGCACCATCATATTCCCTCCTGTGCACAGAACTGGCCCACCCTTCTGTGAGTAGATTCCTTTCAATAAGCCAGTAGAAATCAAAATGAGAAAGTTAAGTGACATTTTCTGCCAGAATTTGCAGGAAGGAGGGACAGGAGAGCAAGCACAAATCATCCCTGTAAAAAAAAAACCAAATCTGATTAAAAGCTGCTTGCTGTTTTGTATCATCACACCTTGAACTCACAGATTTTGCCTAGACACAAAAGGTCCTGAGCATTCCTTCTTGGCACCACTTGCTCTGGGAAAAGACTTTTGTAAGTAAAATTTAAAAAAAAAAAAAAAAAAAAAAAAAAAAAAAAAAAAAAAAAAAAAAAAAAAAAAAAAAAAAAACACTAAGAGCAAAAAGCCTCCTAGGTGGTAGTAGGCTCCTAAAGAACAATTTCCATATAACATGTACTGCAGCAAAAAGACTTATATTAAAGACAGCAGGTTTCCCAGAGCAGAGTTTCAGGCATCAGATTATAAAAATAAATAATTTAACAGAGTGTTAGAGCAGCAGATCAGCTGTGTGTCTCTGGAGAGGGACCCTGATTTCACAAAGAAATCCCCAGGGAATTACAGAACTTAGGCACCTGCCCCTCACCCATCCTGCCTGCACCTCTTAGTTCACTGCTGATTTCTGGAGCCTTACAGCACCTTACTGGGTCCTTCTCCATGTCCAGGCAGGCCATTCAACTCATGTGGAACTGCAGCTTGTGCTGGTGGTTGTTGCCTGCTGATCTCTGGTTTGAGCTCCTGGTGCATCTGCTCCGTGGCAGAGCACAGGGAACTACAAAAGCCCTCACCTAGGTAAGCAGTCCTCAGCAGCAATTAAAATATCCATTTGTTATCCATGTCCTTCCCACAACACAGATAAAACACAGATCTCTATCAGCTATTAGGAAGATTAGCTAAATTCACAGCTTAAGGCTGAAGGCTTCGTAAAATCCAGCTACTCAGGGCAAGCAGTCAACATATTAAATCACGTATCATATCTTAACAGCTAGAACGTAACACATTCTACTTATAACTTACTCACTTCAGCTGAACAAGGGAGTATGTCTAACAGCCTGAAATACTTAATAAACCCCATGACACCTTAACCTTAATTGTACATTGTAATTTCAGGTGTTATTGAGCAGAGTAATGATAAAGAATGCCTAGCTTGTATGCAGCAAGTCAGCTCTTCTTTTTCTGAACCTATGGACAGGACAGATTCTTGTCTTGCAGGCACTAGTGTTTTCACAGCAGCTTGCTGGAAAACTCACTTTAGCTTATTACTAACACATTTCCTCTTAATCACAGTCCAACAGACCACTTCTTTTCCCTGCTTATGGTCACATAACCTTTTTATGCCAATTCTACCAATTGTTGAAATGAAAAAGAATTATCTAGCAGAACACTGCCTTTTAACGCCCTTTCAGTTAGTGCTGAAAGAAAACAATTTGAACAACCCACCTCCTCTCACCACTTACCATTCAACTGAAAGCCATAATTTTTTTTTAGAAATGAGAAACTGTACCTATATTATCGAAGCAAATAACATCGTGTACATTCTTTAGGCTTTTGTGACTACATAAATGAAAAGTTAAACTACAGTGCTGCATACAAGTTATTTGTTCAGAGTACAGAATTAACTAGAGATCCTTCCAACCTCATCGTTTCAGTGCTACAGAAGTCAGTTATTTTCATCTAAATATGAATGTTTTGATATTTATAAGGAACTGAACACTGTAATGGCTCATTTTTATACAAACAATTATTTCCATCTCCAGTGGATTACATTATCTCACATTTACCCAACAGAGATGGAATAAATCAGAGGTGTGAGAGAGGTAACGACAAACGCATAAAACAGAGGCTAATAAAAGTATGTTAAAGAGCTGACTATTTTTTAAAATGTAAACACATAGACAAGCTCATTAAGAGCTCTGACTCGAACACTTGATAGACTGTGTGTCTGAGGAGGCTGGGTCGGGAAAGGACAGGAGCTGCTAACAGCCTGGGTACTGAAGAGTTGACTGTAATGCATGTATGCTTCAAAATACAGGATGAATTGTTGGCAAAAAGCAAAGTTAGACCCTCTTCTGACAGAAAGACATGTAACTCTGAAGATGTGAAGTGCTAATGAACCTGTCCACTTCCAAAGCTTCACCAAAACCCTTTGTCAGTGCAGGTGTCTTGATCACGCTTTCTTTCTTCTCAAATCACCTTCCTTTCCATTGAAAATGAGCACAATTAAGCCAGTGAACTCAGCAGTGACATTTTAGTACAAAAAACACATAGAGATATCAGAGAATCACAGAATGGTTTGGGTCGGAAGGGACCTTAAAGATGATCCAGTTCCAATCCCCTGCCAAGGGCAAGGACACCATCAACTGGATCAGGCTGTTCCAAGCTCCATCCACCCTTCCCTTGGACACTTCCTGGACAGAGCACCCTGTGCCAGGGCCTCAACCCCCTCACAGCCAAGAATTTCTTCCTAATACCTCATCTAAACCTACTCACTGCCAGTTTAAAGCCATTACCTTATGCCAGAGAGCAGAATGCTTAATTAACTAAAAATAATTATTTAATAAATTCAAAAAATCAGACATCTATCAGGAAAGACCAATCTGCACCAAGACAAATGTAGAAATACTGACACTTTCTGGACTTCCAGCTTGTTCAGCTCCTCCCGAAGATACCACACATTCCTTTTAATTTTCTTTTAAGACTCACACAAACCGGTGCACTTAAAACAACAGAACTGAGACCAGCACTCAGTCAATTTAAGTTAAGACAGTTGACTCAGCTCTGTGTGGATGCGTGTACACGATGCTCCACGGCAGATTTTTCATAACACTGAGCCGCCCCCACAGGGATACTGTGTAATTTATATAGCGTTCCTTTGAAAATGCTGCCCTAAAGCTGACTCACTGGCATGCGATTCTACCTAAGGCACATTTCTGGGAGTGGAGCTGGATCTTTATCAGATGATTCACAAATCAGGCCTGGTAGCAACCCCAAAGAATAGGATCCTTGGAACAGACAGGGTAAGAGAATTGCAGTACAAAGCAAAAGAAGAAAGGATTAAACTAATTTTGTGTTTCAACTGGCTTTGCATAAATAAATGAAGGTTAAAAACAGGCTGCTCCTACTGAGTGCTCAACAAGCTGCATATACAAATTACTAAAGCCTGAATACAAATTACAAGTGTATGTGTTAATACAAAGCTTTGCTTGCAGAGCATCCTTTGCGATCTTGAAAAGCAACATTTTTTTATCCTACATAAGAAGTAAGACTGCACATTTAAATACAGGTTTTTGCATTGTAATGCTTAATGCACATATTCTGCCTCTTTCAAAGGACAGGCAAGTACCAGCTAAGGTTTATTTCACAACTCCACACACAGGCTTCCATAAACATTCACCAGCTGCACTTGGAACTCCACAATAAAAAAATCACAGTGCTTGCACACAGATAAAAGCATGCTGGGTTGGCTGCACTTAGCCTTCTAAGAATCTCCTTTCTTCCTCATAATGAAACCATTTTTCTCAAGAGCACAACAATTTAAAGTCTACAAAGCTCTCTACTCTAAAAATTAGAGAGGGCATATCTTTATTACTACCTGCTCCTAAAACTTTAAATGACTCACTTTTACATGTTTTCTTTCAATAAAACAAGTGGCAGAAGTCAACACAACAAAAGTTCCCTTTTCTCTCTGCTACAATTAGTTTGCAGGAGATCACCCTACAGAGGATCATCACAGGGATGGATAATCTTTTTCTAAGGTACTGAGTTTAATAGGTTTTCCCACTTTACCTATCCATTTCTGTTTCTGGAACAAAATGGGTTCTGTGCTTCCCCACTACATACAAACAGAAGTCCTAAAGAAACTTTGGCCTATTGTTTTACCATGATAAAAGTAATGCTTATGTAAAAGCCACATTTCCAATTGCCTGAACGCCACGTAACAAATTAATCCTAACTTTCAGAGCAGAAGTTAGGAATATTTACCTGAGCTATACTGAAAGTAATCAACATTTGCCAACAGCTCCAACTGGTAGATCAAGACAACTCCAATGTAGCTTCAAAGCAGTAAATACATCTCAGCAGTGCCATATTCACAGAATCATAAAGATAAAAAAATACCTCTAAAATCATCAAGTCCAATCTTCAACCCAACACCACCACCATGTTCACCACTAAACCACGTCCCCAGGTGTCACATTCCACAGTGATTTTCCAGCATCTCCACATCTCTCCAAAAGCTCAAGGCACTGAACTAGACTTGCTGTGGGTTTAGGACAGCTATTTAACAAAGACAAGTTAAGAGATACTAAGTAACTCTACAGTTTGTAAATATTTTATGGTCAGATGTTTTTACACATCTTTGCCATGGTACAAACTTGCCACAAACAAAACCGACCCTCAGGTATTTTAAAGTTTCAAATGCTTTAATTCAACACCAATTAATGTTTTTTGCCATAAGGGTTAGGGCAGTAAGATACCCATTCTATGGGCTGACCCTCAGGTGACACATGCAAATTTTACAGAAGGGCTGACAAGGAGCTGCAAGCCCAACAAGCCCTGATCTCAAATAATTTTCTTATCCACATAGCCACTCATAGTATTCACATGCTTCTTTAATTTCTGAGCTAGTGGTATCAAATCTAAGTACTGCAATAGAGATTTACAGGAGATATACCATAGAAAAATAAATGGTATCAATACGCTAAGGTAAACTCATGTGGCATTCAAATGATGAAATTTAACAGCTGTTGGGATGTTCTTGACACTAAGAGGTGCCAGTTGATTTCAGCATCCACCAGATTGCTTACGATCACAGTGCAGGTTTTACATGACCAAAGTGCTCCTAAAACAACAAAGGATTCACACCACAGGTCTCAGTATGAAGCAAACACAGGTTGGCTCTACAAATGAACAAAAACTACTCTGGGTATTTAAAAAAGAAGAACAGACTGGGTCAAAAGCCAGTCACAAGTGTGATAACCAAAAATGCCTCTAACATGGGCTTTACTAACTTTCTACAGTATTTACTTCCAGCTGGGAGAGGAGAAGAAATTTGAGCTCTACTTCAAGAGAACAGACAGACCAGGACGCAGACATTTCTTTCCCACAACACACAAAAGACTTTGCATGTATTTGACTGCAGAAATTAAATAACAGTATGTAAGAAGATACCAAGTTACCAGCTACATAAAGAGAAAAAGAAAATTAAAATGCAGTTTTCAACAGAACCATGCAAGCAAGTACTAACAGAAGAAAAAAAAAAATTAAAAACCAAAACGTAACCCCCTCTCTCCCCCCCTCCCCAAAAACACCCGCAAACCAAACAATCCTTAAAATGCATCTTTTACCCCAAAACTACTTCTTACATTATTATTCCTGCTTAGGAAAAAGTGGCTTAGCTGGCAGAACTAATGGTTAGCAACAGGAGACAAACTATATAAACAGCTTTCCCAATAAAAGGGAAGATGGAAGAAAAAAAAAAAAATAAAAGAGCATGGAGCCTGGATTCAACCAATCAACTCAACCTCGTTCCATTAATTCAACACAGCCTTATTGCTGCTGGAGCTTGGAGAGCTCCATATAGACAAACAATGATATCCACTACAGGTGTTAAACAGTAAAAAAAACCTTTTTGATCTTGACTGACAAACAATGATATCCACTACAGGTGTTAAACAGCAAAAAAACCATTTTGATCTTGTAAAACACGGGAAACCAGGTGTCTGTTATCAAACTCACTTTAGGTTGAGGTGAGGTTTATAACTAATTATTGAGGGCCTATAAAGTTAACACTGGTAAGATACTCAATGAACTTCCTTAGCTTAGTTTTAGTCAACAATTCCTGGATCTTCTTTATTACAGTGAGTGGATCCAAAGTCTGTATTTTGCATTTAAGATGACTTGCTAACAACAGTAAGTGGAACCATGAAAATAGAACTTCACCTTGAAGGCTTTCAAAACACAACACTCAAAGAAATATGGTTTTTTTTTAACTCCTCACAGATTCTGCACAGTGCTACCAAAAGGTGTTACCTGCTCTGGATGAACCTTAGTTATTGGCAATAGAAATTGCACTTATGGGCTCACGGCCACCACTACCCAAAAGACCATTCTTTCCTACAAGGGCAACAAAAAGCTTCTCATCAAACATGATGAGGACTCCACAAGCATTTCCCCCAACTTCCTTCATTAGGAGACAGCCTTTAAATCATTGTGTTTCCAACCACAAGCACATAGAATTAGTAGACAACTTTCCTGATCTATTCTTTACCAAGATTTTTTCCCGAAATTGCCAGATTGCTTAGAAATGTCTTTCTGGCAAGATCTGGCATTCCAAGAGAACATGAACCAGGAGAGTGAGCTGAGGAGCCAGGAGAATTACCAGCTGATGAGAAAGTCAAAGTACAAGAGAAGGGCACTGGTTCAGCCCCACCCTGCTATCAGGACAACCTGATTCTTTTTTTTTTCTTCAAGTGTTTGAGCACCAGCCTCACATTGCAACCACCTAAATGCAATAGTCCCAGTGGAAAACAAATTACTGAAGTGGTAATTGTTTCATCATGCAGACAACTGATATTATAAAGTCTGGCTCTTAGTTATTCCCAGCTCTCTTACTGTGAGTCACTTGGCCTCTACCCATGTTGGATGAATGGAACTGAAATCTGCCTCCTCTAAAATTAATTGTGAAGTGCTAACTGTCAAGCATCATGAAACAAGACACTAAAGCAGAGGCAGCAAGAAGAAGAATCAAGGTCTGGGTCTTCCTGCTCATTTTCAGGAAATTTTGAAGCATCACACAGAAGAGCATCTTGCAGGACATTGCAAAATCCTCACTATAATGCCAAATCCATGATCTACACACACTGAAACAAGAATGTTAGCCTGAAGGAGCCTTCAAAAACTTGCATTTATTTAAAAAAGTGACCACCTGTTTCACTTATGATTCAAAAGTTGCCAGACTGAGTGTTAACAGCTTCCAAGCTGTTTTCTTGGAGACCAAATATCACAAGGTACAATAAGGCTGAAGCCTGTACACTATTCTGCTACTTAGATAATTTCTAAGCATTGGAGAGACAGACTACATGTCAAATTGATACAAAACCCCTGAACACCTTATAAACAATAAGGTGAATCATTCTGAACATAAAGCTGACATACCTCACGACCATGGGCAAGTCACTCGACCTCCTGGAGCAGCCAGTAATGCATCTGACACAGTGTCACTGCACCTCCTGCGCTGCTGAGCTGCACCTCATTTCAGCAGTAACCCGTGTGTGCCCCAGCTGCAGGGAGCCACATCCAGGAGAAACTGCTACAGGCTCCATTCACGCTGATCAGACACGGGAAGAGGCAACACTAACAACTGGGAATGGGCAAACACAGATTAAATTTGAATCCTTAAACAGTAACACTGAGTAAGTGATGAGGTATCAGTCACTCAGCTCAGCGATGGACTATGGAGGCAACAGCACAGGCTAATGTTTGCACCATATGCACATTTTGATTTACAGTCCCTTTCATCCAGTTCTCTTTTTGCTCAAAATTGCACATTTGTGGACGTTGTGTTCTAAATCTCAACTTGCAGACTCAGAATTGCATTTTGGATTAAAAACCTGGAACAAAGATGTGACAGAAAGTACTATTTCTGTGGTGATTTGTGTTGTCCAAGTTCCCTGCAATTAACATCTGCTGCCACAGATTCCAGTATCATAAGTTTGGCTGCTCCTGAGTTAAGAGTGATTAAGGCTGAACTCCTATTCACATGCTGAACATTTATTTTGGTTCTGGAAAACCAAAAGTTGTTTCCTTTCCACATAAGGTCATCTCAGAGCATCGACACACACTGTACCACACTTTATCTCAGAGCTCTTTCCCAGCACTATGCCTGTCCCCTCTCCCAGTGCTGCTTCATTTCAGCTCCCATCACCACCAATAATGTTCAAGCCAGCAAAAATATTCAAGTTTTAGTAATTGTCTTCCAGAGTACAAGTTACATGCTGGCAATTATGATACTTATATCTTTTACTTTGATCTAGTAAACGTGTTATTAAATCTGCTGTTCAGTTTCTGTCAATGGTTGCAGTTTTCTAAGCCATTCTGTCAACTGCAGATAAAAACACAGAAACTGAGATTGACCACAGACCCAATTCTGTCAAAAAGTACCATGAACACAACAAGTTGGAAGTGTTATAGACAAGTACATGTAGGTTGCTTGAAACTATTTACTTGTTTGAAAAACTTTCCAAAGCTTTCATATCACTAGATAATTGGTGATATTTTGGTCAGAGGGTAACCAGAGAGTTGGATCACTCAGTGTGCAGCCCCTTCCCCGTGTGGTACACAGAGACCCCCCATGTCATTAACAGATGTTTCAGTGAGATGTTGATGTACAGGCAGGTCAAAGATGGCACATACATCCTTGGTGCTGCAAGGAGTTGATGTGATAATATACAAGGGAAAGGGAAGAAAGCGAACAGGATCTAGGCAAAGAATCCTGCATTTTAAAAGTAAACATACAGCAAGGAGAAGGAGGTCAGGACAGCCAAGGCAATTATTTCTTGTTGCTCTGATTGAGTTACACCAACTTATCTCCCTAGTGTTTGATGTTCAAATCCCCTCATGATAATCCATATTTACTCTTTGTTCACTCAACCTTAACTTACCCCATTAATCCCACCCTCCCCACAGTGCCCATTTGTCAAAGGCACCCAAACATCCTTCCTACCTCCTCTTTATCAGCTAGAGCAGGGCAGCATTTTCTGTGTGCTGTGACTGTTCTCAACTGCCTTGTGGGTGGCTTCAGGTTCCTTCCCGTTTCCCGTCCCTCCACAGCACCCACTCCTGGTCTGTGCTCTGTGATTCCCTCCAAGCAGGCACAGATGGCCAGGCTGCACTGCCACACGCCTCACACGTCTGGATGTGCGAGGCCACCACCGCCCTTCCTTCTCCCTGCACCTCTTCACCACGCCAACCAGCAACTGGGCTGGAGAGCAAACAGAAATAGTTGACACAGTGTAATTAAAAAATTCGAGTGTTTCAAAATGAGTCAGAACTGTTACCCTCACCTACTGGAGCAGAAATACCAGCTGCCCAGACTCACACACCGCCTTCCATCACCTGCTGCGTCCCTGCCCTTGATTCCCCAGACAGAGTACCAGTGTCCCTGGTAAGCCAGAACCACAGAAAACTGCTTTTATTGGCTGTCAGTAGCCACATAACCACCCCCTTTGGAGCTTGCCTGGACAGCACCAGCCTCCTCTAGATCACTGGAGGTGAGAAATACCCAGAAAGTGACTCCTAAGAACAACTGCTGTTGGACAGATAAAGTTCCCCAGACTTCTCACTGCCTTCCTACCTTCCTATCTGTTTATATTTATCTACCTGTCTATATGTATGTGTATGTATATATGGGGGGGGTCTCTGCGTTCAGCAAACACGTGACAAGCACCTCATTGTTCCCCTGAGAGTTTGCTACAGACCTGTTTCCCGCACAGAGGCCAGGTTTCCCTCCCCCAGAGCAGCAGGGAGAGCTGTGCTGCTCTGACTGCCTGGCTCCCAGCACCTGTACCACAGGAACAGCAATTTCAGGTGGCAGCTGGGGCAGGAGAACCCCTGGGGAGCTCAAAAGAGCACCACGCTCAGTTTCCACCCCAAGGTCAAACGCTATGTGTTTAACAGACTTAAGCAACTTGGTATGCTTTAAGAGAAACATTTTAAATGTAGCATTTGTTTCCTGTTCCAAGGGGAGAGGCATAACTGTTTGTACTTAAGTTTTTAGCTTGAAGAGTAGAAATAGTACAGCCCTTGCCTGTAATTGAAACTATTATTTGGTCTGATGCTTGACAAGTACCAGAGAAGATCTAAAACCTAATAAAGTCTTTGGGAGGGGGAATGAAAATAAATTTTACATTTTTAAAGGGATGCTCAAGCGTTCAGAGATTTACTTACTCATTCAGTTTTAAAAGCTAGAATTACTTGTCAGGGAAAAGAAAAGTCAAACAGGATTGACTTCTGCCATCTTGACACACAAGGTTTTTTTCAGCTTTTGAAGTCTTGTTGGGTACTTTGTGCTGGTTTAAAGTGCACAACTAGTTACAACCACGACCTTGCTTAACTAAGTTATTACAGTTATAGATTCACCAAGGGACCTACAAACTTTAAGGCAAGCTGCCTGGTTACACGGCTAACAAACTAAGACATAAATGCACTTTGATGCTACTTAACAAAGGTGGAAGCAATGTAACCCTAAAAAAAAAATTTTAATTTTTTTTAAAAACCAGACAAACAAAACAAAACAACAAGTCATTCAGAAAGTGGCCTTTGCTGTCCAATAACCTCCAGGCAAAGAAAGCTACAGTACTGGAACTGGGGAAATAGTTAAAATATTACAAGTCTGCTCAGTCCACCTTGTTTCGCTTTTAAAAAGGAACCAGTAGCACAGTTAAGTTTTATATTCCCCCTCGGATGGCTGTGTGGCTCGGAGCCACATCTGCAACCCATTAGATGTCAGGAGCCCAAGGGGAACCCGGGCTGGATAGGCAACGAGCAACCTGAGCGTCCTTCCCATACAAAACACATTTTCCCACCAGAGGAACACACCACCCAAGTTAAACAAAGACGCAGAGAAACCCCTGGAGAAGCGCACAACTGCAGCCCTTGCACCCCTTGTTTCTCCAAGGGGTACCCCTCCAACAGCCCACACGACTTCAAAAGTCGTTGCAGGAAGGAAAAAAAAAAAAAAAAAAGAAAGAGGCACGTTACAAAAGTCCCGGGAAAGACAAAGCGGCCGCCGAGCTGCTCCAGGGATCTGTGGGGAGTTTCGCCCCCGCGGGGTCAGGGCAGAGGAGGGCGGAGGGGCTGGGGCAGGAGGAGAAGCAGCGGCACGACCAGCCCTGAGGGGCGCAGCCCCCGCCCGCGCTCCGGGGCGGCCGGGCCGGTACCGCCCCTCACCGCGGCGCCGGGCCGCCCCCCGCCCGCACGGCACCGCGCTCACCTGTGCCAGGCTGGGCCCCTCGCGGCCTCCCCGGCGGGGGCAGCGGCCGGGGCATGGGCGGCCGGAGGAGCCGGAGCGGCCGGGAAGAGCCGGGAATGTCACCGGGGCCGCCGCGCCGTCACTGTCCCCGTGTGCCTGTGTCCCTGTGTCCCTGTATGTCTCTGTCCCCGTGTGCCTGTGTCCCTGTGTCACTGCGTGTCCGTGTGCCTGTGTCCCTGTGTCACTGTGTGTCCGTATGCCTGTGTCCCTGTGTCCCTGTGTCACTGTGTCACTGTGTGTCCATGTCCCCATGTGCCTGTGTCACTGTCTGTCCGTGTGCCTGTGTCCCCCTGTGTCACTGTGTCACTGTGTGTCCATGTCCCCGTGTCCCTGTGTCACTGTGTGTCCCTGTCCCCGTGTGCCTGTGTCCCTGTGTCCCTGTGTGTCCCTGTCCCCGTGTGCCTGTGTCACTGTGTGATTGTGTGTCCGTGTCCGCGTGTGCCTGTGTCCCCCTGTGTCCCTGTGTCACTGTGTGTCCCTGTCCCCGTGTGCCTGTGTCCCCCTGTGTCCCTGTGTCCCCCTGTGCCTGTGTGCCTGTGTCACTGTGTCCCTGTCCCCGTGTGCCTGTGTCCCCCTGTCCCTGTGTCCCTGTCCCCCTGTACCTGTGTCTCTGTGTACCTGTGTGCCTGTGTCTCTGTGTCCCCATGTCCCCGTGTCTCCCTGTACCTGTGTCTCTATGTCCCCATGTGCTTGTGTCCCTGTATGCCAGTATTCCTGTGTCTCTATGTTCATGGGTCCCTGTCCCCATGTGCCTGTATCCCTGTGTCTTTATGTCCCTGTATCCGTGTCCCCATATCCCTGTCCCCATGTCCCTGTGTCCCTGTGTCCCTGTGCCCCTGCCCCCATGTCCATGCCCCTGTCCCTCTGTCCCTGCATCCCTGTCCCCTTGTTCCCTTGTCCCCTTGTCCCTGTGTCCCTGTCTCCACGTGCCAGTGTCTCTGTGTCCCTGGGTGTCTGTCCCTGTGTGCCTGTATCCCTGTGTCTTTATGTCCCTGTGTCTCTATATCCCTATGCCCCCATGTCCCTGTTCCTATGCCCATGTGCCTGTGTCCCTGTCCCTGTGTGACTGTCTCTGCATCCCTGTGTCCTTGTGTCCCCTTCCCCGTGTATCCATGTCCCTGTGTCTCTATGTCCCTGTGTCCCTGTGTCCCCATGTCCCTATGTCATGTCCCTGTGTCCCTGTGTCCCTCTGTGCCTCTGTCCCTGTGTGCCTGTATCCCCTTGCTACAGTGTCTGTAATTATGTCCCTGTGTGTCCCTGTCCCTGTCATTGTGTCCCTGTCACTGTGACACTCTCACTGTGTCACCGTGTCCCTGCTTGTCTGTGTCCCTGTGTCACTGGGCCACTATCACCATCCCTGTGTCACTGGGTCACTGTCACTGTGTGCCTGTGTCCCTGTGTCCCTGTCCACTTGTGTCTGTGTGCCTGTGTCCCTAATCATTGTCCCTCTGTCCCTGTCCACCTGTGTCTGTGTGCCTGTGTCCCTAATCATTGTCCCTGTGTCCCTGTCCACCTGTGTCTGTGTCCCTGAGTCCCTAATCACTGTCCATGTGTCCCTGTGTCACCAGCCCTGTGTCACTGCCCCTGTCACTGTGTCACTCTCAGTGTCCCTGTCACCATCACTGTCCCTGTCACTCTGTAACCATCACTGTGTTCTTGTCCCTATCACTGTCCCTTGTCACTGACTCTGTCCCTGTCACACACATCCCCCCTGTCACACCCCTCACACTCTGCGAGCACGCTCTCCCTTCAGCACCGATCCTGGCGATCCTGCGCTCCCTGACACCCCAGAATCCCGGGATCTTTGGGTTTGGGAGGCACCTCTGGAGACCCGATTCCCCCGGGGGGGAAGCTTGCGGGCGATGAGCGACATTGTAATGCCCTCTTTAAACATTGTAATGCGCATTTTAATCATGTAATGCACACTTTAAACATTGTAATGCACACTTTAAACATTGTAATGC
Source organism: Pyrgilauda ruficollis (assembly GCF_017590135.1). Lineage (NCBI taxonomy): Eukaryota > Metazoa > Chordata > Aves > Passeriformes > Passeridae > Pyrgilauda > Pyrgilauda ruficollis. The sequence continues at coordinate 1,827,910 of NW_024508545.1, read as the reverse complement.
CCTCGTTAAACACCGGCCGGGTGTTTCTGCTCCCCGGGGGTTGTCCTGCACAGCTGCCGGTGTTTCCTGAGACTAGGAAACGTGGAAGGAAATAGTTCGTGAGTCCTGATCAGGGCTAGGAGCCCCTGGGAAATTCAGGAGTTAAGCAGAGAGCTGCTCGTGGCACAGCTCAGTCCCAGGACTGGTAGCAGGGAAATGTGTGGGAAGTCTATCTGCACCACCACCCAAATGGTGTGCATGGACTCGGGAAAAACAGACATCGCCTCAGAAGCATTTATCATCTAAGGAGAGATTAAGAGATTCAGCTGGAAAGCAGAACCACGCATTCAGGGATCCACAATTATTTTTTAAACCGGTACTTTGTGAGGTACTTCTCACCAAACGTGTAAAAAAAAAAATTTCTCGTCAAGGAAGGTGACGAGAAATGCATCATTTGTGGTGTCAGCACAAAGGGAAGCACTAACAAAATCTGTACTTGAGCAAAGACAAAACCTTCCCCGTGATGGGCTGCAGGCAGAACCCAGCACCCACTCTGATTTCCTGCACGGCTCGAACCATCAACCTTCACCACCCAGCTGGCTGCTTCTGGACGGGAATAACATCCAGAACCTGCATTTCCAGGGGCGGGGGGGGGGGGAAAAGGGGGGAACATCCAGAACCTGCATTTCCAGGGGGGGAATAATGTCCAGAACCTACATTTCCAGGGGGAATCACATCCAGAACCTGTATTTCCAGGGGTGGAAAAACTTCCATAACCTGCATTTCCCGGGGGGAATAACATCCAGAATCTGTATTTCAAAGGGGAAAAACCAGCCAGAACCTGCATTTCCAAGGGGGGAAAAACATCCAGAACCTGTGTTTCTGGAAGCAGGGGGGACATCCAGAACCTGTATTTCCAGGAGGGAAAACATCCAGAACCTGCATTTCCAGGGAGGGAACAACATCCAGAATCTGTATTTCCAAGGGGAAAAGACATCCAGGACCTGTATTTCCAGGGGGAGAATAACATCCAAATCTATATTTCTGAGAACAGGGGGGAACATCCAGAACCTGCATTTCCAGGGGGGGAATAATGTCCAGAACCTACATTTCCAGGGGGAATCACATCCAGAACCTGTATTTCCAGGGGTGGAAAAACTTCCATAACCTGCATTTCCCGGGGGGAATAACATCCAGAATCTGTATTTCAAAGGGGAAAAACCAGCCAGAACCTGCATTTCCAAGGGGGGAAAAACATCCAGAACCTGTGTTTCTGGAAGCAGGGGGGACATCCAGAACCTGTATTTCCAGGAGGGAAAACATCCAGAACCTGCATTTCCAGGGAGGGAACAACATCCAGAATCTGTATTTCCAAGGGGAAAAGACATCCAGGACCTGGAATAACATCCAAATCTATATTTCTGGGAACAGGGGGGAACATCCAGAACCTGCATTTCCAGGGGGGGAATAATGTCCAGAACCTACATTTCCGGGGGGAATCACATCCAGAACCTGTATTTCAAAGGGGAAAAACCATCCAGAACCTGCATTTCCACGGGGGGGAAAAACATCCAGAACCTGTGTTTCTGGGAGCGGGGGGGAACATCCAGAACCTGCATTTCCAGGGGAGGAAAACATCCAGAACCTGCATTTCCGGGGAACAACGTGCTTTGGCGGTACGGCTCCTGAAAGGCACCACGCAGCTCACAGGCATTGGGACACGGCAGTTGGGAACAGGCAGAGCAGTTTTGGGTGGAATACAGGCAAACATAAGGATGCGGGCGAGGGTGGTGAGCATCTGCCTTGGATTTGCAGGAAGAGTGACACACGGGAAGGAGCTCCAAGCCTCCACGGCTGAAGGAATTGGCAGGCTTTACAAAAGAGAGGAAAAGGAATTCCGACTGCCTTAAGTACCACGGAATTAGTAAACTGAGCAGGGACACACCAGGCATGTGTAAATATCTGGATGAAGCAAGTGGCATCAAGGGAGAAGGCTGGGGATACATTAATTATTTTAATGGGGTGAACTTACAGAAGGGCATGTCTAAGCTGAGAATCTGTGTGGAAAGCTTTTGAATGGAGAACCACAGGCTGGAAAAATCATCTCCCTAAGGGAAGTGGTGAAAGCTTTATTGCCTGAGATTTTAAATGACAGATTAGGAGAAATACCAAGGGACTCATTCTGAAACATCAGGGAGATTGCACTGAAAGATTAGGAAGGGAAGAGGAAAGGCTGGAGGTGGTGCTGGCTCCAGGAATTTTGGGAGTACAGCCCAGCACATCTTCTAGGCTCTTCTGGCTCCATGTTATCATTCTTTGACTGTCTGCCAAGAGTGCAATGATTTCAGTGTTAGTTACCCCACAAGGATGTGATAAGGACTCCCCCCCGCCAGGAAAAAACGTGGTTGAGCAAAGGGAATCTCACTGCTTCCCCAAGGACAATGGGAGGAAATCAACTCAGTCCTGGAGCACAACCTTGAGCCACACTCTCTCATCAAAGTAAAAGTTGGTTGTGAGAGCATTTTGGCTCATTAGGGCTCCCAGGCTGGCTTCCCTCAGCCAGCTCCTGGCAGGGGGACACTCCTCTGTCCCTGCTCCCTTCTCTTTCTCAGCCCCAGGCCAAAAGTTTCCCTCCAGCTCCAGACTGAAGAATGACTTTCCAAGAGCTCATCTCAGAGGCATCCATAGGCACATTACTAGGCATTCTCTGCAAAGCAAGCTTCACCTTCCAAGCCACATTTAAACAAGACTGAAACCATAAATGTGCTGCTGAAACCCAGCCAAGACATCCCCCTGCTGCTCTTGAGGTCACCCAGGCTCTCCTGCAGCCACGGCAGTGGCCAAACAGGGCCCATGGAAAAGGTATCCAGAACACCACGGTGTTCATCCACCCCCGAGGTACAGTCAGAGTCTCCTTGGGAAGGAAAAGAAATAAAACATTTCCTTGCTGCTAGGTTTTATCAGCCAACATAATCTAATTAACCGGCACAGCTGCTTCGTTAGCATTAGAGGCATATTTATCAAGGGGCTAGAGGAAGCATTTATTAGATTAGTTTGTAATTTTGGAATTGCTGGATATTTTTTTACTAGAGTTTACACAGTTCAGGACAGTGCAATGCTGAAGGACTTCAAGGCAGAGGGAAGCAGCTCCGTGTCCTCCCATGTAGGGGGTACCTGGCAAAGACAGAAGGAATCACAAGTCTTACTTTAAACACACTCTCATTGGTAAAAGCCTCTGCTTACTCACATGTGGTGTTCTGTAGGAGGAATATTTGTGAATTGGAGAAGCAGAAACACAGTCCAGTGCTGAAATTATTTAGAGAAGTGAGCATTTAACAAAACAAGAAATGTTTCTAAAGTTGATTGAAGTTACTAACAGCGACTGCCTGCTTGCAGGCAAAGTGAAGGATTTCCTGCAAGGTCACAGAGACCAGGATCACTATTGTTTCACTGCTGACACTGTACTTTAAAAATTTCAAAGAATAGCTTAGAAATACAAAACATTTCCCAGACCTCTAAGACCCATTCAGTTCTAAATGTAATTTGAAAGATCTTTTACACGCTTACCATTTTACACATAAACTTTTGCTTATAAGTACCCAAAACAGCATTGAGTATCAAGATATTTGGAATGTTTTACTGGAGGTGGTACCAAATGCAACCAACTTACTTTTAAAATAAATATTGAAACTTTTAATATTTTTAATTAAGGTCCCATCTTAATATTCTACATTTACCAAGGGATTTATATAAATGAAAGGAGATTTTTGAATACTTTCAGTCAAAGGAAGACTGGAAAGGAACCACAATGAAGGTTTGCAACAGATGGAGTATTTCTACAGCAATAGCCAAAAGAGATTCCAGCTACACCTTTTGATTCAATGCATTTTAAGTAAAAAGATACATATGTCGGCTTAGAAGCCTTAAATTTGCCTGATGGATTCTGAATTTCTCTAGCATTTTACTTTAATTATTCTGGATTTAGAATCTGAATGTTTTCTTTTAAATAGATTCACAATACTATGATAGTCTGCAGATGATTGTTTGGTTTTTTTTCCTAAAGGAGTTATTATTTTGCATATTGGCCTGATAAGAACATTATGCTAATTTGTGGTAAAATGTGTGAGTTTTTGCTTGAGACTGATCCCCATTTTCCACACCTAGTTCATAATTTTAATGACTCCTTTTTTGTGTGTGTTTTTGGTGTTTTTTTTTTTGTTTTGTTTGTTTGTTTGTTTGTTTGTTTTCTTTTGGTTTGGTTTTTTGTGTTTTTTTTTTTTCTTTTCTTTTTTTTGGTTAGTTTTTTGTTGTTGTTGTTGTTGTTTTTTGGTGGAATTCCTCATGCTTTCCAGGAGGAGGAATTGAGCACACAGCAATAAAACACAAACACCTCTTGCACATGGCTGGGAAAATGGAATGTCTGCAGCTCAGCCTGGCCCTGCACCTGCTCTCATCTTGCAGGTGCTAACACAGGCGTCTCCAAAACTCAGTCTGGGAGCTCAGAGTGGAGCAGCTGACGTGCCCTGCAGGGACAGGGCAGCAGTGGAGGCCTCCCCAGCCTCTCGTCCCCTCTCAGTTGGGTGATTGTTCCACAACAGCCGAGGTCCAGCTGGCAGCCAGCCGCTGGGAATCCTGTGGAAACACTCAACAGCTGCCAGGGCAGAGAGGGAAGCCCAGACTCAGAGGTTTTCTCAGCCAACCTGGTGTGCTCCTGTCTCAGCAGGACTTCAGCGAACTCTTCCTCCTCCAGCATCCCATCCCCATGTGGGAAAAGCTGGTCTGTCCCAAAACACTAGAAGGAAAGGGTTCCCTCAAGGCACTCTGCCCAAGCAAAACCAAAGAGCTGAAAACCTTCCCAAAGGGCTGCACAAATCTCGTTTATTTGACTTTTCCCGATTTCCAACCAAGAGCTGAGCAGCCAGACCTGACAGCTGCCTGCTGATTTACGCGGCGTGCGCCGGGGACGGCTCAGCTGTGACACACGGCTCAGATGCAGCTGCTGGGGACTTTTTCCTTTTCCTCCTTGAGTTTCCAGTGCTAGGAAGCAACACGTGGCTGTGTTTGGGCAGCTCTCCAGACAGTCTGGCCCTGCTGCTCTCTGGATTCGGCTCTTCACGTGCTGTGAAACAGCAGCAGCCGGGGAGAGGTGCAGCTGCTCCGTGGGCGTGGGGAGGGGAGAACAGCCCCAGGTTTCATAACTGGTGCAGCACTTCATTATGAGGTGGAGCTATGGACCTGCCACAGTCCCCAGGAAATCCTCCCAAGCCTGGAGTCATGGTTACACGTGTGAGATAAAAAGTCTTCTCCTAATCTTAGCCAAGTTTTGAGGCTCTCATTAAAAAGCAGAGCTGGCAGCACCCTCAAGCCCTCATCTGTCCCATCTTTGTATTTCAAAGAGTGATCAAAACTCCCTCACATTTTAAACACTTGAGCAAGTAATTTCTAATTTGCTTTTAAGAGCTTCCAGTGATTAAGATTCCTTAATTGCAAGGCTATGACCTCCAGTGCCTTACACTGGCTTTCTTGCTAGATCATTCTTTGATGTCTACCCAGCCATGTTGTGATGTCTGCCAAGACTACAATTTCTTTCCCCTACCATAACAGGAAATTCAGATTATATTCTTGTTCTTTCCAGGTTCAAACACCATTCCCATGGCTTTTGTGTGGGTTTTATTTGTAAGCAGTAGCTGTACCTGTAATCATCCCTGCATCTGTAATCATCCCTGCACTATGCTGCCTGCTCCAAATGTCACATCACTTACCCCTGAGGTAATTTCTCTTGAGCCAGTTTAGCCCATGAATTTTCCACTCGCTTTTGCCCTCATTTCCTATCCCAGGAAGAGTGAAGATAAAAAGCCCCAAAACTAAGGCAACTCACCCTTTCCTCACAGCTTGATTTAAACACCTGGAACTAAACAGCAACTCCTTCTGCTGTATGAAAGAGGCTGGAGATTTCCCATGGGCAGTGGCTCTTTGGGCATCCCTCCGTTCTTCCCCATCACAGCAAAAAAAAGGAGAGGACAGAGGTCACACTTGTGGTGTTTTATTGACACCAGTGTAATTTTGAATCTCTCTTCCTGCAGATCAGTGGAAAATCAACTTTTGCAGTGAAACAACAGCTCTCATGGCCTTGCATAATCTCTTGCAACTCCAATTGCAAACAGATTCTCACTGAGACCACCACTATTTGCCTGGATGCTTGACACAACAGGCCCATGCTCAATGTCCTCATGTGCTACCACTCTTTCTAGATTTTGCTTTTTCCCTGTACACAGGAGATTTTCTGATTTTTGGCTTTGGCATGAAATGGTTTCTAAAAGCTGGCATATGCAAAGCACTTCTGAAAGTGTGGAAGGCTGGTGTGGTGGTGGCATGGAAATAACAGGGTTCAAGGAACCCTCACGGAAGATGACATTTGAGGTAGAATTTTAAGGGCAATCTGATTTCAAAATCATCACGTCCCACAGGGGTTCTGCAAAAATACTGTTTTCAGATCTAGAAAGGTCTTACTGTGTGGGGTTTTTTTTGTTTTGTTTGAAACTATGCCTGCCTGCACTATAGCCTGCCTGCCTGCACTGCATCCATAGAGCTGCTTTATAGGTGTGCATCACAGAGGGAAAAATAACTCATAAAGACAACAGCAAGTTTGGATGTTATTTAATGAAAAACAGGTGAAGTTTACAAACACAAGGCCAACAGAGAGAAGAGCACAGCAGGAAGCTGCTAAGGTACAGGTAAGAATTCTGAAGTGCATTGCTAGTGCAAGTAAGTAGGCAACAGAAGGAAAATCATGTTCCATGTAGGCCCCTTCAGGTGAGCTGGGGTTTGCTGGGCTATATCAGCTCGAAAGGCAGAGCCTCGATCTCCCTTGTGAGCTCTTCATCCAAGGCTTTCTACCGGGAAAGAAAACCAGGAGGAATCAGGGACCACGAGACAGCTTCCACAGACTGCTGGCAAACAAACACACCTGCAATGATCAAACCCTGGGAGGTTGTCAGCAGTGATGGATGAACCCTGGTGTTGAGCTGGAGGGACTCGTCACTGCAAAGGGCCATAGGGAAACCTCCAAACAGAGGGCGGGACAAGCTCAGCTGTCTTTACTCTGTGCCCCAATGTGATTTTGGACACGTCCCAGCTCACTGGTCCTCCCCAGAGGCAAGCATTCTGACCTCAGAACAGCCTCAGGCTGGTAAGGGGAGCTTGTACCCCTGAATCAAAAACAAGTGGTGTACGAACCCAGGCAGTCTCACCTGAAAATGTAAAAAATGCTCTTACCTAGATGTGATTTTTGATCACAGGTTTAAGGCTTACCACTCGTGCTTTACGAGCAAGCTGGCAGTAGCTCAAAGGAACAAAAACATGTTTTATGGCGCTCAAACGTAGCTCAGCTCAGTCAGGAAAGCTACATATGAACTTCCCAAACAGCTTTATGGTGTTTGGCTCAACAGCCACACCTGCAGATTACACAAGCATGGAGGAAATGGGCACTCTGTTTTACAGGGGAAGGTCCCCATTGCAGTCTACAAAGCTGATGTTGACTAAAATAAGCCTGGAGCTCTCTGAGAGTTCAGGAGGAGCAAGGAAGCTTCTGAGACCTAACTGAGTGAATAAACATTCCAATAGGCAAAATTAATGGGGATATAGCTACCTAATCTGCACTGATATCACTGTGCCCAACTGCCTTTGCAGCTCAGACATCACTCCACCAGCTCCCCTGATCAGCATCTACAACTTCTGCCTCACCAAATCTCCCTATGAGAACATTAAGACTACAGTCTAAGGTGGGTAGATCTGTAATCAATTAATACATGTAGCTCCTGGAAAGATAAAAAAACCCTTACAAGTTCTCTTCTCGCTTCTTCAACCTTCACTCGCGCCAGACGAATGCTCTAATGGGAGAAAATGGAACAAAAATCAGCATTTCATCAAGAAACAAGAGTCCCTTCACCTTTGAAACTAATGATGAACCTCAGGTGAATTAATGGACAATTAATTAAGTTTTGTGTACTGCACTTCACATGCAGAAGGTATTGCCATTAAAAGTCTAGCATTAGTTTGGATTGGTCAATCATGTATTTTTCAGAAGTCTGGTATGGCCTAAAGTCTAAAAAAACCCCTTCATCTTAAACAATTTTCCAAACCTAATAATCAAGGGACTTGATTTCAACAATATTTGTGCAAGAATTTTCCAAAGCACAGTAAGTTTGCAAGGATAAACCTCCCTCCCCTCCTCCTGCCTGCACCAGGGGCTCTCCCTTGTCTCCACTGACAGCAAAGCTGGAGGAGGGAACTGGAGAACCTAATCCCATTTGAATGTCCTGTTCCACTTCAAGGAAGGAAGAAGCTGCCTCTTGGAGGAAGATGGATTAGACCTAGCAGTAATCCACCTTTCTAGCCACAGCTTTTGTTTTTTTGGTTTTTTTTCCCCTCTAGGAGTAAGACATCAGTGCTCGTATGATGGAGAAGAGACACTTGCATTTTCATAGAGCTGAGTACCCAGCAGTCCCAAGAGAAATCAAAGAAAATGACAGAGCAGCCAGTTTAGGGGACAAAACCTACATTTGGCTATTTCTTCGGGATCCTTAAAATCCTGTTCAGAGCTCCAAACTCTGCAACACGTGCTGTGTCCACCATATTGACAGCCTGACAACAGTTACAGCTAAAATACTGGTAAATCTCAAAAAGCTGGTTATATTAGGGGATTCCTTTTCTTCAATATTTCTTTGTCCAATTCCTAGCTAATTCACCTGAATACTAATTTACCCAGAAAATCTGTCTACTCTGTTAGAATAAAGTTTGGCTGACAAGGAAACTTAATTTCTTAGCTTTGATTAATAAACAGAGATCAAGTCTTTGGTTTGCATCATTAACAGATCTGTAGGACGTCTACCTGTCCACCAAAGGCATCACAACATTACTGTGTTATCCCTTACGTTCTGAAGTCCACTAAAGTTAACCTGATGGCAAATACAACATAACAGTGGAATAAATAATTACAGGAGGTAAATCAAGATAGGACGCCACTTCTCTCTTCAACGGCTCTATTTCTTTACGCAGTGCAGCCACTTTCTGCAGAGAGAGAAAGGCAGATCATATTCTAGAGAATTATTTGTAGAATTGATGGAAACGAGTGAGACAGATCCACAGTTACCTACATTTCAGAATTTGAGAGGCTTCACCCTTTATAAAACACATGGAAAACCAAAGTTTTGCGCACGCAGCAGCAAAAAGACTCTCCCTTATCCTTCTAAAGGCAAAGTAACTTTTTTTTGGGGCTGCAAACGGAGTACCTTCCACAGAGCTGAACACTTTTGAAATAATCAAATTGAAATAAAAAAGGTAGTTATTTGTGCTGCCTGTTTTACTGATGTCTTGGCAAAGCAGTTCTATAAATGTCAAGGAGTCAAACCGTACCTTAAGCTTGGGCTCTAGAAGATGACAAGCCAAGAGAATTTGCCTGTGGCTTTTTGGGTGCAAAATTCCAACAAAAATTAGCTCTGGTCAGTACCCTGGTTTAACACTGGGCAATGTGAGCACTGCCACCCAGTGCTGGCAGGTGAAAAGCACAACAGAGAAACCAGGAAACCTATTTTCACTGCTCCACTCGAAAACATAAAAGAAAAGATAGCAAAAATAATAAGGAGAAAGACTGAGTTCCCACTACAATAACAGCAAAAAATATGAAGATATGTTGAGTGCACAGGACAAAGCTATAAAACCTGTAGTTGCTAACTCAAGAAATGTGCTTTTTCTTTAAGATGTTCCACTAGGCTTACAATAAAGCTGAAAAATGTTATGTTTAAAGACACAACAACAAAAAAAAATATAGACCACAGTGATTCTGAGTTTGGGTTTCATTTTACCTTATCCCCATTTTTTTTAAGTGTTTGGAAGATATTTACTTCACACAAAGCAGCAAGAATCACATTGGTCATTCTGTCAAGAAACTGCAATACACAGGTAGCCATGTAATGGGATAGATATATCCCACAGAATATCCACTCTGTTTATAACATGGACCAGAAATAAGGGAGGCAGATCTGTTTTCAGTGGCAGGGAATTTATTCTGTCGAAATTCTCCAGCAGACGCCTCTAGGAGAGACAAGCCCAGCCAAAAGAGCCCAGTTCACAGGACACAACCTACAGGACCTTTATTTGTGCTTCCTTTGGCCATTAAGATTTGTTCAGGCAACCAAAGAGCAAACTACAATTCCTGAAAGCACCCAACAAGCAAGCCTGGCCTGTCCCACTGTAGCAACATCCCTCTTGTATGCAAAAACTTACCTCAGATGATTTCATGAGTGCCTCATGTGTCAGGGATTTGTTCAACCCCCTGGCAATAAGCTCACCCTGCAAACAGGAGAGAGCACAAAATGTAACAAGAAGGAGAAAGATTTCGCCATTTCCTTCTGTTTATATCTGAACAGGCAGAGAAGAACACAGGTTGTCCACAGCAGAAATGTGTGCTATTTGGAGCCACAGCTATAGCTGGTGTACAAAACGCTGCTAAAATTTGTAGTAAGAATAGTAAGTCTTTCCAGAAAAGCAGTGGGAGAAGGGCACATGGCAAAGCTAAAGAAAGGCTGCTCAGGAAAATGTCAATTGCAATACAACATTTTCCATCTCGTGTTTGTCAAGGAATCAGGTATGGCTTTACTTTAGCCATAAAGTAACCTGTCAAGAGTTTTTCAGGGAACAAGGAGGCAGCACTGTGCTGTACTGATCACAGGATGCACTGAGGAGACATAAACAGGGACAACTGAACTATATTCACATGTTGTCCTGTCAGCTCAAGAGTCCCCAGTACTGGAGTTTAGGAAGCTTATGGAATGTCTCTGTAGCTACAAATTTGGGCTCAACCAAACACTGCTGTGTCATCCCATTACAGTGTCATATGAGAAAATTCCTTCAACCTACCTCAGCACCCCTGATCCTTATCCTCAGATCCTTAGATTTATCTTGCAGGAACTTCAAGGTCTTGGAGTGAATCTCATCTTTGGCCTGTTCTGCTTTCTGAGATGTCTTCAGTTTTTCAACATCCCTTAAAAAATAACACAAAAAGAAAAAACTGTTACATTCAAACATGCATCAGTATACAAATACTTTTACTTATCTATGCTCAAGCTAAACCTTGCAATACAACACAAGAAGGAAGAAAATTGAGGAAGCCCCCTACTTCCCTTGAGATTTTCCAATGAAAACATATACAGCTGTTACCTCCAGAACCCCACAGACCAGAGAAAATAGAGGCAAAGAAGAAAGCCATATACCTAAAAGCAAAGGATAATAGTCTTGTGCATAATTCCCTAACTCACTCAGAGACCTGTTACATGAGCTAAACCTCAGATCAAGAGGAGGCAAACCTGCAGAAAGCGCATGGGAATCTCTTTTACAGGCCCAATTACCACTTTAAAAGACAAAAAAGAAAACCCCACTCCACAAGTAATTAGACTGGAAGGGAGCTGTGGAGAGCATCTGGGCCAACCCCTACTCAAGGCTGGGGTTGATCACGCTGTGCTTGGCAAAGCACTTCAGATTACATCCTCCAGGGAAAGGACTTGACACCGATTTTTTTTAGAGTTATTACGATTATTACGTCCTCTACACACTGGTTAAGGGAGCGTCTTACCTGAGAATGGTTTCTGTTTTCCCTCCCTTAGTCTGACTACAGAGGCCATGCTAAATGTGCTAAGAAAATCAGATTTGTCTTCAGCCTCAGACAAAAGCAACTGGAAGAAGATGGAAACTTGTACCTAAAAACAGCTTGATCTCTTTTGCTTTAAAATAATTGGTTTGATGCTTTCCCAGATCTCTTTGGACTACTGAAAGTATCCATAACACACAGGTTTTGATAGATACTTCCAAATACTTTGAATTGGAGATGTGCCAAACCCCTAAAAATTCAGTTATCCTTGTTAGCTACCACAACCAACATTGCCCAAGACAGAAATCACCAGTATTACTTTAATCTTTCCCTCTTCCTCATCCATTACTCACTTCTCTAAATGCTTTTCCACCATCAGTGCTGAAGTTAGTTTTTTCGTGAGGATCTTTAATTTCCATTCCATTTCATCGTTTTTTGATTTTGTTTTATACAGTTCCGAGGTCATGTCATTTAAGGCACTGTAGAAGCTGGTGAAGAGAGAATCAGTGGGAATGCTTAGGAGTCAGCTTTTCTGAAAGTCAAAAGTTGTTGTTATTCTTTTTTCCACACTTCAAACAAATGACTTAGTTTCCTCTTAATGTTATGGCAGGAGTAAATTTAAATAAGACGCTAAGGGAATGTGCCTTCTATAACTAACACAGATTTCTACATGGAAGGGAAAACAACCCTGAGTAAGTGAACAACAACTGGCACTCTGGTGAATAAAACCACCACGTGCTCCACTCCTGGCTTGCCTCACTGCCTTTGAGAGAAACTGTATTCAGACCTTAAAATGCATGGTCACAAGATGTGCCCAGCAGTATCTGAGTATCTTCCTCTTCCCAAGTGGCCCAAAGCTCCTCCCCCTCCAGCCCAGGAAGAGAGATGCAAGAGCCAAGATCCTAAATATCACATAAAAATTGCATTCCAAGGCAGACTGCGCCCCTTCTTTGCTGCAAGTGCTGCAGTGCCACAGGCCAAAGCTGTGCTAAAGAGAGCAGCCCAAGGAGACCAGACTAACAGATGCCATTTCTCCATGGCAGAGGGAATCTCCTTATCATAGAAACAGGGTGCCCCCCACGTTGCTAATAATAGGCATCTGACTCCATTGATTCAGAAGGCTGAACAATTGCTTTATTAAAACTATATTATATTACATTTTACTACACTATATTAAAGACATACTATACTAAAGAAAAACTCGTGGCTGTCTGAGACAGCCAGGACACAGCTTTGACCCAACTGGCCAAGGAATCAAAACAGCAGAATACAACTGAAAAATCACTTCAGATAAACACTCTTCCTAACACATTCCACTTGTGCAAAAACAACAGGAGGAGAGAAGAGAGATAAGAATTGTTTTCTCTTCTTCTCTCCGTGCTTCTCCAGGAAAAAACCTGTGAGAGAGAATTATGTCTCTCTGTTTAGAGAATGTGAATTCCACATCTCCTTGCATGAACTGAGGCCAGATGAGACAGACAAGGATGAGGAGCTGAGGCTGGAAGACCAGTCACAGTTCCCCAGTCTTTGCCTAAGCCGTGTGAACACTGCTGTAGCCTGGGATACCTGGCACAACAGTCCAACTGGCAGAAGCTTGCAGCCACTGACTGCAAAAGCATGAGAAAAAGGAGAGACTTAACTCCATCCCAGGCCCTTCTCAGGCTTCAGAGCCTTCTTGTGCTGGGATAACCTAGAGCTAGCATTTTGTGCTCAGTTCCCATGCACTCCAAAGCTGACCAAGGGGTGAAAAATAAGCCTGACAAACAAGATTCCTAGTGCCAAGTTTGAAGCTGCTGATGTGAAAAAACAGAGGAAAGCAGCATAGACCCTCACCACGAATGAAGAGTGTGAAGAAATACCTGGTAAGAGATGTGTTCTCCACTTCGAGTTCTATTGCACTTCCTACCAGGTCAAAGAGGTCGTTGGTGGCCTCTTCGGACAGACTGCTTTCAAAAAAACCCAGGGTTTGTCGAAGAATATTGTGCCAGTAGTCAGCTGGAAAATATATACAACCCAAAGAAGTGATTTTTTTTTTTAATATTACTGCTCTTTTGTTGAGCTCTTTAAAGTTAGAACCCAATCCCACAGTGGGAACTTGGCTACCTGCCTGTGGTTGGGGGAAAAAAGACGCTTTTAAAAAAGGCTTAAACATGCCAAACCTGCTGCCACATCTCCATTTGTCGAACAAATTCAGTGCATAAAGGGAGAAAGCACTGCTCCACTCCCTCCCTGACATCAGACAAACAAGAGCTCACCCTCATGCTACAGCAATGAGCACATGCAGGTCACCTCCCCACAAAGCTCAGCCTGAGCCTTGCTCATGGCAGACTCAGGAAGTCTATCTCTATCATTTTTTGTTTGGCAAGGCACTTGAAGGAACAAAAACCAAACATGTTTTCTTACAAAAACATCTTCATGTGTACTATGCCAGCCGTTGCACAGAAAAGTGAAATTCCTTCATGTGAAAAGCCTGTGAAGTGACAGTCTTTTATCATGTGTGTTGAAAACATACTATGGTCTCCTAAACCACTCACTTGCTCAAAAAAACTCTAACAAATTAAAAAATAGTCACTCTAGGCAGCTTCAGCACAACTTAATCATCTCAAAGTTGTTTCAGGCTCCTCCAGGGCTTTCCTTAACAGCAGGTTAGCACCATCTCAGACTCTTGAATAGCTGCAGGGATACTTCCCTCTCTATCCAGGCAATATTTCCATGCTGTGCTATCCAGCCCAGCAGACTAGGAGGTTTTAGCAATTAACCTGTTCGTCCACATTTATGGCCTGCTCAAGATGGCTTAAAAAATTGTCCTTGAACAATCTTATGTCACTGTAAATTGTAGTAAAAACTGCATCAAAAAAAAGCTGAGTCTATTTCAATTACATATATTTATATATATTCCAAAGTTTTCAACAAATACAATCTTCAAGATCACTCAGAACAGCCTGACTCAGGTGGAACTGAGAAACGGAGCTTCAAACTCACCTTCTGCTTCATACTTGCTTGCCCTATCCTTCATGTCCTCTATCAGCAACATAACATCCTTTTCCCTCACTTCATTGCACTTCATAACTTCATGCAAAATATCCACTGTCCTTTCATTCACCTCATATACTGGAATAGGCACACCGTTATATAATTTCTTTAGCCACAAAGCAACCTGCCAGAGAAGGGAAACAAAAGAGCAAGCAATCATGTGAAATGACAGAAAATAGCTGATAGACAGGAAGAATGTAAACCACTGCAAACTCTGCATTCCTGAAGAGCAACTCCTACATCAGTCCAGGAGGCGTGGGTGGAAAAAGGGGAGAAAAATTCCTTTCCCTCTTCTTTAAACACCTTCTGTGGTCTAGAAGACTATATTATATCCTTTTTTATCTCACTCATATCTTTGGACACCTGCATGTAATGACCTCCAGGTGATAAAATTTTACATTTTTCACGTGACCTGTTGGCTACAGACACAGTAACGACCCAAGAGATGTTAAATGGGTGTTTGACAAAATGGTGAACACTGTGTTAAAACGTGGGATAAAAGTGCCCAAGCCATCACTGGGAACAGTCTCTCTGCAGGAGAGCGGGAAAGAGTCCCCACAATGTGCCTGCACAAGCCCTGCAAAACAGTCGTACCATTGGTAACAAGGTCAGAAATAAGAGATCAAAACAGTGCTCTCACGTAGGGCTGTGATCGTGGAATCATAGAATCATTTGAGCTGGAAAAGCCCTCCAGGATCATCACTTTCTTTCCTGAGGCTCCCAGCTCCTCAGGAGGGGAAAAATCCTAGGAAAGGATTTTTAATAAAATATCATAGCTACAAGTGTGTAGGGTCCTGGGGTGCCTGCACATAAGGTCTTGGTGGGGGCACCTTTTATAGATGACTTTCCCTGCCCTGGAGGTTACTTTCCTACTTGCTATGCAATTTTATCAGCTGCAGTTCATTCTTCTAGACCTTTCTGAAAATTAGTTGGAGGGCTTCAAGTGTCTCTGGTGGTCTTGATTCCCTGTACAGTCCTAGACTGCTTCTTGGCTTCATTGCTGTGCTGTGTTTTTCTCCAGGAACTAGAATAAGTGGGATGTTTGTCCCAGAAAAATGCTGCCCTGTCTCTGAATGGCCCTTTCTCCAGCCACATCCTGTTCTTCCTCACAGCTGTGTTTTTACCAGCAAACCTCGATTCTTGTTACCAACAGTCCGTGGTTGGCTCTATAGTACCCAGCTATTGGTGTTTGAGGCACGCAACCTCTTATCTTCTGGGCTTCTATACTCAGGGCAACCAGATTTAATCCATGAAACAGCAGCTGACAAGCAAGCTCTGAGAAATGTCCATGTGTTAGAGAAAACAAATTACTAGTTGGTGGAATTGCCTTGTCAAGCTTGATATGCTTCAATGATCTCAGACCTAGGGGGAGGTTAACAAAGCTTGGGAAGGAAGGATGTGCCACTGATGGTGGGCACAGAGAATGCAGAGTTTACAGTCCACAAGGATATCTGCTTGAAGTCCCAATAATAAAGTAAACCCAGTGAAATCAGCTCTGACTGGGTAAACAGTAATTCTGGTGGGGCAATCTGCGACAACTGACCCAAGAAACCCACCGACCCAAAAGAAGAGAAAGACTGGGCATGAGAAACAGTAGAATCATTAACCAATACTAATTAATAACACAACTATGTAACACATAGCCAGTGAACACTAGTTCCTTTGTATGCTAAAATCTGTAAATTGTGAAGCATTTTGATTGTTCTGGAATGCCACTGAGCACCCAGTCTTGCACAACCCTGCAATAAATAATCAATGTCTCTCTCATGTGTCTAATTATTGGCCCATTGCACAACAGGGAAGGAATCAAATTTTTGCAGACAACATTGTCACTGCCCCATCCCTTTTCCTACACGTGATACTGAGCCCCACCAGATTTGCACCCCTCAAGATTTAATCAGTAGCTGTAGCAGGACAGCTATGATTAAGCAGCTGCATATTGTGAGCATTGCGTGCTTGGCTTTTTTAAAGAATTCAAGATGATTCCAAGAGGAATGGCTGTTTGGATGAGAGCCATGAGGATTGAAGTCAGCCGGACTGAGGAGTCAGTACCTGGGAGAAGAGTAATTCTGGCAGTGGGAGATTGTGGCCAGCATTTCATTTACCACCAAATGAAAAGAGTTCCATTTCTCTAACATGAAAAGCAAGATTTAACTAGCAAAGAAAGGTCTGTGTGGTAATTAATTGAAGTGGTAGCTAACAGAATGGTACTAACTAACAGAGAAGTTACATAACTTGTAAGCAATGAATGCTGACACCTTTTGATGTTGAAGTGTAGAAACAGAGTAACGTTTTGATGATGGAGAACCTAGACACCCAACTACCTGCTTTGTGCTAACTAGGAAAAGAGACAGAAATACCTCGCCTCGGTGTGTGAAATGGTGCTGCACACCGGGGAACGAGCCCGCGGGGTAACGCTTCTGTCCCTGTCTGCGTCTCTGCCCCTGTCCTTATCCCCGTTCTCTTCCGTGCCCTTGTCCCTGTCCCTTTCCGTGCTCCTGCCCTTGTTACTACCCACGTCCCCGGCCCTTGTCCCTGTCTCAGTTCCTGTGCCTATTCCTTCCCGTGTCCCTGCCCTTGTCCCTATTCCTGCCCGTGTCCCTATTCCTGCCCGTGTCCCTACCCTTGTCCCTATTCCTTCCCGTGTCCCTGCCCTTGTCCATATTCCTTCCCGTGTCCCTGCCCTTGTCCCTATTCCTGCCCGTGTCCCTATTCCTGCCCGTGTCCCTGCCCTTGTCCGTATTCCTGCCCGCGTCCCATCTCCGGTCGTCCCTCACTCCCCGCCCCTTCCGCCCGCTCAGGGCCAGTTCAAGGACACCTCCCGCAGCGGGCTTTTTTCTTAAAGGCTCATTTAATTTTTTTTTTTTAATTACATGTATTATTTTTATTACATATGCTAGATATTCGTGTGCAGACAGACAGACAGACACACACACACATATCCAAATCGGGGGCACGGGAAGCAGTTCCCTCGCGCTCCCCGCCCCCTGGGCGCGGCCTCGGCGCCAAAAGGGGCGTGAGGCGCCGCCGCCATTTTGTGTGCAGAGCGCGCGGCCGGCTGTCTTCAGCGTCCGCCAGCCTCAGCCTCCCCCGGGACCCGCCGCCGCCGCGATGCTCTCCGCCCGCGTGGCCGCCGCCCTCGCCCGCTCCCTGCCGCGGCAGGCCGGCCTGGTGAGCGCCATGCCCGCCCCGGAGTCGGCGGGGCCGGGGGGACGCGGCGCCGCCGCCATCTTGGGGGCCGCGGTGACATTGAGGGGGTGAGGGGGTGACATCGGAGTGTGGGGAGGGAAGCACGGGGTGTACTGTCAGCGCTGTGGGACAGACCCCGCTGAGGAACGGGGTGTCCTTGCCCGGGCTCGGCGTAGTTGTTTAAAGCTGCCAGGGCAAGGTCAAGGTTGTGGGTGTGAGGGGGAGGGGGGGTTTATCCCCTGTTTGTGAGGAGACGGAGGGTGAGAAGAACCGTGGGGAAACACTCCTGCCAGTGCTTCCATATGAACGCGGGAGAGGCCTGCTTGGGGTGCACGATATTAAATGGCATCACCGTTGCTGCATGGTGCTACAGTGTGTTTTGCACCTTGCTTAAAGTGCAGAAGCGTGATCTTATAATGCATTCATTATCACGTTATATTATTTTTGTTCCGTAGTGTCCAAAGCTGGCCATGAGAAGAATATCTTTACAGGAAGGGTGATATGACATTGCAAGGGGCTGCCCGGGGGGGTGGTGGAGTTACCACGCTTAGAGGTGTTTAAGGATATAATGCACTTAGTGCCGTGTTCTAGTTGGCAAGGTGGTGTTTGGTCATAGGTTGGATTCAGTGACCTCAGAGCTCTTTTCCAAAGTAATTGTGATTCTGAGGTATTTTTGTTATAGTGCTTTGTGGGGTTTTTTTTCTTATGTGTTTTAACAATACCAAATTCACTGCAGTTAGATTTGTGCTAGAAGACACAACCTTCTCTCTGTGCAGAGCTCTAAATGGTGCAGTGATTTCTTTGTGCCCCAAGGTTCTCATGTTCGGCACAGAAATTACAAATGGTTTCTCTCTGGGAGCTGCTGCAGCGATTGACGGTGACATCAGCGCACTGCAGAAAAATGCAGCAAGGGATTTGGAGCAATCTCCTTCATTATTTGTCCTTTCTTAGTTGTCCTGGACTTGGTTCCATAGCTGTGCATGTGGTGCTGTGGAGCTTAGCTCAAAGCTGAGATGGACGTAAGCAGGTCAAGATCAAAGATGTGTTGATCGCTCAGTCTTGGTTTTTTGGGCGTTTTTTTTTGCATTATTAAATAAATTTTACTAAAACAATGATTTATTTTAGGTTTCCAGAAACACCCTTGCTGGTAACGACAGACTGATCAAGGAGGGGGATGTTGTGAAGCGGACTGGTGCCATTGTGGATGTTCCAGTGGGGGAGGAGCTGCTGGGTCGTGTTGTGGATGCCCTGGGCAATCCAATTGATGGGAAGGTAAGTCTTGCTGGGTGCTAAGTACCTCTGCTTGTGTCTGTGTGACACAGACCTCAGCAGTTTTTTCTCTCTTTTAGGGTGCTATTGCATCTAAGACACGTAGGAGAGTTGGCTTGAAGGCCCCTGGGATCATTCCCAGGATCTCTGTGCGTGAGCCCATGCAGACTGGGATTAAGGCTGTGGACAGCTTGGTGCCCATTGGTCGTGGCCAGCGTGAGCTGATCATTGGTGACAGGCAGACTGGGTAAGTTAAATACTCAAGCCTAAAATGTTTCTTAAACAGAGATTCAGGTACAGCCAGGCTGGACACAGGGTTGGGTAAGGGCTGGGAGAACTATGGGCAGCTTAACTTACCAGCCTCTGTGTTACACAGGAAAACTTCAATTGCAATTGACACAATAATCAACCAGAAACGATTCAACGATGGCACAGATGAGAAGAAGAAGCTGTACTGTATCTATGTTGCAATTGGCCAGAAGAGATCCACTGTTGCTCAGCTGGTAAAGAGGCTCACTGATGCAGGTATGGATTCTGGGAGACGATTGAGCCTGGCACCTATTGACATCCTGTTCTCATTGTAATGCTGTGTAGGCAGAATTGTCTCCTGACTGCAAGCGTAGACAGAATTCCTATTACAGGAGTGAATTACTTAATTTTATGAAGAAGAAATCTATACCTGTCCGGGGGGAAAACCCTCATTTTTGCTGTATCACAATTAGGAGGACTATTTTGAGGCCCCCAAACTGCTGACTTGCTTCTGGAAAAGTCACCCTGTGGTTTTAGGTTTTTTTTTCAGCAGAGTTGAAAGCTTCATCTTGGCACTCAGGCAGGCCTGGTGACAAGCTGTGGCCTTCAAGTTGTCATTGACTTGGCATTTGTCCCATGTGTTCCATGTGCCAGTCAGTGTGAATGGCATCTGGAAATGTGAAGAGCTTTAACTGCCCAAACACAAGGCATTAAATAATAGCATCTTGTCAGAGTCAGTGATTTCTGTGACCAAAGCTCCACATCAGAACTTGCAGGACTTCAGGCACTTTGACCTCATGCCTGACCTGGCAGCTGTCATGGAAGAACCCACGTATTAAGGACAGTAATTTGTTTAAGATTGTCGCAGAGGGTTGTTCTGTCTTAGAGCAGCCAGGAAACCATGGGCTTTCAGTGTGAGTTTTTTTAGAAGAACAACTTGTCTTCATCTTAAGCTTTGTTTTAAATGGGAAAGAAGTTAGTAAATGTTAGATGTTAGCTGCTGCAAAGCTGCCCTGGGAGACTTCCTCATTCAGTTTTGCTAGCAGATGTGTTCAGCTGGTGTGCTGGGCTTTCCTGTAGCAGCATAGTGATGTTGCCTGGACGTGCTTCAGCTCTGGTCCTTCATGTGCTTGTTGTGTTTGCTGATTTTGGGCATAATGACATAACGCACTCACGAGGTGTCTCCAATCCTTTCCAGATGCCATGAAGTACACTATTGTGGTGTCTGCCACAGCATCCGATGCAGCACCCCTGCAGTATCTGGCTCCCTATTCAGGCTGCTCCATGGGGGAATACTTCAGAGACAACGGGAAGCACGCACTGATCATCTATGATGACTTGTCCAAACAGGTCAGGAAACTTTGGTTTTAGGCCTTGTGGTGTGGCATTGGTGTTTGTAGCTGTAAGAACACCTCAGGTTTAGAAATGTAAAATGTTAAGTGGGGTGCAGAGCTCTGAAGCTGTCTTTGCTCCACACAGGCCGTTGCCTACCGTCAGATGTCTCTGCTGCTGCGCCGCCCCCCAGGCCGTGAGGCCTACCCGGGTGATGTGTTCTACCTGCACTCTCGGCTGCTGGAGAGGGCAGCCAAAATGAACGACTCCTTCGGGGGTGGCTCTCTGACCGCCTTGCCTGTCATCGAGACTCAGGCTGGGGACGTGTCTGCTTACATTCCAACCAATGTCATCTCCATCACCGATGGACAGGTAGGGCTTCCTCACAGCCCAGCATCTCTGTGGAACTTAGTGGCTGGTCTCTGAGAAGGCCTCCAGGCTTCTGAACAAGATAATGATACAATTCTATCCTGCCAGCAAGATTACAAAGTTTGAGAGTGCTTTCCTAGCTCATGTACTGAGCCAGCACCAGGACCTGCTCTCCACAATCAGGTATGGTGGTTTACCTTGTTTTATCCCAAGGGTACTCATGTCTGGCATGCAGATAATGGTCACTGAACTGTTAGTTTATTGTATGCCAGAACATCAGGCATTCAGCTGGCTGTATCAAAACTGGGGGTTAAATCAGCCTTCCTACCATCTACTGTCCTCAGCTTCAGCTGTTAGGAAAAGCAGCTGATGCTTGAAGTAAACTTCCTTGCAATGTGTCTCTTTTAACCTGTTCCTTGATTGATTCAGTTCCCATATTCTGGACAGCTTTGAGCTGTTGGAGTGCTGTGGGTTAAGTGCTGCTGAGTGAACTGTTGGAGATTGAGTATTTCCATAGTCCTGTCCTGGCAACTGGTCCTGCCATTTTTTGTCATGAAGAAAATAATACGCTTTCTGTCTCTGGGGCCAGCTCTGTAGGTTGGGCCTTGTGGCAGTACATATGGCTGTTCTGAAAGAATTTGTGAACAAACTTCAGTTATTAAACAGGACTGGCCCTTTCAGGAGAAGGGATATTCTATGAGTGGGATGGCTTCATGCACCAAAAAAATGCGTTCATTTTTCTACTGAATTTGTTAGAAATGGGAAGGTTTGTTGTAAAGCTTCTATGTTTGTCTTGGTGTTGTCCCTGTTTTGATTTGCTGTGTCAGAATTTAACTGAACTCTTCCCACAGGACTGAAGGGAAGATCTCTGACCAGACAGAAGCAAAGTTGAAGGAAATAGTCACAAAATTCCTGTCTACTTTTGAGGCATAAACTCTTAAAACTGTTCTAACAGACCAGGCTGTTGTGATCCAGTGTTCCAGCTCCGTCAAAGACGAAAGCATGTGCGACTTGAATGTACAGATCTCGGTGAGAATAAAGGTTCCCATGTAAAAAGGCTCTGTTCTGAATGTAAAAAATACTGTGTTCTGAGTGATTGCTTTTTGTCTGTACTTCTGGCTCACTCTTGCGCCTGTAGAACCACAGATCTGAACTCCCCTGGACACAGCCCTGCTAGAGGAACTCTGGAAATCAGGCGTGTCCTTAATGGTTGAGTGGGAAAACTCCCCTTACATGAAACAGGAGAGTGACAGAGCTGAGGCACCTTCTCAGTGTTCATCTTTTGTGCCAGGCAGCTTATCCTGCACAAGGGCAGTGCAGCTGGAGGTCACAGGAATCTCTTAACTGTCCGACACTGACAGAGCATTTCTTGCAATTGCTGTCTGACCCATCCTGGTGCCTGGCCTTTGGAATACTGGTCTTTGTGGCTCGGGACTGCTGCAGGTGTAGCTGTCTCTCACCTGAGCCCAGGGCACAGGGGCAGAATTCCCCCCTGCCCTGCTGCCCACACTGGGGATCAGCCCAGGGCAGGGGGGTTCAGGCTGGGGCAGGACTGCTCTTGATGCGTGGGCTGTCCCCAGTTAACTTCCTGTACAGCCGTGTCCTGCCTCCCAGTCCAAACCTGTGGAGTTACTGGCAGCTGGGAATATTCTTATGTGGTTCAGGCTAACAAGCTGCTCTTGTTCAGGGCCTGAGTGCTTTGAGAGAGTGGGCTCTCAGTACTGGGCAAAATTAAACACACACTTGAAATCCAGACATGGCAGATACCTTTCTGGGAACAGTGCTGTGCTTCAGGAAGAGGATCCTGTGGTCTTTCACCATCTTGGTTCTTTTACCCCCCAGCCCCAGAAGAGGTGGCTGGGGGGCCTCTCAGGTGTGAGGGAATACTGCTGTGGAACATTTCCACTCTGATCTGCCCAACATCACATTCCTTCCAGGACAGCTTTTACAGCTTGTGACTCTGCCTGGTGACTAAACCCTGGTTACTACTTGATCTTCCTGTGCCATGTTTCACTGATGTGCTGCACTAGTTGGAAGGTCCTGAGCTCAAAAGTATCTTAGTCCAAAACAGAGATGTATTTTTTTCTAGTAACATATGATAAATGTTCCTGAGTGGTGCCATGGGCTGCCCTGGCCAAGGACTGGGCTGGGAAGCTGGGAAATAGTGAGTGGATCACAGGACCACAGTGGTTTGGTTTGAAAGGGACTTTAAAGATCATCTATGTCCACCTGCTGCTGTGGGCAGGGCACCTTGTTCCAGGCTGCTCCAAGCCCCATCCAGCCTGGCCTTGGACACTGCCAGGGGTGGGGAGCCACAGCTGCTCTGGGAAACCTGCGCTCTGGCCTCACCATCCTCTCTGGGAAGAGTCTCTTCCCAAAATCCCATCTATCCCTGCCCTCTCTCAGTGGGAAGACAATTCTCCCCTGCTCTGTTACTTCATGCCGATGTCCAAAGTCCCTCTCCAGCTCTTTTGGAGCCCATTTAGGTACTTGTTGGTATGGATTCATGGTGATGGTTTGTGCTCTTGTGGCTACACACAGGGTTAGTCTGCCTAAATCAGCCTCAGGTTACAACTGAGCAGACTTATTTCTGTAAGTTGAAAATGCCTTTTTTACACTACTGGAGTGTTTTAGCTGTCCCTGCGTTCAAGCAGAGACAGAATTGAGTGTGGTGGGTGTGACTGAGGCATTTCAGTACATAGTGTCCGATCTTTGCTTTCATATTTTCCAAGTGTTGCTCAGAGGTCCCTCATGGAGTGCCTTGTGTCAGGCAATGGCCCCTAATAAACTGTGTGACACAGGATGTGTGTGTGGTGAAGAAGGGTTGCGTGTGTTCCGGAGTGGCTGGGAAGGGGCTCAGCTTGGAGAAGAGGAGGCTCAGGGGGGACCTTGTGGCTCTGCACAGCTCCTGACAGGAGGGGACAGCCGGGGAGAGAGTAGGGCTCTGCTCCCAGGCGACAGGACAGGCACCAGCCTATGTCAGGATAGTTTTAGATTGGATATTACATAAGTTTCTTGACCTGGAGAGTTTTCCTGTCCTAGGACAGGCTTCACAGTGGTGAAGTTCTCATCCTTGGATTAAAACGTCCTGTGGATGTGGATGCGTGGGACATGGGTGGCCTTGGTAGTGCTGGGTGAATGGTTGGACTCGATGACCTTGGAGGGCTTTTTAAACAATTCTGTGATTCCGTGAAACCTTCCCAAATTGTTCCTGAAGCTCAGAGCCGGGCGGGCAGGGTGCTGCATGTGCCGTGGGCCCGGCTGTGCAGCCGCCGGCCGAGCTGCTCCCGCTGCGCTCCGTCCGGCCTTGGGGCAGCCGCGGCTCGGCGGCATCGGCCCTCACGGCTGGCTCTGTCCCGCGGCTGGTGCCGAGCCCCCTTCCCGCCGGTCCCACCCGCCCGCCGCAGCACGTCCCGCTCCTCCACCCGCGGGCATCCCGGGGCGGGAGCGGCTGTGCGTGGGAGGAGACTCCATGGGGCGGGCCGGGCCGGGCCGGGCAGGGAGCGGCGGAGCGCGGCGGCGGCGGCAGCAGGATGCGGGAGGCGCGGTTCAGGGACAACTTCTGGGTGAGTGGGAGCACGGCGGGACCGGGACAGCGAGGACAGAGCCAGACGGAGCCGGGGGGCGCAGCTGAGGGTGAAGGGATCACTGCTCTCTGGTTGGAGTTGGCTCCAAAGCCAACGATCGTGGTCGTGGAGTGACTTGGCTGAATGCTTTGGGTCGGTAGAACACTGGCACAGGTTGCCCAGAGCAGCTGTGGCTGCCCCTGGATCCCTGGAAGTGTCTAAGGCCAGGTTGGATGGGGCTTGGAGCAACCTGGGATAGTGGAAGGTGTCCCTGCCCATGGAATGAAATGTGCTTTAAGGTCCTTTCCAACCCAAACCATTCTGGGGTTCTATGATCCCCAGCAGGCACTGCCCACCATGCATGTCTTGAGAGTTGTGGCTTTACAGCTGGCTCCATGCAGCCAAAATAATCCCAGCAAGTGGCTGCCACCTTTCTGGAGGAAGTCGGTGCCAGGCTGAAGGGTTTGATATCATTAATTTGCCATTGGTGAACTACTTGAAGACACCATGGCGAAAAATGTTCTCTTCTGGAGCTAATCCTGGACTAGGAGCAAGTCACTAGGTGTGGTGCTGCTGCCAGCTGTTGAGGCATGGAGGAAAACCCACATTTCAGGGAAAACCACAATTTATTCTTTTCAGTCTGAATTATGCTTTTATAAAAGGAGAAGTGCAGGAAACCCACATATCTGCTGCAAAGCTTAAACTCTGTGGCTACTCTGTTCCTCTTGTGGTGGACCTTCATTCTAGGTATTGGTGACCAGGAAGTAAATTACCAAATTTGGTCTTTTGGGGCTGAAAATCTTCATCTGTGAATGGTGCTTGGGGTTTCCCAGATGTTGCCTGGGAGCATCTCCCATCTTGTAGGACTTGAGAGAAGAGCTGGCATCAGGTTTGGGGCTGCTGAGTGTTGAGGAGTTAGTGCAGAGCCTCGCCCAGCATCATTAACAAGTTAACTGGCATAGCGTTGTCAAACACGTAAATCCCACACAGGTGTCAAACCTGTTGTGGAGAACAAAGCCAACTTTGCATCTGGCAGCTGCTTCCCAGCTATTTGTTGCACACAAGTTTTCCACAGTGCTCCCTGTGCTTTGCAGACGTGCAGAAGGGAGGTTTTGAGGGTGGTGGTGGCAGCACCCCCTGGGCAGGAGGAACAACTGTGATGCCAGACAGGCTGAGTAGGCAGGGTTTGTTGTGCCTCTGTGGGATTGAAGAAGAGCTTCTCACCGCAGGGCTGACTTCGGCTGTTTCTGCCCGGTTTGTTCCTCTCCAGCAGTGGTGTGGTCCTTTTTGATGGAGGATCTTGGAGGAGCAGGCTCAGTGGTAGAAAACACCAGAACAGGAGCAGCCTCCAGCTCCCAAGACAAGGAGGATCTGGGGTGTTGCATGGGGCACTCACCCTGCTTGATCACTTCTACTGCAAACATGGCTACTTTCTGAATAATCCCTGGTTCTTGGTGAGCCCCAAACCACAGGTGCTGCCAGGGATTTTTCCTGGGTTTTGTCATTTCTGAAGCCTGTGTCCTCCAAGCCCCCTGACTGAGGTTGGATGGGAGCGTGATGGATGTGACTCAGTGGAGAGACTGAGGCCCTTCTGTGGTCATTGGGCCCATGGAAAAGGCAGGTACCACCCCAGGCAGCTGCCACACCATGTACTGGTGACTGTGCATCAGCTGTGAGGGCTGGGGAGGAGGGGTGAGTAAGGATAGGAAGGGAAAAAACCAAATCAAGATGAAGTGTGAAGGGCTGCACATCCATCTTCCACCTGTTACTGAGTGCTGTGAGTGGGCAAGCACTTCCTCCTGCAATTTTCCTCTTAGATTGCTTTGCAATCTAAGGCAAAAATAGAAGGCAAAAATAGAAGGAGAAGTCTTTGCTGAAGCAAGTGATTTCTTAGAATCATAGAAGCATTGAGCAGTTTGGGTTGGGAAAGACCTTAGAAACTGTCTAATCCACCACCCTGCTATGGTCAGGGACATTTTCCATGAGACCAGGTTGTTCTATGCCCTGTCCAGCCTGGCCTGGAATGCTTCTAGGGATGGTGTGGCTTGTGTAGGTAAGCTGTGCCAGTGTTTTAATATCCTCAGTCATAAACAATCCAAACAATTCCTTCCCTGTATTTAATGTGAATCTCCCATATTTTTGTTTAAAATCATAATTCCTTGTCCTGTCATTACATAGAACTTGGTGAGGCACAGCTTTTGTCTTCTGTAGGTTCTTCACCTGTCAGACAAGGTGAGACCAAGAGGGCCATTGCTGCACGATCATGGGCAGGTGGCAGGTGCTGCCACAAACTGTTCTTTAGTGGCTCAGCTTCAGATCTGCTGGTCCGACAAAATGTACACGTCATTTTTTCCCCCCTCAAATTAACTCATCATCCCATTCTACCTGCAGAATCCCTAAATACTATGAAAAATGTATGTTACTCTTGTGGAAGCAAATTTCTCGGTGGTTAGGACAGCCTGATGAGAAGGAGGAGACTTTGGGAGTGCTCCAGGAGAAGTATGCTCCAGCTGATTGGACAAGGTCTAAAAAATGTGCAAACTCTCAAAACCTAGGCCAGTTTTGGTCTTGGATCTTCCAGCTTTGACTGGTTGTGATTGATGACCTCTAAATTTCTTTGTGGGGACAGGATGGTAAGGGTGAGGGTGGTGAAGCCCTGGCACAGGGTGCCCAGAGCAGCTGTGGCTGCCCCTGCATCCCTGGAAGTGTCCCAGGCCAGGTTGGATGGGGCTTGGAGCAGCCTGGGACAGTGGAAGGTGTCCTTGCCCATGGCAGGGGGTGGAATGGGACGAGGTTTAAAGTCCCTGCCAACCCAAACCATTCTTGGATTCTGTGATGGGAGGCTAAGCTGCAGCCCACCCTTTGCTCTGTCGGGATAGCAGGGCTGTGCTTCCAGCCTCCCCTGGGGGTTGATTTAGTTTTAAACCCCAGCAGTTCTGGTTCCTTCGGTGGGTGCTGTGTCTTCATCTGCACTGGCTCCTGTTCCCTGCTGGAGCTGATAGTGTGATATTCCTCATGAGCTCTGTCAGGAAAACACAGGCCCACTTGGCTCTCTGCACTGAAGTTTGCTCGTGCTCCCGGGTCTCAATACAAGATGATGAATTTTCTTGAATAAGGATGTTTGCTCCCTGGCACCCCTCTGCAGCTCCTGCTTGCTCAGGGACTGAAGTCCAGACATGCCTGAAGCTGAACATTTTTTGCCCTGCATGCTCTGACTCCCATGTCACTCACTCCACAGGCCTGTGAGGGAGCTGTGCAAAAACAAAAATACCCCAAAACTCGTGTTTGTTTGCCCTTGTCCCGCCTGTAGTCATTGCCACGAATTGGGCAAGCCTGACATTTTGTTTTCATTTGTTTTTGCAATCTGCTCTTCTTCTTTCACTATGTGAGGTCTTTTCTTTCACTTTTTTCACTGTCTTCGTACATGCCTTGTTTTCCACAAGCCTGTTCTCACGCACATTTTGGGTAACCCAACAGCCTTGGGTCTCATCAGTGCACTTTGGTGCTGTAAAACCATATAGTAAAAATAGAAATTACAATAATGCTAAGAACCCCTCTAATTCTGATCTGTGGGCTAAACAGGTTGCAGCTTGGAGAGCGAAATTTTGGTAATTTTGCCTTCAGTGAGGCAGTGCTCTGCTCCCTGCAGTGTTTTTAGCGATGCTGCTAAAATAATCCATGGCTGGGGGGATGCAGCCCTGCGTTCCTGGGTTTATTCCCTGGCTGCTGACTGATGGTGGCTGTTTCACTTCCCCTTCCCCCTGCTTGTCCTTCTCTAAATGGGTACTGGCTTGGTGGAACTTAGCAAAGGCATTGTGAAATCCCCAGGTCGTTGTTTCAAAGGAACAAGGTGGGATTTGTGGGAAGAAGAAATTGCATCAAGGCGGAACTGTCCATTGCTTTTGGTGTCTCTGGAACAAGCAGGGAAGGTGCTGGCGTAGGGGAAGGAAACTTCAAATGGAAAATTACTAATCAAAAAGCTGCTTTTTGCAGGATGCTGGTCCCAGGTGGGTGGATTTGCAGCGAGGCCTTTTCCTCTCTGCAGTGAGTTTTGTCTGTCCTGGTGTACCCTCCTGGCTGTGGGGTGGGTGGGGAGGAGCTGCGGCCTCTCCTCACCCTGCTCCCTGCAGGACCAGCATAAAGCACTTCTCTTTGTCTCAGTAACTTCTGCTGGACTTTTGAGGCTGCACTGATTGAGCAAGGACAGCACAGCCAGCTACAGCTGCGCAGTGTTTCTGACTACTAAAATAGTACCAGCTTCTGGTGCGTTTTTCTAAGCGCACAAGGCTGAGGAAAGATACTGAGAGCCTGGAATAATATAGATCCTTCAAGAGGTGGTCCATGAACAAGTGCAGTGCCCCAAATCCTTTGGTTTGGGAAGGTTGGGACAGACAGATGGAGAGAAGGAGGGCTCTGCAGAAGGATCTGGACAGGCTGGATCCAGGGGATGAGGCCAATGGTGTGAGGGGCAACAAGAACAAGTGCCAGATCTTGCCCTTGGGTCACCCAATCCCGGTGAACAGGGACAGGAGGAGAGGGAACGGCCTCAGGTTGCATAAAGTGATGTTTGGATTGGATATTAGGAAAATGTCTTCATGGCAAAAGTTATTAATCCTAGAAACAGGCTGCCCAGGGCAGTGGTGGAGTCCCCATCCCTGGAGGGATTTCAAAGCCATGTGGATGTGGCACTTGGGGAGATGGATCAGTGGTGGGGTGAGCAATGCTGGGGAGTGGTTGGACTTAATGGTCTTAGAGGATTTTTCTAATTGAAACGTTTCTCCACTGTCATTTTCTTCATAGTGTGTGTGTCTGCAGAGGTTTTCTGTGTAAATTGGGGCAGGAGCTGGAAGTGTCAAGCTCAACAGCTGCCTGTGACTCAGGCAGGATCATGACGTGCTTTCACATCCCTGGCAGAACATTTTAGCCCTGCTTTTGGCTGAAAGTGCAACTAAACCCCAAAACATCACAAGCAGGACACCAGTTCCTTCTCATTGTTGAGCCCATTGGGTGCAAATCCAGACAGCAGATCAGGAAGGGGACACCTTCCACTATCCCTGGTTGCTCCAAGCCCCATCCAGCCTGGCCTTGGGCACTGCCAGGGATCCAGGGGCAGCCACAGCTGCTCTGGGCACCCTGTGCCAGGGCCTGCCCACCCTGCCAGCCAGCAATTCCTGCCCAAATCCCAAAATCTGTGCCTGCCCTGTGGCAGTGGCAGCCATTGCCTGTGTGCTGTCCCTGCAGGCCTTGTCCCCAGTCCCTGTGCAGCTCTCCTGGAGCCCCTGGAGGCCCTGGCAGGGGCTCTGAGGTGTCCCTGGAGCCTTCTCCAGGCTGAACACCCCCAGCCATGCTGATCTTTTTGACTCTTTCTCTGCTAAACCTGCCCAGAAGGTTTCTGCAAAGCCTGATTTGACCATACAACTCTGCCTAACTCCTCTGGGCCAGGAGTTCCTCCTGTGGAAAACTCACATGGAGGAATTTAAAAGCTATATAAATGTGGCACTCGGGGATGTGGGTAGGTGAATGGTTTGGCAGTGCTGGGTAACATTTAGACTCGATGATCTCAGAGGGTTTTTCCAACTTAAACAATTGTGTGATTCTGTGTTTCATGTAACACCTTGCACCCTGAGGTCTGGTCCTGCCTTGCGTGCTTAGGAAACACACACGTGCTGAAATTAAATCCTTCCACTGTAGGAGGAAGAGTGATAAAACAAGGAGCTTATTGATGGGTACTCCCAGTTTTCCCCTTGACTCTTCTGCGTGGCACAGAGACCCCACGTGTTCCAGGAACCTCTGGGTGCCCCTGGATGTGCAGTGATGGGACTCTGACCCTCCCTCCTGCCTGGGCTTGCAGTGGCCAGCAGCTGTGCTTTGCATCCATTTTGTTTCCTTTGAAAGTGGGGGCAGGAATTCAAGAGAGGCTGTTCCTGTGTTTTGCAAATGTGATGGAGCCTGACTCAGTGCAGTGTTTCCTTTTCACAGACCTGGTTGGAGCAACGTGAGTGCTGGTTGTGGGTTTATCAGTACTAACCTCATTTTGGAGGGACATTTGTACTTTGTAAAGGAAGTTTGGTTTCTGCTTAGGTCCTGCTCCACAGGCCTGTCTTCCCAAGCAAAGCTGATCTGGGATACCTGTGGATTTTCTGCCAGTCCCACTCCACCACATCCCCCCTTCGCTTCTTGCTTTCTGGTCACTGACAGTCCTGGAAGTACCTGAATAGGGAATTCCACTTAATTAAACTGTTCCTTTATCACAAATACCAGCTCTGTTCCTTCTCCTTTATTGCACCAGGAATAAATTCTTGAGAAATCCCCTCTTCTGCTGCCCACATTGTTATGCCAGATCTCTGCATACTCTCGTCCTGCCTTTGAACCATTTCCTGAATCTCTCCATCCTGCCACTATCCTCTTCAGGTTTCTTGATAACCTTTTGTGGCTTTTGTTTCCTGTTGCTGAGTTTCACACCTGCTTCTACTATTGCTCCCTTTTCTGCAGCCATGCATAGGAATGGGGAAGGAATGGGGTAGAGTAAGTCAGCCTGCATCATTACTGCATCTTTTTCTTTTTCTTCTTTTTCTTTTTCTTTTTCTTTTTCTTTTTCTTTTTCTCATTCTCTTTTTCTTTTTCTCTTTTTCTTTTTTCTTTTTTTTTCTTTTTCTCATTCTCATTTACTTTTTTCTTTTTTTTTCTTTTTTCTTTTTTTTCTTTTTCTCATTCTCATTTTCTTTTTTCTTTTTTGTCTTTTATTTTTTCTTTTTTATTTTCATTTTTCTTTTTATTTTTTCCTTTTCCTTTTCCTTTTCCTTTTCCTTTTCCTTTTCCTTTTCCTTTTCCTTTTCCTTTTTCTTTCCTTTTTCTTTTTTTTTTCTGCATGCATCCGTGCAATATATGCTTTTAAGGAATAATTTGGAAAAAAAATGACCCTTCAGAATCTATGGCAAGTGTGGGTGGCATAGATGTACCTTGTCCCAAATTGCCACCATTGTTCTCATTCTGGAGTCTCTCCCACCCCTAAAATGAAATATTTTATTTCATAAAGCAGCACTTGCACGCTTGCTCCCGCTGAGCCATGGCCTGTGCAAATGCCTCGGGAGGTGGCAGCAGCCATGGATTGCACTGGCAAGGACATGACTCCTGTTCTGTGTTTTCAGAGCACGGATCTGACCAGCACGGTTGGCTACGACAGCATCATTCAGCATCTGAATGATGGCAGGAAGAACTGCAAAGAGTTTGAAGACTTTCTGAAGGAAAGGTAGGGAGCTGCCTCTGACAGCTTCGGGTTGGGTTGAGCCTGGGAGTGGTGCTGTGGCACTGCTCCCACTCCTGGTATTCCCAGTTTGACTTCTGCCATGCTGAACTGATGTTAAAAGGCTGTCCCATGAAGTTCACCTTGCTGTTTGCCTTGCAGTAGGTCAGGTTAGAAGATCTTGGCCTAGGAGAGCCATGGCTTTGTCCTGTCTTTGTCTCTCTACACCCCACAGAGCAGTGTTAAGAAGTGGTGGGGTTAGGTACTGCCATTATAAATCAGAGCAGATGGAGGTTCTGTGGCTGGTGATGGTCTGGCCATGTATTTTACCTTTATGGTTCACCTGTTATCAGTGGCTGAATATGAAGAGCATTGTAGAACACTGTACATTGAATTAATGTCATTTTGGTAATGACAGCTGGAGAAAACCAACCTCTGCACAACTCAGTACAGAGCATCCTGGAACAAACAAAATGGGGATGAACAGGAGGAGAGCTGCACTTGAAAGTGTCTAATGCACCTACATCTGTTCAGGCTGTAATCCCACGTTCCAGGAAAATTTGGACCTTCTACATGAGGAAGTGACCCTGAGAACCAAGTCACACTCATCAGTGACAATGCAGAGTGCCAAAAGCCTCCTCTACACCCTGTGCCCTCTTTGGTCTTGAAGGAGGAGTAGGTTGCCACTGAAGTGTCTGGCCAGGAGGAGATCAGAGGCTGGACCTGGGTTTTTCACTCTCTGGGCTTGGCCCAGTTGTCCAGCATGGCTGTTACACAGTTCCAGCTATGGAAAATGTGCCTGCTGGATGTTTTGTCTCAAACAAAGTTCATGGGAATGTTGCTAGGTATATAAAAAA
The DNA here is from genome assembly GCF_017590135.1 of Pyrgilauda ruficollis. Lineage (NCBI taxonomy): Eukaryota > Metazoa > Chordata > Aves > Passeriformes > Passeridae > Pyrgilauda > Pyrgilauda ruficollis. The sequence continues at coordinate 1,795,180 of NW_024508545.1, read as the reverse complement.
AAAATCAGTCTATAATACGTTTTTTTTTTTCAATTTCCCTATTACCTTCTGAAGTTTTTAGAGTTAAGGTAGGTGAATTTCATTGCCAAACTCCAGAAATCAACCACACAGGGGCCTCCATCTGTGTTAGTAGTTAAAACATTTTAGAAAGTTATTTGTTTTATCCAGTAGATGTTCTAATGGCAGCCTCTAGCAGTACTTGTTCCTTTCTGCTGGCCACATGGAGGGAACTACATTTGACCAAGCAATTCCAGCCCTGGTTGTCTGCAGTGATTTCAAAGCAGCTGCAAAGAACTGGTTATTCTTACACTGCAACACAGGAGCTCTTTTCCTCTTTCCTTTTTTCCAAGAGCGGGACATAATACGGTCTCTCAAAGATGTTATTTATGTCACCTCATGAGATTTGGTCTCTTTTTCAGGTGCTCTCCCTAAGGATTAGTGCCAGGTACAGAGAGTACTTATTGCCATGCATTGAGGGCAGGGCTAGATGGGATATTGGGAAGGGATTCCTGGCTGTGAGGGTGGTGGGACCCTCTCTGGCACAGGTTTTCCAGAGCAGCTGTGGCTGCCCCATCCTGGAAGTGTCCAAGGCCAGGCTGGATGGGGCTTGGAGCACCCTGGGATAGTGGAAGGTGTCCCTGCCCATGTGTCCCTGCAGAGGTAGAACTGGATGAGCTTTAAGGTCCCTTCCAACCCAAACCAATCGATTATTTCTCTCTTTCTTGTCTCTCTTTTCTCAACAGAGCAGTTATAGAAGAGAAATATGGCAAGGAGCTCATTAACTTGTCAAAGAAGAAACCCTGTGGGCAAACAGAGCTGAAGTAAGTTCAAGTTGCTTTTATGGGTGTCCCTGAAGCAGTGAAGGAGGAAGAGAAGGAAGGAAGCTGTGAGACAAAGCAGAATTGAAACGTGATTGAGACATTCAGAAGATGAGCTGAATTGTTCTCATGAATGAGCAGTGCCCAGCTGGGTTCTAATTGGCTTTGAGCTGGAGCCCACCAAGTTCCCCTTAGCCACAGATTAACCAAAGCACTGTTAGATGCTCAGGGGGGTGTGGGCTCGTGGGTGAGCAGCAAGCTGGGGATCATGAGACCTTGGGTTACCTCTGGACAGGTTTTGTAGCCAGAGGGAAGTACAGGTACTTCCTTGACTCAAACCATGCACATCTTTAGAGCCCAGCATGCTGTGGCCACCACAGCTTGCTCCATTTCCCAAGTGACCCTCAGTGCCTTCTGCTTCCTCCTTTATTTCTGCACTTTATACATGCCCTGGTCATTTACTTACAGTTGCATATTAAGGTGTCACTTAAAACATTTCTGCCATCTTTACTATGCAATATTAATAGGGAGAAAAGCTCCCTATTTTTCCAGCCACTGGCAAATGCACCATGTTGAAATTGTTCATCTGTTCCAAATGATGGTTTCAGGAGGTTGCTGGAAATGTTTGTTGTGAAACTCTGAATTTTTAATAGCATCCAGTGTTAAGAAAGATGTAAAGTGGGTGTCAAACCAAGTGAACTGTGTTCTCTCTCTGCTGAGAGAGAAAAAGCTGGAGATGCTAAAAGGGTAAACAAATGTGTTTTGAGGTTCTTTGGCCATTGTTGAGTGAGCTCTGTTTTGGAAGAGGTGCTCTGCTGATGCCTGTTGCCTGAGTGTGCTTCTCCACCCCTTTTAATGCCCTGCCTGTGTTTTTCAGCACGCTGAAGAGATCCCTTGATGTTTTCAAGCAACGTAAGTAATTATTTGTGTTTGCCAGGACACTAAAGCCTGAAGACAACTGCTTGGGAAGAAAATAGCAGAGAAATCTCTAAAGCTGTGCAGTGCTGAGGCCAGGCAAAGGCTGTACTGCTGGCCTGGTACATCCCAGTATGTGGGGGGCTTGGGACAAAGTGAGTCAGGACATGTGTGGGACAGGAGACCCAGAGGGCATAATTTTGGGATCTCTTGGGCTTTCAGGTCTGGCTGCAGCTCAGAGGTCATGTTTATGTTGTGCATAGGAGGCTGTGCACTGGAAGCTCATCTGGAGTTTGTTGAACAGGCTTGTCCTCTTCACAGACACGCTGTAACTCATACCTCGAACCTGGGGGCAGCTCTGGGCCCTCAGGACAAGAGACATTAAGGGGCTGGAGTGTGTCCATGGCAGGGAATGGATCTGGGAAGGGGCTGAGCCTGGAGAAAAGGAGGCTCAGGGGGGACCTTGTGGGTCTGCACAGCTCCTGACAGGAGGGGACAGCCGGGGGGGTCGGGCTGTGCTCCCAGGGAACAGGGACAGGAGGAGAGGGAACGGCCTCAGGCTGGGCCAGGGGAAGTTTAAATTGGATATTAGGGAAATTTTCCCATGGACAGAGTTGTCCAGCCCTGGCAGAGGTTTCCCAGGGCAGTGGGGGAGTTTTCATCCCTGGACAGATTTAAAAGACATGTGGATGTGGCGCTTGGGGAGATGGGTTAGTGGTGGCCTTGGCAGTGCTGGGGGAATGGTTGAACTTGAGGATCTTAAGAGGGCTTTTCCAACCTAAATGATTGTGTGATTTTAACTGGAGCATCTAAAAGATGGTGCCTTGACCACTGTACATTGTCATGTGTCACATCCTGCCATGGTACCATCAGACAGCACCTGGAGGGTGAGCACTCTGCTGTCCTGTGCCCAGTCCATCCCTTGCCTGATCCAGGTTTCTTTGCTGGCCCTGTGGACCTCCCTAACAGGGCTCTGCCCTCACCACAGGTGACAGTTCACAGCTGTGGGTTTGGAGCAGCCTTGGGGGTTGAATCAGGAGCTGCCATTTGGCTCCGCTCCCTTGGTGGATCCTGGGGTGGTGTTTCACAGTGTGGCTGCTTGCCTTCAGCAAGAGGATCCTGAAATTGTTTCAGCCTTCATTTTGCTCCAGGTTGCTGCCTGCTGGCCTGGGGCAATGCAATGTTTTGAAACATGCCTAGATTTACCTGCATGGCTGGGAGAGTTTTCTCAAAGTGGGGAGCAGGTCCCAGCAGGACTGATCTTTACATTGGTGAGCACTGCTTGGAGGCTGCTTCAAACAATCTGGAGCTTTTTCACATTTGTGAAAGGGGACGTGTGCTGTGCTCTAAGTTGACTTGAGAAACAGCCTCTTTAGGGATATATATATATAAAAATAATGAATTTGTTTTCTCTTTGCAGAGATAGACAATGTGGGACAAGGTCACATCCAGCTGGCGCAAACGCTTCGGGAGGAAGCAAAGAAGATGGAGGATTTCAGGGAAAAGCAAAAGCTGCATCGGAAGAAGGTCAGGCACCGTGGAAAGACGTGCCTTCCTGCAGGGTGTTGATCCTGCCCCGGCAAGGGGCAGATCCTGGTGCTGTCTCATGCCATGTCCCAGCCCCTGCCACGCCCCCAGTGCCCATGCTGCTGGGAAGTACTGAACTCTTTCCTATGTGTTGTAACTGTGTTGAGTTGTGTAGTAACCTCCAACTTCCTTCTTCTCACTTCCATGTCTTCTTTGTCTGTGTTTTGGGGCTAGCCACAACACTGGAATGTTTTTAAAACATTTGTTTATGATGCTGTATGATCTCCATAGGGGCTGCTAAAATGGCCAAGCCTTTTAACTTCTTCTGGCTTGAGATTCCTTTGTCTGGAAAACCAGGGAAAACTGCTTGAAGCAGGAACTGGTTTGGACCTAGCAGAGGGGAGTGGGCTTCCCAGTTTTGCCAGAGTCTGTGGAGATGTTACAGTACTATATATTGCTAGATTTAGTTTGTAGAGCTCCTTTGCATACACAAAGGCTACAATTGCCTACAATTCAAGGCTAAGGCAGAAGCACAGAGGCTGAGTTTTGTGAAGATGATTTGGGTGGACAAAGGATTTTAAACACATCTCAGTGTGGTCTGTGGCTCTTCCTCTTGTAAGCCACACAGTGTGTCCTGGAGCCTTGATGGTCAGTGATGTGCTGACCCCAGGTCTGTTTTCTTCACAGATAGAGCTGATAATGGAGGCCATTCACAAAAACAGGAATCTTCAGTACAAGAAGACCATGGAGGTAAAGCAAATGTGCTGCTGTTTCTTGCCATTTGGATCAATACTGCTCCACACACACAGAGCACTGGGACAGGCTTAAATGAGAGGGTTTCCTGCTCTGCTGTGACTGTTGATGCCATGTCTGTGTGAATGGTGTGCAGGGTATGCTCAGAAACAGTGAAGAGCAGGCCAAAGACATGGCTAGTGGTAGCCTTGTAGGGTTGGTTACAAATGGTTTAGTCTCAGAGAATTATTCAGGTTGGAAAAGCCTCTGAGATGCTTGAGTCCAACCATTTGCCCAGCACTGCCAAGCCCACCACTAACCTAGCTCCCAAGTGCCACATGCCAACTTTTTTGAACACTTCCATGCATGGTGACTGTACCACTGCTCTGGGCAGCCCGTTCCAGGGCATGTAAACCCTTTCTGTGAAGAAGTTTCTCTGAATATCTACTCTAAACGTCCTCTGATGCAACTTGAGGCCACTTCCTCTCCTCTTGTCTCTTGTTCCCTGGGAGCAGAGCCCAGCCCCCATCTGGCTGTCCCCTCCTGTCAGGAGTTGTGCGGAGGCACAAGGTCCCCCCTGAGCCTCCTTTTCTCCAGGCTCAGCCCCTTCCCAGCTCCCTCAGCTGCTTCTTATCACGGCAGGTTCCAGCCGGGCTGCTCCCGGTGGGGTGCCGTGGCCAGGATAACTCAGTGGAGGCTCCGACCAGGTCTGATTTCCCAAGCCATTCCCAGCTGCAGGCAGCCAAGCAAGCTTAAGCGATTTCAGCTCTTAGTGATTATCAGCTCTGTGATTTCAGCTCTTTTGGCTTGCTTGTGGCCGTACCAGCAGACACAGGGAGAGAGAGGAGAATCGCTGTGTAAGGTTCCGCAGTATTCTTTGTTAGGGTCTTCCACGAAGGGTCTCAGTGACAGCTCTTCTGCCGAACCAGGCAGAATTAGGGGTTTTTATACCCTACAGGGGTTTTGGAAACTATCCAATAATAAGAGTCAGGGGAAAGTGACCTACAGGCTTACAGAGAGATCAGCAGGGTCCGAAAGGCGGAATAGAGAGGGGCTTCTAAGGCCCGAGTCATCGTGACTTGGCATTTCCTGGCTCAGGCTTCTGACCTCCAAGGAGGCCTTGCAGGCCCTGGGCCCGCTACAGCTTCTCATCAAACCTGTGCTCCTGCCTGTTCCCCAGCCCTTCCCTGGACATGCCCTTGATTGCCAGAATCTTTTCACCCCAATCCAAGAGCAGCCTGCCTTGCAAGGCTTTTCCCAAGCTGCAGGGCACCTTTTGTGCCATTCCCTGCTCTGCAGGCAGCCTGCTCCCTCGCAGGCTGAGCTTTACCCTGAGGTGTGTCTGCCTCTGGCTGTTGGGTGTCTGTCCTAGGCCAAGCGTCTGTACGAGCAGCGCTGCCGGGACAAGGACGAGGCGGAGCAGGCCGTGCACCGCAACGCCAACCTGGTCACGCAGAAGCAGCAGGAGAAGGTATGGGGAGATGGTCACCCAGGGAAGTGGGTGACCACCGTGTAAGGGGGGGCAAGGGATGTCTTTTCTTGCAGCTCTCGTGCCCCACGGCTCTTGTCCCAGCTCTGGGTTTTGGGGTGAGATGGGTAGGCTGGTGATGTGGGGATGCAGTGCCATCGGTGATGCACACAGCCTTTTCTTCACCTTCCTTGTCTCCTGTTTTTGGCAGCTGTTCCTGAAGCTGGCTCAGACGAAATCGGCACTGGAGGACACTGGTGAGTGTGGAAATGACGTGTTGGGAGGGTGAGGAGAGTGTTTCCAGGGTCAGGGTGATGACCTCAGAAACATATGCCCAAGATAGCAGCAGTGGGCAACATCCCTGGAGCAGCCTGTATGGTCCTACCAAAGCCATGTCCTTCTGCTTTATCCCTGATCCCCCACCCTTTTCAAGCCTTTTTCCCAGCCCTAGAATTACCTTCTAGCGAAAGGATTTTTTTAAATGAATGTTAATGATGGAATCACAGAATCATAAAATTATTTGGGTTGGAAGGGACCTTAAAGGTCATCTCATTCCAACCCCACTGCCATGGGCAGAGACACCTTCAGCCAAAATATGATTTTTCTCACAGACAGGAGTTACCAGCAGAGTGTGACCACAATGGAGAAGATCCGGGACGAGTGGCAGAACGAGCACATCAAAGCTTGTGAGGTAAATGCCCCTAAACACCTCCCCATGGCAGCGTGGTTCTCTGGTTTGCAATCCTGGCTGCAGGGCTCAGGGACAGTGCAGATTTCCTGGCTTTGTATTCCTCTGGCAGTGAAGCAGCAGGATGTATTACAGCTAACCCTGTGTGTGTGTCTCAAGCATGGCTTCTGGGTTCAAGGCCCCACTGCTTCAAGGTTTCTGCTCTTATTTTATTATTTTTATTTTTCCACCACCTTCTAAAATTGACAGAGTCAAGGTAGTGACATTTTTGCCCACTGCCTGCTTGCAAGTGTGGCATGGCTGTCATCTTGAGCAGCTGTGGTCACCTCTGTGTACTCAGTGACCCCAGGCCAGTATGTCCTGGGGCTTCAACAACACCTTTGTTGCTCAGAAGACTGTCTGAAACTCTGCATGACTTTTCAGCAGAGGCTGGTGGTGGCAGGGGATGCAGGTGAAGCCATCTCCACATGCACACTGTGCCGAGAGCTCTTCACCTTGTGTCCCACAGACCAATGCAGTGGTGTGGGAACCCCTCTGAGTGCGTGTATCAGCCTGAAGCATACTGCCTCACAGGGAAGTGGTCCAGCAGGGATTTCCAGCACACACTGGGGAATTCCAGACTGGTAGCAAGAGTGCTGAGCAGCTGCTCTGCTGCTGGCCTGTGATCTGTGACCGAGGGGTGGACAGAGACTGCAAAGACAGATTTTACCCCAGATCTGCTTCAGGCTTGCAACCAGCTTTCCCATTCCCAGCTGTGCTGATTCCTTCCAAGTTACCTCTCTTCAGGCTGCTATTCCAATTTTCCCTTTTGAACTGGATTTTCTGTCTGTTTTGTGTGTGTGCATGAGTGTCTCTGTGCTGATGTGCTTTTGGTGTCTTCTCTGGAAGCCTCTAGGATGGGGACACAGTTTAGTAGTGGCTTGGCAGTGCTGGCTTAGTGGTTGAACTCAATGCTCTTAGACAGCTTTTCCAACCTTAGTGATTCTGTGTTGGGGAGTGGAAAGTAGCAGTTTCATTTTTGCAGATGGATGATGTGGAAGTTTTCCTCTCCGTGTGTTGCAAAGGTCATAAGTGGTAACAAGTGTGGGTGTTCACAGAAATGTGTAAAAACGTGAAATTGAGGTGTACCAGACAGCAGATTTCAAAAGGGTCTAAACCTGCTTGGAAAAGGACTGGGTAGGAAAGAGCAAGAAGAGTAACCAGTCAATACACCTCTGTTTTCATACATCCCCAGTGCTTTTTTTTTTATTGCTCCACATCTAGAACATGGAAATGTTAAAAAAAAACCCAAAAACCATGTACATGTGGCATGTGGGGAAGTGTGTTAGTGGTGGCCTTGGCAGTGCAGGAGTAATGGTGAGATATGATGATCTTAGAGGGCTTTTCCAATCTAAATGATTCTGATATTTAAGGGTACCTTGGTAAGGGAAGTAGGCTGGGACTGCAGGAGCACAGGATACCTTGGGAACTTGTACTGCCTTTAGGAAGCTGGCTTGGTCTCCCCAGAGGTAGAAATGTGCTGGGTGGTCCCATCCCCATTAGTCTTGCAGATTTTCCAAGCCTTGTACTCACCTTTGAATTACCTGGCTGCATAGAAGGATTATTTGTCCTCTGGACAAGCCGGAGGACTCATGGCTTCCTTGCTTCCTGCAAAAGATCAACACCAGCTGCTCCTGGCAGTTAGTTTTGTTGTGGCACGTGGGGGTGAGAAGCAATCACGACAAAACAGATTTTCCCTTCGTTTTGAAGGTGTTATGGACAGTTTTGTCTGTGTTGTTTCAGTTCTTTGAGACTCAGGAGTGCGAGCGGATCAACTATTTCCGTAATGCCCTCTGGCTCCACGTCAACCAGCTCTCCCTGGGCTGTGTCCAGAATGATGAGGTACCTCAACTGAAAACCTTCATTTTTCTGTGTAGAAAGCAAAGCCCAGTTTGTTTTCCTGTGCACTAAGCTGTGTTACATCTGAGTTGCCCCTTGATTGACCACAGACACCAGCACGAGTGGGCAAGCAGAAGGATTGGCCAAAACTCTTGCAAATGAGGTTTCCTCTGGGGTTTCCACATTTTTGGAGGGTGGTGAGGCCCTGGCACAGGGTGCCCAGAGAAACTGTGGTTGCCCCTGGATCCCTGGAAATGTCCAAGGCCAATTTGTACAGGGCTTGGAGCAATCTGATTTAGTGGAAGTTGTCCCTGCCTATGGCAGGGGGTGGAATGGGATGGGCTTCAAATTTCCATTCCAATCCAAAGTATTCTGGGATTCTGTGATTTCCCTGACACTGAAGCTTGTGTGAGTACTGGGCTTTCACCCTGTGTGTGGTAAGCAAAGGGGAAAAGCCTTGTTTTTTTGACCTGATGTATACAAATGCACTTTATTTCCCTTTTGCAGAAATATGAGGAAATCCGCAAGAGTTTAGAAATGTGCAGCATTGAGAAGGATGTTGATTTTTTCGTAAATTTACGCAAAACTGGAAGTTTGGCTCCAGGTAAGAGCTTAGTAGAATCTCAGAAAGTAGTGCTGACTGCTGTGTACTCCTCATGGAGCTGGCTGCTCTGGTCAGCATCATTTTGTGTGCAGAAAACACTCATTTTGCATTTCATTCACTGCCTTGCAACACTAGTCTCTGCCACTTTTGACAGCCCCTGGAGATCACAGTCCCATAGTTTCTTAGTTTCCTGATCAGCCATTTTCTCAGAGAGGCGAAAGACAGCTGAATGTTGGTATAGCAAGTATTTTATGTCTGTAAGAGGCTTGTACTTCACTACTGTCAACTTTTCCTAGCTCCTGTTGTTTATGAAAACTACTATAATGCCCAGAGAAATGTGACTCCTGCGAGAAGTCCAGCTCCTGTACCTATATCAAGGTAAGGTGTGTAACATGTACAACTGCAATTGTTACTGCAAATGATGCTTGCTCTCCCAAAACAGGCATATTTTGTTCCTTTCAGTCTATTGGAAGCTGGACTTTAGGGTATTAGAGGAAAGTATTTGCTTGCATGGCTCTTGGTGTGATCTGTCACCATGACAGATCACAGGAGGAGATCTGAGGAGAGTTAAAAGCATTTGTGGGTGGAGGGAGGAACTGCAGAGCTGGATTCACTCTCGTGGGACAGAAGCTGGGCAAGGGGAACACGGTGAAGGTTTTTCTGTCGGGGCAAGATGATGGCTGGGGCCAAGACTTGTGCTAAGGATGAATTGTCACTTTGGCTGCCACGCTGAGAGAGGAGTCATGTCCAATTACAGCTTCCTGATGTCTCACTCTGGGCAAAGGCATGTACAAAGACATGTCCTGAGGCTCGCTTGTCAATTTTTCCCTGAGTCAGTGTTTTCTGGTTATTTTTCCCTCTTCCCCACTGCGTCAGGTTCAATTCCCATGTTTGCCAAGTGGGCTGTGGGTGGTGAGCCCACCATGACTTGCCTTGTCAGGTCGCCATAAAGCCCATGCTGGCCAAACTTCCTTCCCTCCCACCAGCTCTGGGGGTGCAGAACAGGGCAAAGGGAGTCCTTTAGCCATGCAGATCCTCAGCTCTGTGTTTCCTTCTGTGCAGGAGGGGACCTCTGCCCACCCCGACCAGTGCACCAGGTGAGTTACTGCTCCATGGGCTTTCTGGCCCTGGGAGCTGTCACTTCAGCCTTTGCCCAAAGTCCCTTTCCAGCTCCCTTGGACACCCTTTGGGCACTGGAAGGAACTCTAAGGTCTCCTTGGAGCCTTCTCTTCTCCAAGTGCACCCTTCTCAGCACTCCCAGCCTAGCTTGAGCCTCATTCACTCTTGCATCCCACCCCTTTAACATGGATGGCCAGTGTGTGGTGCTTCTGCTCTGTTTCAAGTCACACATAATGAGCATTTCTCATGGGAAACCTGAGGGGATTTTTTTGTGCTCTGTGTTTCAGGGGAGCCTGACTATGCCACAGTTGATGGCTACAGCTTGGTACATTTCTAACAGTCACAGTGAGTACCCACTTTTGATGAAATGAGGCTTAAAAGAAAGAGGGGGAGGAATTTTTTACCTGGGCAGATAGTAATATGACAAGGGGAAATGGTTTATACTGAAAGAGGGTAGATTTAGATCAGCTAGAAGGGAGAAATTCTTCCCTGTGAGGGTAGTGAGGCCCTGGCACAGGCTGCCCAGACAAGCTGTGACTGCCCCATCCATGGAAGTATTCCAGGCCAGGTTGCATGGGGCTTGGAGCAATCTGGAATAGTGGAGGGTGTCCCTTCCCATGGCAGGGGGGTTGGAATTAGATAGTCCTGATGGTCCATTCCAACCCAAACCATTCTGGAATTCTGTAAGAAAGGATTTAATATTACATGAAGCTACACACAGGAGGGACAGTGGAGAAAGAAAGGCCATTGGTTAAGGAATGACATTTTGAGGTGACTAATTAGAAGAGATGCTCCTGATAGCCCTCCCATCTCTTGTCTGAGCTGTAGCTGTGGTTTAGACACTGTTGATCATGTTCTCTAGGTTTTCCAGAAGGCAGAAGACACTGTTGGTCTGACCAGTGTGGCAGAGATGGTGTTTTCAGTTATTCCCAGACACACAGAGCTGAAGTGCTTCTGCTTTTCAAGAGAATATTTGAGGACTCTGATAATTATTTGTACATTCAGAAAGTGCTTGCTAAAAACCTGTGCCTTTGATCAGCAAACTCCTTGGATGGATCTTCACACTCAGAGGAGGAAAAGGACCAGACACAGGGGTGACCTGTGTCGGAAGAAGGTTTTGATTGGAAGTTCTTCTAAAGTGTAGCCATCTAGAAAGTCTGGGGCCTCCCACTCTCTGTATAGCTAAGAAGCTGTATGTGCTGAGAGGAGTGCTGCACGATGCTTTGGGCACGCTGCCTTGTGTCCAGGGTATGTGCATCCCCCTCAGATCTCAGGTTTTGCCTGTTCCTAAAGGCTCTTGCTTGTACCTGAAGTCTTTCATTAGTGGGGATTAAACTTGTCATTTAGGTCAAATTTTACTCAAATCTCTCAGAAATCTTACTTAGAGGGGCACCAGCAGTTGCACCACCTATCTGGCTTGGCTGTAGCTGTGCTCCAGGCTTCAGTGGAAGCTGATTTGCTTCTACTCAGGGAGAGGCTGTGTCACATCCAACCTCCTGGGAGGTCCCAGGAAGGATCTGGAGGAATTTATTCAACTCTTCCAACCACCTCTCTGATGAGGGTCTTGTGGGCTTTTAGGTTTATCAGGTTGTCCCTGGTAAGCTCTGGAGATTGGGCTGGATGGCGCTTGGAGCCACCTGGTCTAGTGGAAGGTGTCCCTGCCCATAGCAGGGAGCTGGAACTGATGCCTTTTTGGGACTACCTAAAAACAGAAGCCAGACAAAATTAAGGAAATAAAAAGTAATATTTATTGAAGGGTCTCCAGGTACAAAAAGTACAAAGCCCCAGTAGGGTCTACACCCCGAAAAATGGATCATAGGTTTTCATATTTTTGTAAGTTTGGTCTATTTGCATATTGTGGGATTTATCTTCCAATTACAGCTTCAGGTAATGAAGTAATTTACCCCAGGTTTGCTGCCCCTCAACTCATTTTTGTTTACGTTTCTCAGGGCCTGAGAGGTGAGGTGTCCTTGATTCCCAGGCCTAGAGAGGAATTGCTTTGTCTGACCAAAACAGGAAAGCTGTAGCTAACACTCCATATGGAGTTTAGGGCTATACGCTAAAGAATTGCAGGATTACAAATATATAAACAATATAAAAGCTAAAATCCTAAGGCATCAGAACTAGGTGGTCTTTAAGGTCCCTCCCAACCCAAACCATCCTGGGATTCTCTGATTCTATCATTTAATTAACTTCTGTGATTCTCTAAACTCTGGACTTGTTCTGACTATGCACCACTGGAAACAAACCTATCTACTACTGGAGCCATGAAACTTGTTTTTCTGACCTCTTCTCCTGAAAGTTCCTGCCCTTGTTTTACCACATATATAGATATGATTATGGTTTTGATTCAGAAGCTTACGTGCCTCGGGGCTGCTGGTCTCTCTGATGTCCCTGTGTGCAGTGCTGCTTCACTGCTCCTTGCTGCCTTATTTCACTGGATACAGGGACACAGGACATGGGGATAAACACAGAGTTTACCTGTCTAAACCTGGTGCCAGGTCACTGACCTGGAGCAGCAGGATTTGATGTTTTTATCACGTTTTTCAAGTTGAATCTGCATGGCTTCAGCATGTGCCTCAGCCCACCGGTCCTTGGGGTTTTTACTGGATTTATTTGTGTGGGGAAGATGACAATGAGCTCTAACATCTGCCCTGCTGCCTCACTGTGAGCTGTGCGGAGTGCACACGGCAAGGAATCAGCTGTCCTATTTATTTCTGAAAAACCAAGGATACAAATACTCTTCTGAAGGAGCCTGCTGTAGTCTTAGTTCTATAAATATATATTTTAAAAAATAAATTTTGAGTCTCATGTTCTGGATATGTGTTCTTTTTTAAACTTGTTGTGTTCACTGTCTGTGGGGATCCATGCAAAGCATCCTGTCTCTCCTGGATGGAAACCTACAAGATCACATCCTTTATTTCAGTCCTTGCTCAATAGCAACACAGCAGTGGGAGAAAAAACCCCAAAAGAGAATGGCATGAGAAGTGCTTATCACTAGCCATGAGCTGCAGACCTTGCAGGGCTGTTTGCCCTGGGAGTGTCTGCTCTGCAAAAACTTGCATAGTTTCTTTTCTGGGATTTTTCCACTGACTGAGCACAATAGATGCTGTTTGGCTTTTCTGGGTGTAGAGGTGCCCAGTGAGGCTAAAACTTGGCTTGCTCATTTACTGAAAGCACAGAAGTAATCCCAAATTTGGGATGCTGTGGAAGGTTTCCCCTTACACCCACAAACACTTTACCTTTCCCGTAGATACTACAAATTCCAGGTTACACTACTAACATAAAGACTTCTCAAGCCCTAAGTACAAGGTCGCAGGGAGAGAGCATTAACGGGACTGTGAAGTGTTCAGCACAGTGCCACGGAGCTCTGGGGGGACTCATCCTCCTGGGCATTGGGAGAAGTCACTCCTGCTCCAGCTGTGGCTCCCTGGGGATGGCTGGGTGCCAGGACAGGGTTCTGAGGGACAGCAGTTCCTGGTCTGGGGCTGAGCCAGCATTCCTGCTGTGCTGGAGGATGTCTCACATCCTGGGGCAGACAGAAGTGACCTTACACTCCCCATCCATGCTAGTGGGGGCTTGGCTTCTCATCCCACATTCCCTGTGGCAGAAGCTTGGGCTGCCCCTATGGATGGTCTTTGAGTCCCTGCAGCAGTCTCTGGTTCGCTGTAGACTCTGTGAGTCCCTCTGGGCAGTCCGTGTGTCCCCGTGGAGGGTCTTGTCCCTAGGTCAGTCCCCATGGATGGTCTGTATGTCCCTGTGGATGATCTCTGTGTCCCTATAGTGGACCCTGGCCATCCATGGAGTGTCTGTCAGTCCCTATGGACAATCTGTGTGTCCATAAGGCTGGTTTCTGCATCCCTACAGCAGACCCCACTCACCTGGGGATGGCCTGTGGGGTCCCCACAGGTCTGTGTGTCCCCATGGATGCTCTTGTGTGTCCCCATGGATGCTCTGTCAGTTCCCATGGATGCTCTGTGGGTCCCTGAGGATGCTCTGTCAGTTCCCATGGATGCTCTGTCAGTTCCCATGGATGCTCTGTGTGTCCCCATGGATGCTCTGTCAGTTCCCATGGATGCTCTGTGTGTTCTCATGGATGCTATGTCAGTTCCCATGGATGCTCTGTGTGTTCTCATGGATGCTCTGTGTGATCTCATGGATGCTCTGTGTGTCTCCATGGATGCTCTGTCAGTTCCCATGGATGCTCTGTGTGTTCTCATGGATGCTCTGTGTGTCCCCATGGATGCTCTGTGTGTCTCCATGGATGCTCTGTGTGTCCCCATGGATGCTCTGTGCGTCTCCATGGATGCTCTGTGTGTCTCCATGGATGCTCTGTGTGTCTCCATGGATGCTCTGTCAGTTCCCATGGATGCTCTTATGGGTCCCCATGGATGCTCTGTGTGTCCCCATGGATGGCCTGTGGGTCCCTATGGATGCTTTCTGTCCCCATGCATGCTTTGTGTGACCCCATACCCATGCTCTAAGTGTCTCCATGGATGGTGTCAGTGTCCCCACAGAGTGTCTGTGTGTCCCTGTAAATGCCTGTGTGTCCCCATAGAGTGTCTGTTTGTCCCCATGAGTGTCTGTCTGTCCCTATGCAGTGTCTGTCCATCCCCATGAGTGTCTGTCTGTCCCGAAGCTGTGTCTGTGTGTCTGTCTGTCCCCCTGTCTGTCCCTATGCAGTGTCTGTCTGTCCCCCTGTCTGTCTGTCTCTATGCAGTGTCTGTCTGTCCCCATGAGTGTCTGTCTGTCCCTAAGCTGTGTCTGTGTGTCTGTCTGTCCCCCTGTCTGTCCCTATGCAGTGTCTGTCTGTCTGTCCCATTGCAGTGTCTGTCTGTCCCCCTGAGTGTCTGTCTGTCCCTATGCAGTGTCTGTGTGTCTGTCTGTCCCCCTGTCTGTCCCTATGCAGTGTCTGTCTGTCTGTCCTATTGCAGTGTCTGTCTGTCCCCATGAGTGTCTGTCTGTCCCTATGCAGCGTCTGTGTGTCTGTGTGTCTGTCTGTCCCCATGAGTGTCTGTCCGTCGCCCCGACGCCCCCGATCCCTCATCCCCGCAGCCCGCCCCGCCCCACCCCGCCCTCGCGGCCGCGGCCCCGCCCCACCACAACCGCGCTCTATGATTGGTCGGTGTCGTGGGGGGCGTGCCCCACCGCCCATCTCTCTCCGCGATTGGCCGGCGCGGCGGGGGCGTGTCCCGCCGCCCGTCCCTGCGCGGCCCGGTGCCGCCTCAGCGCGGGGCAGCGGGGCCATGGCCGAGGCCGTGCGACCCCCGCGCCGCGCCCGCTCCCGCCCCAAGGTACCGGCAGCGAGGGGGGCTCGGGGCGACCTCCGCGGCCGCTGGGGCGGGGGAGCGACCCGCGGGTGGGGGTGGCCGCGCCAGGCCGTGTTTACATCCGTGTTTGTGCGGCCTCTAATGGTGGAGGGTGGAGAGCGGGGGAGCGTGTGTGGGTGAGTTCTGCTGCAGGAACAGTTAAAGCACACAATCCTGAATTTTTTTTTTTTTTGTTTTTTTCTGTTTCGTAAAAAGATTTCTGCTGTCCTGCACTCCGTATCCTTGGGTTTGTAGTGTTTGCCAGGCGTGTGAGGGTTGTGACAGGCCTTGTGCTGTAGCAGGATGTAAACAAGGTTTTTATTATCTTGTGGTACGGCCTCCTCGGGGGTGCTGTGTCCTGTGGGGAGCTGCGGGGATGTGCAGCGGTGGAGCTTACCGCATTTACAGTGTTTTACCGTACTGTGGGGAGACAGTCCTGCAGACAGCGCTGGGGCTGTTCCCCTGCACAAGAGAAGGCTCCAGGGACACCTCAGAGCCCCTGCCAGGGCCTCCAGGGGCTCCAGGAGAGCTGCACAGGGACTGGGGACAAGGCCTGCAGGGACAGCACACAGGCAATGGCTGCCACTGCCACAGGGCAGGCACAGATTTTGGCATCTTGGGCAGGAATTGCTGGCTGGCAGGGTGGGCAGGCCCTGGCACAGGGTGCCCAGAGCAGCTGTGGCTGCCCCTGATCCCTGGCAGTGCCCAAGGCCAGGCTGGATGGGGCTTGGAGCAGCCTGGGACAGTGGAGGTGTCCCTGCCCATGGCATGGGGTGGAATAAGGTGGTCTTTAAGTTCCTGTCTAACCCAAATAATTCTGTGATTCTGTGATACTCCATCTTGTCTGCATTTGCCTTTGAAATGCTGAGAACATGATGCTGTGTGTAACTCATGATAGTGCTGCTTCTTCATAAGCGGGTGCTGCAGTTTTTAAGTATCACTGTTTCTAGGTTTTTATCCTATTTTGAGTGTGTGCCTTGTTCATGATGTTAGTACTGACAGCTTTCTGAAGGCTTTATTTTCTTTATGCAGAGTGTTTATGGAAATGATCTGAACTACCTGACATAGTGGAAATGTTTTCCTTGGTTTCTTGACCTCTTTCTTGTTGTCCCTATGGACAACCATACAGAGCAAGGACATTGAAGTCACAACTGTCAAAGCTCTTTGAAAACACTGAATTAATTGACCAGTGTTCTGTAAAACCAGGGTTAAATCTAAGTGTCAAGTGTGGGTGTGCTTCCTGAATGGAAGGCAAGTAAAGATTGCAGGGAAAAGCAATCCCAGAAGAATTACTGTGTCGCTGTTTTGGTTTTGATTCAACCCCCTGGCGTGTGCAAGGCAGTCAGACCTTCAGACTGCTGCCTAAGAGAATTGGTTCCCTGCCGGAAGGTGGTGAGTCATGGATGACACTGCTGTTTCATTAGGGACATGTGTGTGGTGACTCCACTCTTCAGCCATCCCTTCCAGGTGAAATTCACTGTGAAACAATTCACTGCAGGTGTCACATGTGAGAACCCTGAGTTCTCCAGTGCTGCACGTGACCCATTTTGGGTATTTCTGTTGCTATTATTGTGCTCACCTCTGTTAATACCCGGTCGTGCTTGAGGATGCAGTTTGCAGGTCACTCACATTAAGGACTTTTCCATTCCCATGCCGCAGAAAAAGCTGTAATGTAATCCTTTGAAAAGCTGGAATTCTTGTGAGCTGAGGGAAAGGCTGGCTCAGCTGCAGAGCTGCCGAGTGGTGGAATGGAGCCCAGGGCTTTCTGACAATAGTAGCCCCAAAGTTAAACTTGTGCAGCACCAGCAGCATCAGGCACGGGGCAAGGCTAATGAGCAGGTGCCATTTTCCCATCCCTGGGAGTGTTCCAGGCCAGGTTGGACAGGGCTTGGAGTGACCTGGTCTAGTGGAAGTGTCCCTGCCTATGGAAAGGGTTGGAATGAGATGGTCTTTAAGGTCCCTTCCAGCCCAAACCATTCTGGGGTTCTTTGATGTGTTAAGCAGAATTTTCCTCTGTGTTAGTTCAGAACTTGATTTCTCTCATTGTTTTTCAGATGAAATCTCTTTTAACGATTATGCCATTTATTTTGCCTGGGAAAGTGAGAACCGAAAGGCGCATCATAAATTTTAAAAACAGCTGTGTCTGGGAGGGATGCAGGCTGATACTGAGAGATAAAGGGAGTTTATTCTGTATGAGGACTGCAAGAGGAAACGTTGGAGAAAGAGATTGTACAGGGGAGAGGACCAGGATGTGTTTGTGAAGTGTGTGGATCGATACACTGTATAAACATGATTTAGTGATACAGTATCCTGTGGAAATTATTGACTTTGAGGTAATTGTCAGGAGATGCTTATTATGACAAGTCCTGGCTTAAAGAATTGCACTGATGTATTTTTAGCCTCTCACCTGCAGCTTTAGCTAGTGAGTCAGAGCTGTTTGGTGATCAGAAGTGTTTACAGGTTTTAATACACCAGAAAACAGTATGAAAGCCAAGCCAGAGTAATTCCTTTTTTTGGTAAAGGACCTGTGACCATATGTTCAGAGTAAAATTAGTCTTGAGATCAAGGTGAGCTAATGCCTTGATTTGAGCTGTTGTCATTTATGCTTTTTCTTAAGGCAAAAACATTCAGATGTTTAGTAAAAATAAATGTGATACGGTAAGCAAGGTTCCAAAACTGTCATCTTTTTCCTATTATTATTTCCCCAAATTAAAAGCTTGTACTCATTTCACCTGTGTTCATTGTTACATTATCTGGGTCATCCAAAACTGGAGCACTGTGTCCTAATCCTCATTTTTGCTCCTAATACAGTGCTAGGTCTACACAATTTACACTTTGCCAATTTTTTGTTTTACAAGTTGGCAAATGATTTACAGATTATCAAAATCTTAGTTAATTTCCTATGCTGTGCTTTTGGGAAAGAAGCTAATCTACACCTTAGAACACCCTAGGTTTATGGGAATTATTTAGCCTCAAACTAATTGTAATTTTAAATTGATTTACAGTTTTTATTGCACTAAGTTTTTCTATGTCTCCAGTGTGTATTGCCCGCTAAAATAGGTATTTCAGTAATTGTTTAGATGTTACTATGATTTTAGAGTACAGCTAAGGGTTACATTCCAGACTTGCTTTGTTCTGAAATTACTGTTTTGAAAATATTTTTCCAGTCACTAAAATATTCTGTAAAACTTAAGATGGATCACAGAATAACTTTTTTTTTTTTTTTTTCTTTGTCAATAGGTGAAATTGAGTAACTCTTCTTAGGTGTCAGGGACCTGTTATGTTGATTATTTTTTGTGTTGATGAAACAGTCTGTCCTGTGATATTTATAGATTTATGCTTAGAAGTGTTGAAGCCTTGTGCAAGAGCACAAAACCACACACTGGTAGACAGTCTTCAGAGGGCAGTTAAAGAACAGAGATTTGTTTGGTATATTTGTTTTTATATTTAATAAATAAATAATAATAATTAAATTTATGAAAATTAGTATGTTTGAAAGGGCTTTTAGAGTCATAACGCTGACAAATACTATTTTTGGTGTTGGTGGGATTTGGGATGCAAGATGAAGAGATTCATTTGGCAGTGACACTGTTAATTTTTTGTTTTCTTAGGAAAAAAAGAAGAAAAGTAGTGAGGAGCCCCAGGTACAGGAGCCTGATGATGTTTTCCTGCCTCCTGTGCCAGAAGGGTCTTCTCAAGCTGGGAGAGTGCAAGTGGAACATCCTGGAGAATTCACAGAAATTCAGCTCAGAGATGAAGCAGACAATAGGAGAACTATAAATGATGTGTCTGACATCCCCCAAAGTAGTTTATCTCCAGCAAATGAAGGGGCTCTGGCAGTGACTCTGGAGCCTCCCAAAGATGCAGAAGAGGTCAAAGCTGATCCTTCCCAGGAGGAATGTGTGGAGAATATTGAGAAGAGCAAGCTGGACAAACCTCAGAGCCCTGTGGAGGCCGTTGCTAGTGGATCTAGAAATTCTGATTTATTGAGCAGTGCCTTTCAGTCCAGTGCTGCTCCCCCTCTGTCAGTGATGGGCTTTGTACAGGGCAGAAGAGCTGAAAGCAGACAAGACTTCAGAGATCCTCTCTCCTGCTCTTCAGAGAAACTTTCTCTCAGCTCCTCACAGCACTCTGAGAAATCCAAAGCGCGTGTTCCGCGGCCGGTTTATCCAGACCTGTCCTTGGAGCTGTCCTACGAGAAGCCCACCATCATGGCAGTGAAGCCCCTGCTGCACCACGAGAGGCTGTACCCAGAGCTCCCCTCGGAGCCAGAGCTGGTGCCGTTCACCAGGGAGCAGCTGAAGATCTTTGAGCCCTGCTCGTGGCTGGAGAACGTTGACTCCTATGCCGAGGAATTTGAGAGTGTGGCTCACCAGGACAGGCACGAGTTCTACGAGCTGCTCCTCAACTACATGCGCTGCAGGAAGCAACTGCTGTTGGCTGAGGCGGAGCTGCAGGCCATGACAACAGACTGCCAAAATGTGAAGGGGAGATTATGGACTTTCAAGGAACAGCAGAAAACTGTGCAGGTGCTGTTGCTGAAGCTACTTTTGAACCCAGACTATTTGGAAATCAACTTTACTTGCCAGGTTTATCATAGTTAAGGTGTTTTGTTGTAAAAGAATCACAGAATGTGATTCTTTTACAACAAAAGGGTTGGAGGGGACTTTAAAAGTATCTAAGCCCAACGCTGCTTTCTCAGAATAACTTTTTTTTTTTTTTTTTTCTTTGTCAATAGGTGAAATTGAGTAACTCTTCTTAGGTGTCAGGGACCTGTTATGTTGATTATTTTTTGTGTTGATGAAACAGTCTGTCCTGTGATATTTATAGATTTATGCTTAGAAGTGTTGAAGCCTTGTGCAAGAGCACAAAACCACACACTGGTAGACAGTCTTCAGAGGGCAGTTAAAGAACAGAGATTTGTTTGGTATATTTGTTTTTATATTTAATAACCAACGCTGCTTTCTATGGGCAGGGACACCTCCCACTAGATCAGGTTGTTCAAGGCCTTATCCAGCCTGACTTTGAGCACTGCCAGGACTAGGGGAACATTCCTGGGCAGCCTGTGCCAGTGTCTCACCACACTCAAAGTCAAGATTTTTTTTCCTAATATTTAACGTAAATGTCCCCTTGTTTCAGTTTAGTCCCTTTAGTCCTTGTCCTGTACAGTCCTGATGAAGAATCCCAGTCCAGTTTTCCTGTAGGCCCCTTCCAGATACTGAAAGGTGCTGTGAGGTCTCTGCACTCCTCCAGGCTGGAATTTCTCACCCTGTCTTCATAGGGAGGGTGCTCCAGTCCTCTTACCAACTTCTTTGCTTCCTCTAGACTTCCTCTGGTTTTAACAGGTTCATGTCCAGAGATTGTTGCCTTTGCTTTTTGTCTCTCCACTGACCCCCAGTACTTCAGAATATCATCCTCTTGAGACTTAAGACAGTTTGTTGTTTGATTTTTAACCTCTGTGTGCAGGGCAGTGGGGTATATGTTGTTGATGTCTTTTGGGGTCAGAAAGGATGAGCTGTGTACACCCGTTTCTGTCTGTGGTGTCAGGTGAAGTTTCACAGCACTCCAAGCAGACCTGGGGGACAGTGGTGGAGTGACTGTAGCAGGGGTGTCCCATCTGGCCTGCTGCCAACTGTAGGGACAGTTTCCATTGATGTCATTCCTGCTGCAGGGAGCTCGAGTTGTGCTCAGGAGCAGCCCCATAGCTCAGCTCATATTAGTGCCATCCACCTGGAGTAACTTGTTGCATAAGTGTAGCTGTGGTTTTTCTTGCCTCCAGAATGGGCATGGTACTCTGTAACATTTTTGTCTGGAAACCACAAGGGTTTATGGAGTTCTTTGGGGCACTCATCAGAAAAGTTTTCCCCCAGACTCCTGTGACACTTGCCTTAGGAGCTCAGCATTACAGTGGGAGTGAATGTAGTCGTTCTGATGCTGTTTATAGCCCACACATCATCAAAATTGTCCAAAGATGCTGAACACCTATGCATATGCAGATTTTACTCTTTCTGTGAGTGCAGTTCATCAGAGCTGAGGAACTGAGCACATCTGAATTCTTTCCTTTTTCTTCGGGAATAACACCGAGCCTCACTGTATTCTAAGGTTTGCAGTGATCATTTTCTGTACCAAAAGCAATTTTGGCTTCACTCTTTCATCTTCTGAGGTCCTCATAGAGTTGTGTAAGATTGCTACTTGCTTTATTTCATCCAAATTCACTATATATTTATTGTGTGTACAGAATAATTGTTGTCTTTATACCAATTTAAAATTCTTACTCTACTAATTTAGGAAACACAGGGATGCTTTCAAGGTAAGCTTTCACAGTGATGGTTCTTAGGAATGTTTCCTGATTGCATAAAAGATTAACAGGAATGTTATTTATTGTAGGAATAGCAAGAATGTTATTTATTGTATTTTTCTTGTGCTGAAGAAGTAGAGATGAGGCAGAGGAAAACATTTTAAACATGCAGTAGGGAATTGCTGCAAATTATTAGTCCTGGGAGTTTGGGAAATATTTATCTTGTTCCAGTGAATGTTTCAGCTTTAAAATAGCAGGTCCAAATATATATGGAAATCTGTAAACTAAGAAGCAGGTGCACTCACTGGGAGTGAGACACCTGGTTTTGTTTACATCTCTCAGTGCTGCAGAAGCTGCAACTTCTGGCTGTTTCCAAACCTGAGTTACTGAGGGTTTATGAAATGTTTTTTCTTCAGAAGTCAAGGATATGAATCTTTAGTGATTGGTACCTCTAAAAAGCACATAGGATATTGCCAAATATTTGTCTTTTCCATTTATGAAATCTCCCCTTTTATGAAAGCCTTGAAATCTGTTTAAGAGAGGGTTATATCATGATTGATTTCAGTTAGGGTGACCCAACAAAATGTCAGAACTACTGACATAAAATATTTGCTCTCTTTTCAGGGTGTGTGTGCAGATCAGTGCAAGGTGACAGGCCACCACCGCTACCAGACAGTGGAGCTGAACGAGAGCGTGCTGGGGGAGCTGAAGAAGCTCTTTGAGGCCAAAGCAGAGCACGTGCACCAGACCCTGGCACTGCACTCCTACACTTCGGTGCTGTCTCGCTTGCAAGTGGAGTCCTATGTTTACAGGCTGCTCAGCAGCTCGTCCCTGCTGAGATCTGTGGCCCTGCAGCAGCAGGAACAAGGTGTGTTTGTTTGCTGGTCTGGGCAGTTCCCAGTCCTGGTCAGGGTGCCCAGCACCTTGTGTGGCTGCAGTTTCAGGCTCTTGTGGTGGAATTTGTGTACCAGAGTGTTTCTCCTCTTTTTTACAAAAAACTGTTGGTCTTATGTAGGGATCAGTGAAACTTTTTTCTTACAGGAAAATGTCCAATTCCCTTAACTTTTCACCTGGGCAGTAAAAGCTGAATGCAGGAGTGACTTCTGCTGTCTGGGCTACAGGCTGACACTGACACTGATTACTGTACAGAAACACTGTGTGGATGGGACACCCAAATTCCCAATGTTTTGTTGTCCAAGACAATATCTAATACAGTTCTTTTTCCCAATTCTAAAATGAGCTGGATATTTTTCCTTCTTTACTTCCTCTTGGGAGGCTGTTTAAAATCTTAAGCTCTTAGGATTTAGAATTATCTTTTTGATTTTCATACTGAGTGTTTTGTTTGAGTTCGTGCCAATATAATCTTCTAGCTAAAGTATTTCTTCTCCTCCTGGCCCTGATATTTTTCTGTCTTACTGCTTCTCCCTTTGCATTCCACCTCCCAGACAGTTTATGTGTGTGGTAAATGGTGGTTCTTGCAAAGCTGGTGTTGAGGGAAGGCCTTTTGTGAGAGCAACCATGGTATATTCTTCTTCTAATTAGTGTCCAGAGCTTAATTATAAGATTAAACAAAGTACTCCAAGTATTCTCTTCTGACAGAGTTAGCAGGCAGCTGTGTTGAAATATTTTGGTGTGTGCAGATAGAGAGGGTAGTTTTATATCCCCAAACCCATTGCTCATGGTGCTACTTCTTGTCAAAGCTTCATTAATTCTGTTTTTAATTTACAGTTTCAAAGCAGTCAGAAAATCTGTCTTCAGACTTGAGCCACTTGAAGGAATGTATCAGTGTCCTTTTCAGCTTCACTCGCAGGGTTATTGAAGATCCTCAGTTTCACAGTGACCTTCTCATGTGGCTGCAGAGACTGGTGAGGGAGTAGACATGGAATATCTGATCCAACACACAGGATGAATTCAGGAATAATTTCTGGAAGTGTTACTGTTTTGCTTCCTGTCTCGTGGGCAATGTGTTTTTTGGTGGGGTTTGTTCCACTTGAGGAACAGAATCTCTGAGCAGATCTTTAGAATTGGTTCCCTTGTCTGATAAAGTCAGGCAGCATTAGTGAGGACTGGCACGGGAGCAGCCAATACTACTCACAGTGAACTTAATAATACTCATTGTGCTTTTACTTATTTTGAAACTAGAGCTGTTCAAACTTGCCATGTTGGAGAAACCTTTGTTCTTGCCAATTTCTAAATAAATTAGATTTTAATGCAGTTGTAGAAAAAATAGTTACTTTACACCAAAAAAATGGTTTGTGGCTCATAAGGCAAGCAAACAGATTTTAAATATTTTTCTCCTCTAACATGCTCTGAAAATTCAGGTTTGTTAGGGTGAGAGATGAACATTATTACTCTAGTTAGCACGACTGTAAGGAAATGAACTTCAAAACCATTTACTTGATTTCAATATACTTCCCTCTAGGTGTCTGTGCTGCAGAGAATTGGCTGCCCAGGTGACCATCTCTTCCTCTTCAACCACATCCTTCGGTGTCCAGCTGGCATCAGCGAGTGGGCTTGTCCATTCATTCAGGTGTGAATGTTTAATTCTTTACTGTCAGCAGGTTGGAGAGGGAGTGGCATGATGGGTAGGAGAGTGTCTTGTGTCTGCTTAATCCCTCATGACCCACACTGCCTTTCCTGATGTGTGGAATCATGGTGGCACTGAGGGGTTTGTCAGGGAATATGTTTTTCCACGTTAGGCCAACCATGTCCAGGGTGACAGGGGAACACACTTCACTCTTGACTGGAGAGTTTCCCTGAAAGGGAGTCAAGGCTTTATGCACAAGGTTTTGGGAGCGTTCTCCAACACTCCCCAGTAGACTTGAAGCAGCAGCTGTATATAAAAAGTGAGATTGGAGTCAGCTCTGAGCTGTTCAAGGGATCAGGAGGAACAGATCTTTTTATATCCTATACATTGAAGTGGGACTGGTTTCCATGGAAAGTTCAGGGACAAGGGATTCACTTTGTCTAGGTCAGAGAGAGTGTGAATGTATGTGCAGAGGTACCAGGGTGTTCTTCCAAAGAACATATTTTCTCTTCTAAGAGGAGAAAAGATTGGAAATCTAGTCAGAGGAAAATTACACTAACAGGAAAGGCAAACAATGCAATAGAAGTATAGACTAGAATAAATTAGTTTGGGAAAGACCCTTAATGTCATTGAGTTGAATTAACCTAATGTGGTAGGATTTTATCTTCCCCTGTGCTCAGTGTCTGAATTACCCCCTGGTGCCCAGACCTCCATGTGGCACAGGTTTTTTTTGTGGAGCTTTTGATCTGGGTTTTTCCCCTCCCGCCCTCCTTTAATTTTTCTAAGTAATTCTTTTGGACAAGTCACAATATTTTGCCATAGCAATACTTTGTCCAGAGTGGTGCTGTCTTTTATGGATTCTTCGAAGTCTTAACAAAAAGCTAGTGAGAAATGTAAATTTTTCTGCTAAGAATAACTTGCTCTTTGCTTATTTACATTTACTTAGATTTTTGCATTTAATTTCAGATCAAAGTCTTGGGTAACCCATCAGGTGTCTTTCATTTCATGCAATCTCTTGCCTTGCTTATGTCTCCTGTCAAGTAAGTATGAACATG
Organism: Pyrgilauda ruficollis; assembly: GCF_017590135.1. Taxonomy (NCBI): domain Eukaryota; kingdom Metazoa; phylum Chordata; class Aves; order Passeriformes; family Passeridae; genus Pyrgilauda; species Pyrgilauda ruficollis. The sequence goes on along the minus strand of NW_024508545.1, from coordinate 1,770,242 downwards.
ATTTTATAAGTATGTTCTGATTATTTAAGAGTAGAAGACACAACATACAATATGCTTGTAAAACTCTGAAAGTTCATGGCAGGCAAAGTCATAAAAGTGGGCACAAATAGATTCACAGTTTAATTCAAGCTCTTTTTACTCATTCATTTTAAAATTCAGCCTTGGCAGTACCTCCTTGTGCTGTACACAGTATGATGCAGCTTTCTTTCAGCTGTGAAATAGCTTGTGAAGACTGACAAACCCACACATTTTGTTACTGTGGCTTCTGAAATATCACTCGCTTTGCAGCATGGCCTGTTTTTTGTACTGTCTCTGCAGTAGAATCCCCCAAGTAAAGGTGTTGGGATGTTGTACACACTGATTGGATGTCTTGATATGTTTTTCATCCTTTTTTAAAAAAAAATTTAAAATCTAGTAGGGCTGTGGTGCTTGGAGAAGGTAGTTAATGAAATCCACCAGGAGTGAAAGCAGTTATATTCTCCAGATAAAATACATAACTTGCCTCTCCTTCTGCCCAAATTTTGAGGTCAAAGAATCAAACTGCTGGTATTTAGAGTTGTCACTGTGATCTTGATAGCTTGGGTCTGAGTTAAGTGGGAGTCCTGTCGTTGAAAGCTGTTATTTTAAAGGGTTTCATTTTTACATTTAATTTCTAGAACTACCTGGGAAAACCAGTGTATCCTGTGGGAATGTGTGTTGCCAGTGCATTTTGACACTTGTGTTTGGAACAAGGGCCAACTTTAAGTGCTGCTCTAAATGCTGATACCAGAACTCAGAGCCTCCACAGGGTCTGCTCTTTCTGGTAGAGGAGCTGAGGCTTATCTGTTACAGCTCCTGCATGTCACAAACCAGGTTATCCTAGGGTCTCTTGCAATCACAGGATTGTTTTGGTTGGAAAACACCTTTAAGGTTGTCGAGTCCAACCCTTACCCAGAACCACTGTGTCCACTTCTGAACTATGTCCTCTGGTGCCACAGCCACAAACCTTCTGAGCACTTCCAGAGATGTTGACTCCTCCACTGCCCTAAACAATCTGTTGCAGTACCTGACCAAGTTTCCATGAAAAAATTTTCCCTAATATCTAATCCAAACCTCCTCTAGTGCAGCTTGAGGCTTTTTATGGAGCTGTCACTTGGAACTTGGGAGCAGAGTCCAGCCCTCCCCGGCTGTCCCAGGGGGGACAATGCACTGCTGTCAGGAGCTGTGCAGAGCCACAAGGTCCCCCCTGAGCCTCCTTTTCTCCAGGCTCAGCCCCTTCCCAGATCCCTCAGCCCCTCCTGGGGCTCCAGCCCCTTCCCAGCCCCGTTCCCTGCCCTGGACACGCTCCAGCCCCTCAGTCTCTCTTGTCCTGAGGGCCCAGAGCTGTCCCAGCCCTGGAGGTGCCTCAGCAGGGCCAGCACAGGGACGGGCCCTGCCCTGGGGCTGTGTCACACCTGGCTGGGACAGCCCAGGGGCCATCGGCCTCTTGTCCCCCTGGCACCCTGGGCTCGTGTCCAGTTACTGGCACCAGCACCCCCAGGACCTTCCCTGCCAGGCATCTTTCTGCTTTACTTGCTGATTTCTTCCTCTTGCATCTGGATTTTTTAACATCTTCCCTTAACTGAAAGATTGCTGAATTCAGAATTTTTAGTTTTCTAATTTTTTTACACTTTATTTTTCACTTTAAACCAGAAATCGTGTGGACTTCATGTGCCATATGAAACCAAGTGAAAGGAAAAGTTCCTCTTCTTCTGGGAAGGAATCGGGGAACTGGACTCTGGTAGATGAAGGAGGAGAAGAGGTGCAGCAGATGACTTTTTTTGTTTTTCTTTGTTTTATCCTTTATGCTTTTGTTCAAGATCACTGATCTTTGTGAAATGGGTGGAGAAAATTTGACTTGTTAAGTTAAAAAGCATGATTTGAATTTGCTTCTATTTTAGTCTCATTTAATATCTGTGGTATAACTGCAGAGTGGAGCTTCCAGTAGTATTACCAGAGAGAATTCAAATATTTCAGTTACTCCTAACAAAACTGTGATTACTTCAGTAGTGAAGCCCTTTACTATTGGTTTTACTGTAGAGCTACTGAAAATACCTGTATTTGTCTATAGGATGAGGATCCTGAAACAAGTTGGATTCTGCTCTTGGAAGATGACTTGATTGCTCTGTTGTCACAGTTCCCATTTCATGAGCTCTTTCAGCAGTTCCTTGGGTTTACATCTGAAGGTAAATTAGTTGCTAGAGAGTTACTCTTCATTTTGCTTATGCTGATTATATTAATGACTGCCACTGCCAAGAGTGCTACTGTATTATGAAACTCTCTGAGAAAAATATTAATGAACCTGTGCAGCAGCTTGCAGGCTAAAGAGATGAGATGGAAGTGTATGCCATGTATATGGGATAAATTAAAACCTCATAGCAATATGCAAAACATTAGAGTCTTTTCCCATAGTTTGGGTTTGGTTGTCACTTAACTCCCAAAAGTGCTTTCAGAACTACTTTTCTTCCTCACCTCTTAGTTGTAATTGCTTGCCAGAGGTCTTACTACCTGCTTAGTTTATTTTCACTCTCATACTTAGCAGGTATTTATTGTTCATTTCATAAACAAAGCATACATTCCAGTTCACAGTATGGTAAATTGTTGCTTTGAGTGCTTGTTAAGTTACTTAAAAATCCAGAATTCACGCTCTTTTTTTTGACTCTTATTTTTGTGTCTCTATCTTAGGTGCTTATTTTCCTGAAAAAACATCTCCCCAGAAGATGATGAAGATTTTTGCCTTTGCAAACTCCTTAGTGGAACTTCTGTCCGTGGGATTAGAAACATTTAACAGAGCACGGTACCGACAGTTCGTGAAGAGAATTGGTCAGCTCATCAAGTAAGAGATTTTTTTTCTCTGTGGTGTGATTGAATCTGTTTTTTACATACATTAGATATTCAGAGCTGCTAAAAAATCCCCAGAACCAACCATCAAACAACGAAAAAAATCTAACCCCCACCCAAACACTTCTCAAATTGGTTTTGCTCTGACGTTTGGTCAGTTCAGAATTAGCCAGTCTGGGAATCTGAAATGGGGAATTGCAAAATCTAAATGCTGTGGGTGCAGAGGAGCCAGGTGAGCTGTGGAACACCAGGCTGACTTACATTAGTGATGTTGTAAGTCTTGTCTTGGGTATTCACTGAAACCCAGCAAAAAGGAATTCCTTGAATTTCCCCTGTCTATAACTGATGTTACTGCTTTATTTCCTTTGTTACCCAGAATTGTTTTTAGTTTGCTCCCTGCAAACTGTCCTATTGTTGCAGTAAGTAAATGTAATTGAAGCCTATAAATTATGCCCTTTATTTTTAAATCTCTAGCATTCACTCTGTATGGTTTCTACAAGTGTATTCTCAAGGGGGAATACAGTCAAATCAGAAACAAAATCCATCTTTTGCTTTGTGCTATGGAGGTAGTAACTTTTGCAGTATAATTATTATTCCTTTATGATGGAATGATAGTACATAAATGATAGTACATAAGCTTTCTTTATGTACTTTCATTTCATCCTGTACAGTTACCTTAAGGCTCCAAAGGTTACACACAAACTAATTTGTTCTAACAGAATATTGTGCCTTGTGAGCTTGCAAAACCAAGGAAAGAAAACACAGAAATTTGACTGATACAATTTATATGGAAACCTCTGGAACCCAAAAGGCAAAATGCTGGACATGTCTCTTGTGGCTAGACTCTAATGTGGTTGCACTTGTCTGTGTTTTCCTGTGGTGGTGACATACTTAATGATCCTTCTTTGGCTTGTTTGCTCTGCTGTGTAGGATGACACTGTGTCATGTGAGTGACCACTGGGCCCAGTATGTTAGTGGCAATAAACAATATGGATCAGTAGAACACCCCTACTCTGTGGAAAAATTGCAACTGGAGTTTGATGAGCTGTTTTTTAGAGCTGTTCTACATGTTCTGAAGGCAAAAAGGTGGGTAATCTCTTCACTGGCTTAGTTCTGGAGGAGTTGAATACTTGAAACTGGGATTTGGAGTAGCTTTAAATACTTAATGGTTTAAACAAGACTGAAATAAATAGGATTTTTCAGTGCATTTGTAGCATCAGGGTGGGGAGGAATTAGGCCATGAATTATAGCACCTCACAGAAGCTCTGAAGTCTTGGTTAGTTCACAATGAGGTTGGCTCAGAATCTGAGGTGCTAATACACATCCTCACATTCCTAATTCTGTTGTATAGCAGAGGTGTGGGCCAGAGATGTCTCCTTTCCAAATGCTGGGATTTACCAGGGTGGAACTGTTCCTAAGTGCCTCCTCAAATCCAACAGGTTGGGAGTCTGGCTGTTCATGTCTGAGATGCCTTATGGGACCTTGTCCAGCAGCATGCTTTGGAGACTCTTCTTTGTCATGCATTGTGCTGAGAACGAGCACCTGGAGCAGCTCTGCTCTACTCTTCAACCTGCTGACTACAAGCGAAGACTCAAAGGTAAAATTCCCCCATACAGATCCAATTCTAATCCATTCAGCTGCTGCTGCATCAGCTGTGGGTTAACTCTTTGAAGGTTGCATTGTTGCATGCACCCTTGGCAGCATGACTGGTCCGGTGGCTGCTGAAATATCTTGGGCAGTTCATGGTTTCCAGTACCTGTTTGCCCAGAATGTCATTGAACAGCAACTGATAGACTTACTGTCCTAGTTTTCTCTATGGCTGCCTCAGAGCTGCAAGAGTGGCATGCAGGAGGTACCTCTTGTGTATTCTTGTATGACTTCTCATCTTGACCTTCAACAGTATTTGGAGAGTGAGGTTTAAATCCTAAAGTACAGACTTCTGCATCACTTAGGGTTGGTGTGGCAGGGTTTTTTTTTTTTTTTTTTTTTTTTTTTTTTTTTTTTTTTTTTGTGACTGGTTGACTGTTGAGCTGCTGGTAGTTGTATAAATAATGTATTTTTAGAGTCCTCCTTTTTTTCCCACTAAGCTTGCTCATTTTGGCTTTAGTAACTCACATTGTGCGAGACTGCTCATCATCCCCAACTATGTTTCCTTTATCTCAAGACTTCTTTCTATGCATTTTTTGTCCTCAGTGGCATGCTTTATTTTTAAGTCCTCTTGACTTTTGTCCCATGTTGATCTCCACAGTGAACGTGGTGTCTTCAGCTATAGCAGAACTATTTAGAGGCTAGCTGGAATGCTAGTTTCCTTCTGCTGCTGCATTCATGGGTAATATTTCAGGACTTGATTGACAGGGGGCCAGGTAAACAAACAGTTTACTGCTCCCTACTTTACAGCTTTGCTGTCTTCAGGAAGAGCAGATCTCATTTTTGTCAGTTTTACTTCTCAGCTGGCTGGTATCCCAGGTAGCTGTTACTCCATCTGCCCAGTCTTGATGGAGAAGCAGGAGGAAGTGATGATTCTGAGAGGTTACTGAGTATCCTGACTCTGTGCAATCTCAGGTGACATTTAAGGTGATTTCCCAGAAAGGGAGAGAGATTCCAAGATTGTAGTTGTGTGCACTTGATGAGGTGCTGATCTGATAAGCACTTGCCAGCCAAAACAGTAACTGTTACACTGTTTCAGTAGAACATCTTTATTTTTGGTTTTGTAGAAAATTTTTATTGCATCTGTTATGGATTGCAGTAACAAACACATTTTTTTAAAATACAATTATCTTTTTCAGGCATTGTTTTGCTTCTAGCCAACTTTTATGTTCCAAAGTCCCTGGTATGCTGATTCAGGATTTCTTTATCCTCTTCATTCTCCTCAGTGTGTTCAGTCAGCATAATACTGTTTTCCACCAGTGTCTAGACCTAGACAGGGAATATCAACAGTTCTTCCAGTGAAATCCATCTAATCTTCTGAAATATTTTCTTTCAATGGACTCTTAACAAATTAATGCTTAATTTCCTGTAATTCCTACCCTGGAAGATCGTGACATTAACATTCTCTTGGGAGAGAACCTTTCTTAGTGATTTCCTCTCCCAAATTAAGCATGAGAAAAGGGTGGTGAATCTACAGGTGGAAGCAAGCCTTGGTAACTGATGGAAGCTTTGGGCATCAAATCCGTAGGGGTGGGAGTAATGCCTTTTTGTGATTACCTAAAAACAGAGGCCAGACAAAATTAAGGGAATAAAAAGCAGTTATATTTATTATTACCTGAAGGGCCTTCAGGTACATTTAGGTCAGACAAAGCTCCCCCAGGGCTGCACCCAAAATGGATGGCGGGTCATGGGTTTTCATATTTTTATAAGTTTGGTCCATTTGCTTATTGAGGTTTAATCTTCCAATTACAGCTTCAGGTAATGAAGGCATTTATCCCAAGTTTGTTCTCCCCCAGTTCACTTTTGTTTACATTTCTCAGGGTCTGAGGCAGTAAGGTTGATTCCCATATTTCCTTGATTCCCAGGATTAGAGAGGAATTGTTTTGTCGGACGAAAATGGGAAAGCACTAGCTAACTGTATATGGAGTTTAGAGCTATACACTAAAGAATTGCAGTGTTACAAATATATGAAAAATATAAAAGCTAAATTCCTAAGGCATCAGGAGCATAGTTGCTATTCTAGTGAGTGGCATCCCTGCCCATGGCAGGGATTTTAAACTAGATAATATTTAATATCCCTTTAAATCAAGGCTACTATGATTTTATTTGTGGTCACAGTTTCTTTGCTGCCAATATCAAGGTTTGAGAAGTCAGTGATTTTTAGGGAGTCCTGAACTTGTATTGTAGTGTGATTAGAGGAAAGGAATAGGGTCAAGTACCAAGTGGATGGTGAAGATGTTGTTTCTCTACTATGAGAGGACAGGATTTAGGTGGAGTCTCTCTGCTTCCCTTACTCCTTGTCCCCATCTTCAGTCCCAGGCTATGGCTTGGTGTGGGTTTGAGGTCAGTGTGGAGCCCACAGCTGACCCTTTCTCCTCACTGTCACCCTGCTGTGCCTTTAGGTACAATAATGATGTTGTCATTTTTAGTGTCCTTCTGCATCATGTTTAAAAAAAAAAAACTGAAGTACAGGGGGAAACAGAGTTGTCTGTAACTTCAGCATTAAGGATAAAAAATAGCATTAGGAAATGGAGGTGAATGGATGAGGGCACCCTCTGTTTGCCTGCTGTATCTATCAGCAGTGTGGTTTCTCTTGCTGTTTGGAAGAAGCTGTTTTCCTAAATTGCACAATCCTCTAGCATGCTGTTCCACGAGCTGTTCTGTCCTGACCTTCTCAGGTTGGAGTAGAGTTGCAAAATTCTTGAAAGGCCTTAAAATAGAATGTAACCTTAGTGCAAGTGTTTGATCACAAGCACGCTGAGCACATGCGTGCCCAGGTTAGGTAGCTGAGTGCACAATGGATGCTTTTTCTGTATATTCAGCTGCTATGATAAAATCACTGTAAACAGTGTTTGTTGGCATGTTGTGGTTCACAGAAGGCAGGTCACTCTTCAGTACTTTTTACAGCTCAAATGCTGCTTTCAGTGCTTGTTTTGCTACACAGACTCTCTTTAAAAAGTTATTTGGAAGAAATAAAAAAAACCCACCACTTTAACGCCCTGTACAGGTTCCTTTGTATCATTACCTTCCTATTGTCCCACACCCTGAGGAATGGAATGTTTATTTGCTTCTAGTAATATCTCTTTTGGGTTTAAAGAGGAAACCTGCCTTGAATTTGAGTGAAAGCATATCTTAGTCTTCCTGCTTGTGCAGGTTCAGTTCTCTGTTTTCAGAGATAGATTCCAAAGAAATGTTTTTTCTTGTATTGTATTTGGGAAGCTCAAACTGGCCTTTCTGTATAGCTCTTGGTCGTAATCAAGACCTGAAGCTAGATACTTGAAGAATTTTAATTTGTAGTTGGCATGGAATGATCTCCACAGATGACTTCTCTGGGATTTTGAGTGAATAACTATATAAATGCTGCTGATGAGTTTCATATTGCACTTTTATCATGTTTCTTTCACTTGACTTTTTTTTTTTTTAGATCCAGAGCACCTTGCACAGTTTGAAAAGTATCTCCAGTCAATGAACTGCTCAGAAGAAATTTGTCTGCTCACCACATTTGCTCAGATGGCACAAACCAAACGGGCTGACATTGATGAGGATTTTATCAAAATCGTTGTTTTGGAGATATACGAGGTGAGTAATGTTCCTGATCCATTCAGGAAAAGAAGGAAAATGCTCTTTTTATTTGTAACAGTGGAAGGTGTGAAACTTTCATGGCTTCTGTAGTTTGTTCTTCCATGGAATAAAAAAAGTGCTACTTTTTAAAAAAGCACTGAATTAAAATTGCCTGAAGGACTTGTTTTTTCTGGGAAAAAGAACAGCTTTTCTGTAAGCGAAGCCAGAATGAAACAAATAAATAAAAATATATTTGTTTTGTTTTATTTTTCTCATGCAGGCCTAACTTGTAGCTCTGTAATTCTTTATGTGGTGTTTTTTCCATTGTTTTTGGTGGGATTTTTTTTTAGTGCCTGTGGTTGTGTTGTTCCTGTGTTTAGTTTTGGACAGATTTTTTTTGGCACTGTGACACAGAACTTTCCTGTTCTTTTAGGGCAATCAGTTTCACTTTTCATATGGGCGTTTCTCAGCTTTGTCTGCAATGACCAAGAGCAATTTGTTTTCCAAAAGACATTTTATTTCCATGTTGGTCAAGGTCAGCCAGAAGCAGTAACTTCTCCCTGCTCATCTTCTCAGGTTTCCTATGTTAGTCTTTCCACAAGAGAGACATTTTCCAAGGTTGGTCGGGAACTCTTGGGAGCCATTGCCAGCATCCACACACAGATTATTTCTGTACTGCTGGATCGGATTAGAGAGACCATTGAGAAGGTGGGGATGGTAAGTGCTGACATCTATAATTTAGATAATTTAAATCAGACATGCAGTTAAACTTAGAGGCCATACCAGGTTGTCATGAGTAGATGTGTTAAAGAGCTGTCTGTGGGCTTTTTGGTCATACCTGCCTTTCACATTGCAGGGCACAATGCTGATTACTGTTGTGTGCTGAGTTCTGATTTGCACTTTCTGCTCTCTTTCCTCAAAGGTTTCTTTATATCTGTTTAAAGAACTGCCCCTGTACCTGTGGAAGCCTTCTTCATCCGAGATAGCCCTGATCCGTGACTGGTTGTTAAATTACAGCCTGACAGCAGTGGAGAATAAACTGGCTTGCATTATCTTGGAAGGGCTGAACTGGGGATTTGGTGAGCAGGTATTGAAAACAGGAGCCTTGAACCTCCTCACTTTTTCAGAGGAAAATTTTAACTCAACCTGGGAGTAGATCAGAATTTGTAAACAGTTAATTGCATGCTTTTATATTATTGGGTTGTACACCTAGTGGCACAAAATGGGAATTTCATAATAATTTTGCAGCACTCTGCCTGAGGATTTGCTTGTGCTGTTTTCTTACAGTGCTGCAGCTGAGTTTAAAAGAGATACTTAAGCAGGGATTTTGTCCTTCTCTAAACGAGGAAATAGCTGACAGGACAATTTTTTATGAGTCACATGATTAAAATATTTTTGGCTGCAGAAATAGAGGATTCTTCCAAAAAATGTGTAGGAGACTGGTGTGACTGTAGTTTGCGTGTAGGTATGTTTTTCACAGTGCAAGAAAAGTAATGATTGAAATGAGACGTTTCAAAACTCTGAGCATCATTTAAATGATGGTGAATTATTCCATAATATTGTGTTGCTCCAGGAGCTCCATGAGTTCAGGATATAATTGAGGTTGTTTCAGAGAAAAACAGAAATAGATTGGTGGAATAATGTCACCTGTGTTCAGTGATTCAGTTCAGCATTGCATTCTGTGCATTTGGTCATGCTGAACTCTTCCCTTTGCTGTGCTGATGATTGTACATTAATATTGACTCACTTTTTTCTCCCTCTTTCTTGTAGACATGTAAATAAAAATGAATGTTAGGGAAAATTAACAGAAGTCTTTGCTGTGCAATGGGAATGCCATGTCTGTACCCTTTGATGTGGGGAAAAGTGGCTCTTGAATATGCAATTGGTAGAGGAATTGCTGTGTTTTCGTACAAAAAACATGGTGATGGGATTTGGTTTTGTTTTTAAAGGGAAGAGTTCAAGTGTCTGTATTATCTAATTTAAAACGGCATCTATGGATTTTTGGATTAATTATCATATGTTCATAAAATGCACATGGAAAGTGAATATTATGATGCTTTTTAAAAAAATAGTCTAGTTGTTAGGCTTTGTATTTCCCAGTGTGAGCCTAGTACTCTTTCACTGGGCAAGATTTTTGCCTTGATACTGCAATAATTAATTTGAACAGTCAGAAAAAGACGAGGATTTATTTCTCTGTGGTGCAGCTGAGTGTACAGCTGTAGAGACTCTTAAATGACTCAAGGTTTTGTGTTCTGACACTGTTTTTAGCAGAATACTCTTCACCTGGATCCAGCTGTCCATTCTGAAGTTGCACTGATGGTCCTGGAAGCGTATCAGAAATACCTCTCCCAAAAACCATATGCTGGGCTGCTTTCTGAAAGCATAAAACAGGTATCCTTTCTTGTTACTTAAATGGAATAACTTATGGATGGCTATAAATGGGAAAAGCTGCAGGGCAGGACCTTGTCTTCACTTTTTTTTTCCTTCTGTTTAAAGCTGTTCTTTGTCCAACTGCAATTTTGTAACATACCAACACTCAGTGTGTCTGCACCCACGGCTATTTGAAAATATTGCTAGGCTTCTGTTGAGCATCTATGTGAGAATCACAGAATCATAGAATGGTTTGGATAGAAGGGACTAAAAAGATCATCCAGTGCCACCCCCTGCCTTGTGCAGGGACACCTTCCACTGTCCCAGGTTGCTCCAAACCCTGTCCAACCTGGCCTTGGACACTTCCAGGGATGCAGGTGCAGCCACAGCTGCCCTGGGCACCCTGTGCCAGGGCCTACCCACTTCACAGGAAAGAATTTCTTCCTAGGATCTGATCTGAATCTACTCTCTCTCAGTTTGAAGCTGTTCCCCCTTGTCCTGTCACTCCATGCTCTTAACAATCTCTCTCCATCTTTCTTGAAATAGACATTTTAATTTTGACCCACTTGTGAATAGGTTTATGAATAGTCACAAACTGCTCCTCCTTTACTCACGCAGAGGTAGACAGTACTTGTGTAAAATAGGAAGGCTGTTTTTCATTACTGGTGAGCATAGGAGAACTCACTCCAGCTCTTATGTTATTTGAAGACTCAAATGATAATCCCTTCTGGAGCTTTTTAGCAGTGGGCAGTGTTATGTGACCTGAACACACCACATTTATTAAATTGATTTTACAGCACACTGGACTCAGGAAGGGATAGCTCCAAGTTACAGAATGCAAATGAAAGGATAGAAAGATCAAAGTTAAAAAATCCTGGTGTTGTATATTCAGTCCAAGATGCTTTTATTTATTTATTCAGAGGTTTTAACATTGTGCTGGGCTTTGTCTTCTCAGTATTTTTATGGTGTTTTGTCCTCCTCTGTATTTTTCCCCCCAGCCTTTTCATCCCATACTCTGTCTGAATGTTCCTTGTCTCTGCTCTGTTCTGACTTGCTCCTCTGCATTACTTACCCATGGTTTGTTGTCTTGTGCCAGCCAGATGAGTTCTCTTTTTTAAGTCTATGTCATAATTGCCACTTATGCTGGTGAATCTGTCTTGACTTGCATGAGCCTATAACTAGAATTTGAGAGAAAATAGTGCTCAGGTTCCTGTACCCCTACTCAGAGAGGATGAAGTATATGCATTGCCCTCCAGCTCTGCAATTTACACTGCTCTGTCAGAACACGTACATTTTTTTTTCCCAGAGATGTATAATTCCTTGTGATTAGACATGGTCTTTGTGACAGTGAACACATACACACGTGACTCTGCTGTCCACATACAGGCTTTTTTATAGGGAGGGCCTGCCAGGTTTTAGGCTTTTCATTGACAGATAGTATTTTTGCATGGATTTTTCTGTTTCACTAGCACTCTTAAATGTTTTAAACGTTATTGAAGATTGTGTCTGATTTTTTTTTTTCAGTATTAAAATTAAAGTTTAGTTTAAGGTCATTATATAGCTTTGGAAAATTTAAGCAGACAATGTAAGTTGATAGCCTTTACTTAAAGGGATGGGGGAAGGAGAGGGAGGTAGAAATCGAGGCCATAGGAAGATAGTGATTAGATAAACTGCATAGTATGTCTAAAAAATAACTGCTGTTGGTCTAATCCTAGGAGGTTTGGCTTAGAAGAGACCCCAAAGATCACCCAGTTCCCCTTCCAAGGACCAAATCCCAGTCCAGTGCCACACGTGCTGTGTCATGGCTGTGCTTCCTCTCACTCCTGCTCCTGCTGCTCTGTTCCAGGTCTCCTACCTGGCCAGCATCGTTCGCTATGGAGAAACACCAGAGACTTCCTTCAATCAGTGGGCGTGGAGCTTGGTTCTGAGGCTGAAGCTGCACAGGAATGACCGTGGGGTGCAGCAGAGCGGGCTGGCTGTCCCCGCGTGCGACAGCGCGCTGGACACGGCCGAGTCGGTCACGCTGCACCCCCTGCTCAAGGCTGTGAAGGCAAACGTCCCCATCGGCTGCTACCTGGCACTGGCAATGACCACCCTGGGACACAGGTGAGGGCTTTTTGGGTGTTTACCTTGGGTGGATGGCCCCAGAGGCTGAGCAGCCTCCCTAATGCTCTGCTGATGGTTGTTAACAGCTTTGTGCCTGTTTAAAGAGTAAAGGGCTTGTGATGCAAGGGATCGAGCAGCTTGTCATCTCTCTTATGAGGAGAAGCTGAGCCTGGGCAGTCTGGAGAAGACCAAAAGGGGATCTCATTAATGCAGATAAACATCTCAGAGGCAGGTGTCCAGAGGATGGTGCTGGACTCTTTTCAGCAAGTAATGGCTGCAACTAAAACACAAGCAGTTTCACCTCAACATGGGGAAGAACTTCATTATGCTGAGGATAGCAGAGCTGCCCATGGAGTTCATGGATTCTCCCTTTCTGGAGACATTTCAATCCCATGTGGACTCGTTCCTTTGTCTCCTGCTGTGGGTGACCCTGCCTTGGAGGACTTTTGGACTGGATAATCTCAAGGTCTTTTCCAACCCCACCTTTCTGTGATTCTCTAATTGTAGTTTCACAGAATCCCAGAATCATTTAGGTTGGGAAAGACCTCCAAGGTTATCAAATCCAACCTGTGACTAATCCCCACCTTGTCACCCAGCCCAGAACACTGAGTGCCATGTCATTCCTTGATCACCTCCAGGGATGGGGAGTCCAGCTGTCCCTGGACAGCCTGTTCCAGTGCTTAACTTCCTTTTTGGGAAGAAATTATTCCTGAATTAATTCAAACAACATGCTATTTCCTTTATTTTGCTAGTAGTACTTTTTTGCCTTCTGCATTTTATGGTCCAGTCATAAGAAATAGTACTGAAGCTGAGGGTTAACAGTAATTTCTCTGGACAGGAGTAGCTTTGAACCACACTTACTGAAAGGGTTGTTCTAGAGGTAATTTCTTTTATTAGGGCATTTAGCACTGCATTCAGAAAATAGCGAGGAGAAAAAACCTGCTCCTCTGGGAATGGTAAATAAAGAGCATTAAAAGAGCAGTGAACCTCTTAGCCATGACTGTGTTCCAACACAGTCTTTTCCAGTGCATTTAGCTGGTTTGTAGGTAAGGCTTTTGGACATAATCAAATGTTCTTGTTTGATGTACAGAGCCACACAAAATTTGATCAGTTCTCACCAGAACTGTTTTCCCTGAGTCTGTGATCCCTTTGGTTATGTGCTGTGCTATTCAAGAGTTTCATTAATTTGTTTTCTACATATAATATTATGTTACTCTTTTAAGGAAAGATTATCTGGCCTTTCTTCTCCTTCCCCAAGGAAGCCATTGCTTCATGATAAGATTATGCAATAGATACTTTAAAGCACTGGAGTAGTTTGAGACTGATACTAAGATATTTTGGGTTGAGAGTGGAAGTTTTTCTGTAACTTTGAGCATGAAATAGAAAACCAAAGAACCTCTTCAGTTTGTTCCCCTGCACCTTCTCTGTTTGGCCTTTGCTTTTTACCTGGAGAGGGAGGCAAATTGTCCAAGTCAGGCAAGAATAGTGAACTGTAAAGTGATAGAAACTTGATGAAGACTTGCATCTCTAGTGATTTTTGGAAGATGGGACACTAATCCCCTAAAAGCGATTTGTGAAGGAAGGAGATACTTAGTAAATATTTGAGAAGGAAATACTTGACAAATCTGTCAGCTATTGAATGACTCCTGCAGCTGAAGGAAAAAACTCTGTATTTAGCTATTTAGATTTTCAAAGATAAAGTGTGAAGTTATGAATGTATTTACATCTAGTTAATAGAAACTAAATAATTTGTCTCTCTTTCTGCTGATAGTGAATATGTTTTTCTTAAATGCTTTTGTTTTGTTTTCTGACAGCATCGAGAAATTCTGTGCTGAAGGGATCCCTCTTTTGGGTGTACTAGTCCAGTCTAGGCATCTGAGAACAGTAGTCCATGTGCTGGATAAAATTTTACCCTTGTTTTACTCTTGCCAGTATTACCTCCTGAAGAATGAACAGTAAGCATTATATGTTCATAATATGTTCATTTTTTAATTTTATACATTTGTTTACTTAATTTATTCATAGTTGCAGTAAAAGTTAATAATAATAATCTTTTGGTTTAGACACCTGACAGTCTACCAGATAAATCTTGAGTAAGATTTGGGTGTTGATGTAGACTAAGAACTAGTCCTGATGAGCTGCCTTGAATTACAGGCTGGTGTGAAATGTTCATGCTGTGCCCAGTGTATGGCTGAACTGGAGCAATTCAATCTGCATTGTGGTTGTGAATCAAAGCCTTTCTGTATGTGTCTCACTGGTGATGTTGAGCTGATTTTAAATTCTCTATAAGCAGGCTTTCTGTTTAATGTGCAGTAAGAGGTATTTCAATTTAATTTGTTGACATCCCTAGGTTTTTATCTTACGTGGAACTGTTCCTTCATCTGGATAGTGGAGTCCCTCAAGGAGTGACCCAGCAGGTTACACATAAAGTGACACAGCACTTGACAGGAGTGAACTATGGAGAAAATGTTAAGCTGCTCAGTAGTATGATACAGGTAAGAATATTATTTAAAAAAGAAAAGGGGGAGAGAGTGTTGAAAACCAAGCTTATTTGACTGAGTTAGTGTTAAAGGTTAGAAAGGATACTGAACCTGGCAGTTCAGTTACAGAGTACCCTGTATCAAGCATTAGTAGTTGGGTTTGGTTTCTTGAAATGCTCCTGCTTAAACTTGCTAAATCTGGCAATGCATGTGACACTAACAACAATATTTACCTTTCAGACTTCTTGGAAAATTCATTTTTCCATACCAGGTCAAAGCTGTTTAAAAAAGGAGATGTAAAATGCAGCACTTCTTTCTTGTTTGTGTTATTTGAGAAATGCAGCAGAGATATTAATGTTTGCAAGTTCTGCTTTTTACCATTAATTTAGGGTCCTGAAATGGAAAAATGTTCTTGAGTTAGGGAGCAGTAGTGTTTTTTTAAGTGCAGAGAGGTCAAAACCCAAGGCCCTCTAACATTAGAGTGGGATAGTGGAAACAGACTTACTCTGGGAAGGCCTTTTGCAGGAACAGCAGCCTGGACTTTGGAAATAGGTGCTGTTTATGCCTGCAGGTGTCCTGCTTAAGGCTTCTGTGTCTGTTTTTGCTGATTGCACAAGATCCCCTGCTCTCCAGGCTTCAGAATCTGCAGAAGTTTGGAAGCTGAAGATGACAAAGCCATCCTTACTTGGGTATAGAGAGTGTTGCTGTGAATTATTTCACTTCAGGATAGCCCCACATCCTCAAGCAAGTCAAACAGTCCTTCAATGAATTCTAAAGCTTTGCTCAAAGCTGCAATCTGTTGACCAGTTTTACCTTTTAATTTGTCAGACTCACATTTTTCTGAGTGACCATCCAAATGGAGTGGGGCCAGCCGCAGTCCTGGAGTTCTGGGTGCAGGTGCTCACCAGCCAGCAGCTGTGGCACAGGGACCGGGCCACGCTCTGCCTGCTGGATGACTTGTGCAAAGCTGCTTTTCAGTACAGCCAAGAGGACTGTGTGCAAAAGCTCCTTTACCAGCAGCACAAGGTAAATAAAGAGCTGTGGTGTTTTGGTGTGGCTGTTGGGTAAATGGTCAGCTTGCGTGTTGCACAGTTGGATTTTGATGTGAATGTGTTTTCCTGAAGTGCAACAGGAACGACTGTGAAGTGCTAGTGTGGTTTGGGTTGGGAGGGATCTTTACAGCCCATCCACTTCCACTGTCCAGGGACACCTTCCACTACCCAGGGTTGCTCCAAGCCCTGTCCAAGCTGTTCTTCAGCACCTCCAGGGATGAGGCAGCCACAGCTTCTCTGGACAGCCAGTCATCATGATGAGTGATGATGAGGTTATCTGATTTTTTTCTGAGTTGGTCAAGAAAATTTTTTTCTGAGTGGGTCAAGACTAATGAAATGTGTCTTATTTTAATAATAATGCTAATAATAATTGCTACTA
Organism: Pyrgilauda ruficollis; assembly: GCF_017590135.1. NCBI lineage: Eukaryota > Metazoa > Chordata > Aves > Passeriformes > Passeridae > Pyrgilauda > Pyrgilauda ruficollis. Next base: position 1,753,788 of record NW_024508545.1, on the reverse strand, counting down.
AAACCAGTTTGGAACACAGTTTTCATTCATATGAGTTCTATTGTGGTTTGTCTTCTCTGCGTTTCAAATATTTGATGGAGTGTTTAGGACAAAATGGAGCACCCTCTTCTGGAAAAAACCAAACACAATTTTTGCAACAGGACTTTTTCACTGAAATAGAAAGTCCAAGTAGGCATTTCAGTGGCTCCTGGCTGAGCTGAGATTGGAAAGTAGCAACAGGAGGTGGAAAAGAACCTGGATAAAAATTGAGTGATCCTCCTGTAGCTTCTAAATCACCTGCTCATGAAAAACCCCAAATGTTTTCTGTTTCTGTGCAGAATGCTTTGGGCTATCACTGTGACAAGGGTATGCTGTCTTCACTGGTCAGCTGGATTGTGGCAGGGAATGTCACACCATCCTTTGTGGAGGGCAGTGCCAACTCCTCTCAGGTGAGTGATATGATGGTGTTTTGTGATGGGAAAAGCAGCATACTGGTCTATGATTTGTTGTGGAGTTTTCTGGTTGGTTTTTTTTGGTTATTTTTTGGTGGTTTTTTTTTTTTTTTTTTTTTTTTTTTTTTGGTTTTTCAGTTTTCTCTCTTGGTCACTTTTTCTTCCTGTCCCAGAGTTTTCTTGTGATAAAATCTCAGTTGAGCCTCAGAGAATGCTGTGGATTTATTGCACTAAAAGGAACATGGTTATTTTGCACAGGGAGAGTTTGTTTAATCTGCATCGAAGAATTAGTATAATAGGATTTATTAGCTAAATTTTCTTCTAATCTACTATTATTCTTGATCTGTTTACCAAGATAAAATCTGTCAAGCCTGACTTTTCTTTCAGATCAGTCTTTATCTGATAAATATTTTGAATTCAAGTTACTTGCACTCTGCTTAAGTGAGCTCCTTATTCAGGCAAAAAGGAGAGAAAAACCTCGCAATACCTCAGATGTGTGGTGCAGTTGGAAGAGAGGAGATCCTGTTTTACTGAGTTTGAGAAGGTTGTTTCCTCCAGAGCTCCCTGGGTGATTCTGTCAGTTGTGTCTGTTTTTTCCCTTTTCCCTTCTTTCCCAAAATTGTACAAAGGGGAAGTTTGAATTTAAGGATAAAGAGGTTTTGTTGTTGAGATGTGATAGCACCTTTTGCAACTCTGCAATGAGAATCTGTCAAACACTTACTCCTCTTAAGAAATCATCAAGCTTCCTGATCCTGCCCCTGCCATTTTGTTAACAATAGTTTTGTCATTTCTGTGTTGTCCAGGTCTGGTTTGCATGGACGGTGTTAAATATGGAATCAATATTTGAAGAAGATTCACAGCTTCGCAGAGTTGTGGAGGGGGAGCTGGTTATCAATGCTTTAACTCCTGATCAAGCTTTGAAGGTAAGAGAACTTTTCAATCTCTTTTCATTAAAATTAGAGAGAACTGCTGGAGAAAAGTGTTCCCTTGTATAATTTAGTTTTTCACTTATGTACGACTTTGTTACCAGGATAAATGTATAAATAATGCTTTACTTGGCTGTGCAGGAGAAAATATACTGCAGAGAAATTTTCATTGACTTTTTGAGTATATTTGAGTTCTTTTACATTTAGAAGCTACAATGGAAATACCTGATTATATCAATATTTACAGAAAGCTAATTTGTGCTTTTGCATAATTTTCTGGGTTATCTAAATGCCTCACAACCTTCAGTGGATTTATTCTATACCCCTGATATGGGGAGTGCTTATTTTTCAGGTGGGAAAATGTGTCTGTATTTCAAACAGATGATTTCTCAGATGACCTGAGTTGTGCAGAAGACTGGCCTTTACTTTTCTCTGTTTTCTGAACTATTTTCCAAGGCTTTCAAAATTATTTAGGTCTCTCCTTTAACAAGGCACTTAATGAGCTACTTCAGGCTACATTGCAGCCTTTTCCAGCTTCTTTGCCCAAATTCAGTTAGAAATTCTGGAGTGAAGCAAGTGGAAAGCTGTCCATTCTCAAAGTGTAACTTTTGGCCTGTCCTTTGTCTCAGCTGTTTTGGTGTGTTTCAATAAAGGAGGTGTCTCTGTGAAAATAGGTCTGCTTGGCCTGTGTCAAGTACATGTCTTGCATCCTTGGAGCTGGTCTGGAGAGCATTTGTTCTTTGGCTTTCATGTCTTGATTTAGCTGGAAAACACAAAGTGTGTGGGCAGTGTGTGGAAAAGAGGTTTGGTGTAGGGGATGAGGAAGTGAGAAGTCTGCTCCCAGTCTTGGGAACTCAGAAGAGCCTCCCATTCCCCTGCTTCAGGCACAGTTCAGGGGGGCTTGGAGTGGGACTGTTTAATGATTTAGTGGATCTGTGGGGTTGCTAAGATGGGATGCTGCTGCTCATAGTTTGCTTTGTTTTTGTTCTGCTTTTGCTTCTGTGTTCTTTCTTCACATTAGTTATACTGTGCATTTCAAATTTTCACTAGAGCTGTATTAAATGTTATCTGGAAAAAGCTAAAAGTAGCATGCTGGAGGTCTAAACCAGGGCCATCTACTTCTGTAAGGAAGAGCAGTAATTAACTGTAATTAACACCAGGGCCCATATGTTTGCCTTGTGTCAGAGCCATCATGCTGGGGGTTTGTAAGCATCAGAGGTGTAGGTCTGCTCCAGCATAACTGTGAGATGGGCAGCTCATCCTTCAAGGCCTGTAACAGACGTGTGACTGCTTCCAGAGTTTTCTCCTCTGTATTTATCAAGTGTTCACACTGTGTTAATCTGCTCAGTTAACCTGTGACAGCCTGTTACAGCACCACACTGTCTGGAAATGTTGTTTCTGCAGAAAGCCCAGACCCAGCTGAAGCTGCCCATCGTCCCTTCCCTCCAGAGGCTCATGATTTACCGCTGGGCTCACCAGGCCCTTGCTACCCCTGCAGATCATCCTCTCATGCCACTGGTCTGGCAGAAATTCTTCCTCCTGTACCTTCACCGACCAGGACCACAGTATGGGTGAGTCTGACCTGCTCCAGCAGATTGTCAAGCATTAATTAAGTGCGCAGCAAGTGAGAGTCAGTGCATTACACTGACTGCTCCCGCAGGCAGTGGGAGCCAGCAGCTTCTCTGGTGAGCCAATTTGCCTGCAGAGATGCTGATTTGACGTTGGCAACAAGACTTAGTGATGCTTTTTTGTTCATTTTTAGATTACCTGTAGATGGCTGTATTGGAAGACGCTTTTTTCAGAGTGCAGCTCACGTTAACTTGCTAAATGAGATGAAGCAGCGGCTGACAGAGGTGGCAGACTTCCACCACGCTGCCAGTAAAGCACTGAGAGTGGAGAGTCCTGAGGGCAGTGACAGGTCACCAGAGAAGGCCAGCTGCTCAGCTGATTACCTGACTTCACCTGAGCTGCATAAGGAACTTGTCAGGTAAAAAAGAAAAAAGCCTGCCTAGTTCCACGTTAATCAATGCAACTGCCTGAGTAACTGCTACAGCACGGTCATGGCTGTGTGAGTAAGGAAAGGATGTGACCTTAGATGTACTGCAGGCACTTACTAATGCATAAAATCACAGAACATTCAGATTTGAAAGAGCCTTTCAAGATCATCAAGTCCAGCACTTAACCCAGCACTGTCAAGATCACCACTAACCCATGTCCTCAAGTGCATAGTTGGGCTCAAATCCATTCTTGTTTGCATAACTTGTTTAGTTTGGGGGGGGGTGGTTTTACTACTAAAAATAAAATATTGTTCATAGGTTTGTCAGTTCCTTTAGGGGAAGAGCTTTGCTTTTTAATGAATGGTAGCCCCATACTGGCAAAATATTTATTATTTAGGCATATTTGCTTCTTGTATGTACATCATTAGCTATAAGTGTAAAAGGCTGGTTGGTGTGTATATATGTTTGTCACAGACCAGAGCCTGAATTTATGTCTGAGTAAGATTACTTCATCAGATAATTTACTGTTGTCTTCAGTACATGGTTCAAGGAGTTTGCTTGGTTAGCAACCTAAAGGTTAGCTCTGCCAAGTGTGTTCTGTGCCACCTGGAAAATGGTAAATCTGCTTACCAAAATCTCACCACAGGATTCACTTTTTGTCTTGGAGTAGGCTAAGGAGGGAGACACAGTCACTCACTGCTACTCAGCTGGTGAATTCCCACTTTTGTGAGGAATAGTACCTCATGTACACTAAATCTGAGGAAGTATGTGAATAATGCTAGGAAAGAGTTGAAAGGATTATCTGAAATATTTGAAAAGAGTCCCTTTTTAAGGGGCCATGGACGTGTGGAATCTGAGCTTCTGCTCCGTGCTCCCCTCAGCAGTCAGTAGGTACTGTACAAACAAACGAGGGAGATCATAAATCCCACTTGATTGTCTGTGAAAAATAATCCAGAGATGGTCACAGGGTGAACTTGATTCATATTTTCAGTCTTTGATTTCAAATAAGTTTCCTGCTCCAGCAGAAAACCAGAGTACTCTATGCCCAAATAAATCTTATACTCAGGAAGCTTAATGACCTGTCTAGTTTCCTGGACAGGAGGGAAATTATTGGTAGGGTTTATAGGGGCTGATTCTTGGAGTTGGTCTACTTCCATTTTTTCACCAGTGACATTGATGAAGGAAGCAGGAGTTTGCTAGTGATATTTAATACCACAGTGTGAAGATTTAATGGCATTCTAGTGCTTCCTTGTCAGGAAGGCTTGGATGGTGTGACTGTGAAAATGGTAGCAGTTGGTGGAATGCTGTCAGCTGAAAAAAAGGTGTATTTATGTTAAAGTTTTAACAAAGGAGGAAATGAGAATGAACTAGTCATGAATGAGACTCTGAAAATAAATTAAAAGACGTGACTTAACTCAGGCATGACTTTTTGGAGCAGGCACTGCAGAGATGTTCTGGGGTGAGATGCCAAACTTGCTCACGTGTACTCTTGTTTATTCCGCTGGTCTTCTGAATGGGATTGTGGTGATACTTTCTGACATAAGACACTATTCCAGTCCTGGGTCTTATGCTAGTTTGCATAAATGTTGTCCTTTTCAGAATTTGTCCTCTTACTCTTTGTTGCTGCCCTTAATATTTTTCTAAGTATCTCCTTTCCACTGTGGGTCTTTAACTTGGCAGTAAATGAGTGAAAATGCACCTGAAATAGCTTTTTTTAACCATGCCACCTTGTAGCATTATTTGTTACCCTAATTCTAACCTTTGAACAATCAACTGATATTTTTTTCCTTATTTTCTCTTTTCCCCCTCAGGCTTTGTAATGTTTTAATTCTGTGGTTGGAAGAAGAGAGTTTCCAGAAAGGAGATACATACATTCCCTCTTTACCAAAGCAGTATGATGCACATAGACTTGCTAAAGTAATGCAGAATCAACAGGTGGGTTGCTAATAACTCTGGAAATCTAAAATCTAAAGTCTGTTTGCTAAAATGAGTCTTTGATCTCAGTGAGAGAGTTGTGTTACTGGTCTTTAATTCACATAGAGCATGTATGATACCTTCATGGCTCTAACCTTTTTCTTAAAATCCTGTGCTATCCCAAACTGCCCTCCTTTATGTTTGAAGGAGGACTCAGATGTAGATTCCTTGCATATCTGTAATTTATTGAAACACAATGCTTTTTCTGTACTGCTCTGTAATTCTTTTTATGTTTTAAGTTAGTATTAGAGGATTATTTAAGTGTAGCTTTAAATAATTAAAGACTGGCAGCCAAAACCTGCATGTGTTGGTAGTCTGTAAAATGTCAGGTTCAAATATAAGTTAGTGAGTATTATTCTATTCTTCAATTATTCTTCTATTATTCCATTCTTCAAGCCTAAAGACTTATTTTGGAAGGGTATTTCTTTATGCTTGCTTTGTTTTCTCTCCTCCAGTGTATGTGACTACTGGAAATGCAGCCTGCTTTAGCCTGGTTGCAGTTAATCATGCCATGATGTTTTAGACTATTTTGGTCTCTTGTATTGCCTTTTTAGGAGCAGATTTTTAATAATCTGTCTTTCCCTTTGTCTCTTATGTGTTAGAAATTATACCGTGTGCCAGGTTTCATCTCTAAGTGTCACAAGTGCTTCTCAGTAGATATCTATATATGTAATAATTTTTTTTTCTTCAGTTTAGTTTTTTTGCCCTTAATAATACATTTCCTGTGACTTAAAACTGCAGGGTATGTATTTTATGTAGTTACTTTAGTTTCACAGCTACTAGGATGAGTGGACAGTACATGGTGCTGACCAAAATGGGGGATGATAATTTAATTCTTTTGTGCTCCAGGATCTGTGGATGGAATATGTCAATGTGGAACTCATACACCATGAGTTTCAGGAAGCTCTGAACCTTTGGCTGCAGGTTCAGCTTGAATCACATCCAACCTGTGCTTCTGCAGGGGAAACAGATTTCACCAACCCTTTGTCAGGTAAGAGATAAAAATACTGTTAAGGGAACTGCACCTTTGAGAATTCCTGGGATGTCAAAGCCCTGGTTTCTTTAGGAGCTTGATGATGCCTGTCAATAAAAATATTAATACGGTTTGTTTTCTGTGGGTACAATATTTTCCATGAAGAAGTCATGGTTTTCTCACTAAGATTTTCATGTGAGAGGCTAACATTGATGCTTTTTGGCTTCAAGTTTGCCATGTCACAGAGCGGAGCTAGGGCATCATGGGTGAGCTCCCCGAAAGTTCCTCTGCACAGAGTGTGCTCTGAACATTTTCCCAAAATTTAGAGAGATACAGGTGAAAGCAAAGGTAAAACCAACTGTACCTGAAAACATATTGTCTCTGGGGTTTAGTTTAGTATAGTTTAGTTAGTTTGTTTGTTTTTTTGTGTTGTTTTTTCCCAGTGTGTTTCCCCTGGAATTTTGGCATAGTGAAAGGGTTGTTCTAGCACAGAAGGGGTGACAGTCATAGCTGGTACATTAAGGACGTGGAGAGACTAGATTTGGGGCTGATCCAAAGAAGGGGAAGGGGTGAGGGAATAGAAGGGAACTGGAATAGTTTCATAACTGCTTGGACAGAGAAACTGAATGGGAATCAGCAGGAGGAGAGGGCTGACCCACAAAGAGGCTGTGCTCCGAGAAGGAATTGATACTGACAAGACTACAGGTGAGGATGAGTTTAGGGAAAGGAAGATGAGTTTTGCTTAGAATTTTGTCTGGGTGTGTGTGTCAGATGAGTGAAATAAATGGAGTGACAGGAAGACTGGAAGTTAGGAGTGTTTGGGGAAACCAAGGAAACCAGTGGGTCTTTTGATCCTAATCTTTGTCTGATGGAAGATCTGGTCATGGAAATTAGCTGTGTGAAATAAAGTTTGACAGAAATGAGCATATTAGTTCAGTGATTTTTTTTAAAGGGAGAAACCTGAGAAATACTTGCCTGCAGTTGAAAATGCTTCATGCATGAAAAGTAATGTTTTTGTTCAGTTTCTCCTAAACTTTTCTTATTGACCAAACTTGCTTCTGCTTTTTAAATTTTTTTTTTTTTGTAGCCAAAGTGAGGATCATGAATAATTTGAAGAAGCTTGATACTCCCAAGCCCCCTCTGCCTCTGCAGACGATGAAAGCTCCTGTGCCAGTGATTTCCTCTGCCACTCTGGTGAGCCAGAAAGACGCGATCCAGCTCATGCGCAGGGACCTGAACATCTTGCAGCAGCACGCCAAGTGAGTCATGTCTGTGCTCCTTGTGTCTCAGCAGTGTGCCCAGCAGTGCCTTAAAATTATTGTGGAGTCACAGAATGGCCTGGATTGGGAGGCAACTTAAAGCTCACCCCATCTTACCCCTGCCATGGGCAGGGACACCTTCCACTGTCCCAGGTTGCTCCAAGCCCTGTCCAGGCTGGCTTTGGACAATTCCAGGGATCCAGGGGCAGCCACAGCTGCTCTGGGCACCCTGGGCCAGGGCCTCCCCACCTCCACAGGGAACAGTTTCTTCCTAAAGATGCCCTTCACTGCAGCCTCATCTTTGGTGTTAGCACAAGACTGTCAGTACATTTGACTTGTGCTGCTTCTGGTCTATCCGGTTATTATTCTACTTCTTCAACTGACATAAGAGTGCACAAGTCTTACCTAATGACTGAGATTACATCAGATGGCATCTAATTTATTTTCTCATTTGCCATACTGCCTGACCTAAAGCCTCCTTTAGTCTAGATTTTAGACTAGTCCTCTTTTAGTCTAGATTTGTTGACAATGAATTATTTAACCCTTTTGCACTAAGGTAGTAGTTGCAATGTGAAGCACCCAGGAGAGAAGTCTTGATTTCTGGTTCTGGTTGCTTTCTGAATGAAAGAGACTTTCTGTTTTTAATAGTCCAACTCAGATAATCCAGCTGAATTGTTTTCAAGCACAACTGGTCAATCTATAGCTGTTCTTACCTAATGTAGTAATTTAATAACAATATTATGAACCAGAACAAAAGCTACTAAGCCCACGAGAGGCTGTGTCTAAACAATTCCACTATCAGTTTTAGGTGGGTTATCTTTTTTCTGTTTTGTTTTGTTCGTTTGGGGTTTTTGTTTTGTTTTTGTTTTGGTCTGGTGGAAAATTGCATTTCCTGTAGAGGTTATTCTGTTCAGTTTCCTTCCAAGTTGTCATATGAAGCAATTCAAAAGAACTCACACATACTTGAGTAGTTTTGTTCTTATGAACCTGGGGTTGTTTTTACTTTGAAGTTTTATTACTTTGAAGTTTTAGCTCAATTTCATTTAATAACCTTTTATGTTTTCTGGGAAAGTGTCATGAGTCTTTGTACAGCACATTAAATTGAAGTCTCCTCTCTTAAAAGTTTCTCAGCATTACTGTATTCAGGAAAGATTTTGGTAATTTTGTTAATAAATGCCTTTCAGAACTGCAGCTCTCTGTGAGTCTCAGCATGTTGCTCTGAACAGTGAGATCCTGGACACGGTGCCTAAGCTGTATGTCAACAGGGAGGAGCAGATCACCCTCCACCTGGAATGCCGGGGAATTTCAAATAAAGGCTGCCAGGGAGCAGCTCAGCTCACCATCCAGGTCAGAGGCACGGCATCACTTCTGTTTGGGGGCTGGTGAACATAGAGGATGAGTGTGAAATGGCTGAATTATTATAAAAGTGGTAGCATTTGACTGAATAAATCCACACACCTATTAGTGATCTGAAACACTTCATGTGTAATGCTCAGAAGGAGAAGCAGATCAACAGCTGAAGAATAAGTTGTTGCATAATTTGTTTTGCTCGTGGCATCCATTCTAAACTGCTTCCCAGTGCATGGATGGGGGGATTTGCTTGTTGGTAGGAATAGAAACATGAAAATGTTTATGGAAATACTTCCATGTTGCTTAATAAATTAATTTTTTGATCCCCTCTAAGTTTCAGTCCCTGTGGATTAAAAGCCTTAGATAAAAGACATGAATTCTATTAGTATGTGATAATTAATTAGGACATGACCAAGGATGTGTGTTTGGGTGCAATGTACTAAATCTGATGAAAGCTCTCAGGGGGAAAGCCATCCAGATTCAGAGTTCTCTGGCTAGACTCTGCTTTGTTTTTGGAAATAGCTGCGACATGGAAGAGTTCTAGCAAAACCATGTTCATTCTGTAATGGATGTGTGTCTTTTTGTCATTTAGTTTGAAGGGAAGCACAAAAATGAAGCAGTGAGCCAGCAGCTTCATGCTTTGCGTAAAGAAGTGAGACAGCTGCAGGCAGAAGCCATGAAGCCACCTTCCCTGGGTGTTGTGGAAGCAGCTGTACACGTGGAGAATTTCATAACGTAGGTCGTAGATGCTGCTCTGGGTAGTGGTGATTGCGATTCCATTTTAGTGTGTTAGAGTTAAAATGTGGAACCTCTTTGTGTGTTTTTCGTCATGCTCATCAGCTCGGGCCAGCAGCAGAGTTGGAATCCTGAGACCTGTGTGTTTGTGGCACAGTAATTCTTATTATCACAGGGTCACTCAGGTTCAGCAGGGCACACAGTATTGTGTTGTACTTCTGTTTATTGTTTTCTACTTCTTTTTATTGTTCTGTGCATTGTAATAGCCCTCCTAATCCTTTTAAAGGGCACTGAGAGATGGCAAGGGTGCTGTGCTAAACTTTAGGAGGTGGCAAACTTGTACCACAGCTGTCTCAGCCATAGGCTAAATTACATGATGTGAATATGACTCTCTATGGTTTTTCTTCATTATAGTTCAGGACATAAATCCTTAACAGAGTGCTATAATTTGAAGTAGTTTTTAAATAGGTGAAACGAAATGGTGCAGTGAAAGCTGGCTAGATAATACCACTTTTCTTGGGGGAGGGGGGGGGTAATGAATAAAATGGGGTCGTCCAGAGCCCTCTTCCTCACTTTTACAGTTTATCCCAGAGGTCCACTTTAGCAACTTTATCCTCAATCTTCCAGATTTGTGCTGGGATTCTCTTAGTGTAGCTGGTTTACTATAGAGTATAATGATTGTATAAGTAAAAGGATGTATGCACTGCTTCTACTTTTTCATTCTTGATCATTAATCTGAAAAATTCTGTGGATGAGCTAGTTCTTGGGACTTAACGTCTGTGGAATTGCATCTTCTTCACCTGTTTTAATTCAGATTTAGTGAAGATGGGTTTGGTCTCAATGAAACATTTACTTGGCACAAGAAAAGTCTGATTCTGTTACAATTCTTTTATTGTTGAGCCTGTGAAATAAAATGGGGTAGTTTTTTTTGCAACACAAAGGCAGTTGAGATGCTGTCAGAATATGAGGAATACATGATTAAAGGGAGAAGTAATCCATTGGATCTGTGCTTTGGAAATCTTTCAGTGTTCACTTTCTGACTCTGATTATGACGACTTTCTAAGGTTTGGAAGTATCCATTTCAGGCAGCAAAATTATATGAGCTAAATCTGTGACTTTTTGGTCTGGATATGAGAATGAGGGATACTCAGGGAGTATCACAAATACTCCTCTCAAGGCTATATATTGGCAAGAAACCTTTCTTTATTGTCACAGGTTATTCTCTGTATATAAATTTAATTTGCCTTGTTAACTTAATTTTTTTAGGGCCCTGATAAATATCTACAAGGTGCAGCCTATGCCTGCAATCAAGAAAGTTGGAATTGGTTTGTTTTTTACATTAGTAGAATATGTGTGTGATGAAACTCAACGTAATCCTCCCACAAGACAGTTCTTCACGTCCTGCATTGAGATTCTGGGCCAAGTGAGTTTATTTCTTGAATAGAAAATATTTCCTAAATTTTAAAAATTTGATTTTTTGATGCTTATTCCAATTTCACTGCTGTTAATAGGGGGAGGTGGTCCTAAACAAATTCAGAAGCCTTAATTTCTGAGCTTCTATCCCATTTTGTTTTCAGCTAATTGTGTAATGTGCACAGTCTTTAGGAGAGGTGAAGCTTATATTTAAGCAAAATAAAAACTTGTTCTGAGGTGCCTCTGCTTAGTGTTAATAAATTGACATTGTGTTAGTTAATTTAAATGCTGGAGTTTTGGGCAGGTAACTAAGGTTTGGATACTTTCAGTTCATAAAAGTGTGTTTCAGCATAGACCTTGCTTTTACCTGTCACTTTCTGGTTGATGCACATCTTGTCAACCTCTGTGTTTAGACACCTTTCTTGTACAGCCTTGCAGTGTTCTCTGTGTAGTGAGTTATATCAGAGGTTTGCTGGTGGAGAAGACAAGTGCTTGGTGGTGGTGGTAATGTTTGCTCTGTTTGTGCTCTGAGAAAATCATTAGCCTCTGCTTTGGGTCCAGATACTTACTTTAATCTTAGATACAGCTTATTTCACTGTGCAGCTGCCCTTGAACACCTCTAACCGCTGGAGTACTGAGAAGTTCTTCACAGCTGTAATTCCATTAAATTTTTCCTATTATCAAGCAGGGCTGGTGAAATCAGGATTCATTTTCTTATGCTATGTCATCAGAAAAAATGGTATTTCTGGGTATTTTTAGACAACATAGGTTATCACAAATGCCAGTCTAAAGTGAGCTAGGAAGACATACTTGTTTTGTGTTATATCTTGTGTAATAACAGCATTTAGTTGGTGTTAATCTTATAATCTCAGTCTCTTGCTTTTGAGAAAAACTTCCCTTTTTATAAAAGGATCAAAATTGTGGGTGTCTCAACAACAAGCTTAAGAGGTGTATTTTCCAGTTGACTAATATTTGGCTGTTATTTTTTCCACCATTCTGACATTTCTCAGGTGTTCATCAGTGGGACCAAATCAGAGTGCAAGCGTCTGCTCCAGACCATCCTGCAGAATCGGAGGCTCTGTACTCTCCTTTCTCCTTACTTCACTCCTGTAGCCTCTCCCAGTGAATTTGTGACTTTATACGAGAAAGTCGTGGCCTTTCTGAGTGAGGATAACAGCGACGTTGTCTTCATGCTGCTGACAAAGGTGAAGTCTGGTCTGTGGGTGTTCTTTGCCTAAAGACCATGTCCTTAAGCTAGAGGAAAGAGGAGCAAATCTGGTACTTTAAAATACCATTGGCAGGTTACGTAGAGCTGTGTTGGTCATACTGAATGGTAAGTGTTACATTTAAGCTCAAGAGGGGCTGGAGTCAAAAGCAAATAGCTTAAGTAGCCTTTTTTAGCCCAGGTAGGATCAGTATGTGCTTCCCAGGGCCTACTGCTGAAATTAAAACCATCTCTTGATGACTTCTTCTGCTTGGTATCTGCAAAGACATTCATTACAATAGCCAGTGAATGCCAGGTATCTAACAATCCAAACAAAATCTGGGACAGCGTCTGCATTTTCCATCTCTGTTTGGCACCTCTGTCCTTCCTGTCTATCTTAAAACAGAGTAAGGTAATAGCAAGATGTGATTTGCACATCTCCTGTTACTCATGATACTGCCAGTGGAGGAATTAGTGTAACACTTGGCCTTTGACACTGCTCTGATTCTCCTCTTCGGTGACAGGGGGACAGCTGGGAGCAGCAGGCAGTCGTTCCTGGGCAGGGCTCTGAGCTGCCCATGGTGGCAGTATTGTCCCTGCTGACCAAGGTCCGAGCAGGCGCTCAAGAGCTACCAAAGCTTTGCTCCTCTTCCTGAAAATGTATGGACTGTGGGCATCAGTCCAGTTTAATGCTTGTGTGGACACTCAGACTCATCTTTATGAACCTGAGCCCCTTGGCCAAGGGCTTTTCCATAGATCTAGAGACTTTTGCAGTATGCTAAATCATAGCCTTTGGAGAGTGAGGTTTGGATTTGGGGCCAACAGGATGCAAATTCATGAGGTTTTTCTTAGATACATAAAAATGTCATGATTTAACTTCCCTGGTGACTTCTCCCTCCTCCCAAAGCTGTTGTGTCTGTTGAATCCCCTGCTCACAAATGCTCCCTGTGCTCTGTTGTAGTTTGACCTGACGCAGTGGTTGAGCGTGGCCAAGCCGCCCCTTTCAGAGCGCACCCAGCTCCTGGAGTCCATTCACTTGGCTCTCAATGCATGTGGCCTGGAACCTGAAGAAGATATTTTGATGCCATTTAATATCTTCTGCAAGCATTGGACTAACCTTCTTCAGTATCAGTTCCCTGACCACTACAGTGATTTCTTAAGGTTGTTTGTGCAAAGTGAGTATCTGAGGTGATGCATCCTAAGCCTTTGTGCAGAACCCTTCTGGCTTAAAAATACGAACCCTGTGCAGCAGAGTTAAACTGCAGAATGATTTACACTTCCTTAGGTTTCTACCTTGGGTGTTTTTATGTGCCTTGCTATGTGATGTGGTTTTTTTAGACATATTGTAGCTCTTCTGTGGGTCAAGGCACACACATCAGTGCAACAGGTTTTCAGCCCATGTAAGAGGAGAAGGATGGAGTAGAGCTTCTGTTAATGGAAGCACCTTAAAGATGGTTATGCCATGGTCTGTAATGCAGAACCCTTGTTTTTGATTACCCTTCAGTATCAGGTGGAGAGCTGGAATTATGAAGATGTGTTAACTGATGCTGAAATCTGCTGAAAATGTCCTGGTTGACATTTGATGCCACCCATATTCTGATGTGCCCCTGAAATGAGAACAAAAGTGCTTCTCTTTCTTAAACCATACCTGCTGAGGGAGCAGCTGTCTCTTAGTGGGTATTTGCAGCCAGGATATACAAAGTGCCTGGGAAGCTGTCTAAGAAGAGAAACATGTAGGTGCCAAAAAGAAATGTTGAGTTGATTATATTTGCAAACTAGAGATGATCTCTCACCCTTAAACTTGGGGCTTTTAAACTCCCACTTCACTTAATTTTTCATGAAGCAGGGAGCTCTAATTTCAACCTTGTTTGACTTGTTTGGAGAAAGGGACTAACATCTTCCTGGTTTTCACAAATGCATTCCCTTCTTTCTCCTAAGGCTCATCAGAGCAGCTTCTAAGCCCTGACTGTTGGAAGGCATCACTTCAGGCTTTGGGGTGTGATTCAGCAGTGACTGAGCAGGGCAGTTTCAAGAAAAGTGATTCTGCTGAAGGTCCTGTGGTGAGGGACGGTGCAAAAACTCTGCTCTCCATAGAACAGGTGGGTACCTCTTGGGTTCATTTTTCAGATGAAACAGATGCTCTCCAGTGACAGATAACACTGCTGTGCAGCCCTTCTGCAGCTGATTCATAGCTTCCTTATTTTTACAGGTCAGGGAGACAATAGAATGGCTTTCTACATCCTTCTGCAAACTCCGACTGGCCTCGGTGGACTTCAGGACTTTTGGCCTGTTTTCAAAATGGACTCCTTATGTGGCTGCAGTGAACACATTCCTGCAGTATCTCATTAAACGACTGACTGACACTGAAGTTGCTAACTTAGCCCAAGAGCCTATTGGCAGTAGCAGAATTTTAGCAGGTGATGTGTCTTGAAAGCAAATTACTTAAGAACAGACACCTGATTTTTCCAGTTCTCTCTGTTAAGGGCCATTTAAATATACAGCAAAATCTTCTTACTTTGCATTTGTGCAATAATGATAATATTAAAATACAGATGGGAAATGTTGCTGCTACTTCATGGCCATGTAGGACCTTATGCTTTATAATCTGAGAGGAAGCTTTTTTAATATTTGAGCTTGCTTCAAAATTATTTTATGAGGCGATGGTACTTTCTGAAGAAAAATGGAGTCTTTTGCACTGAGCAGAGGTTTGGAAGGAGACACTACTGAATTCCATCTTGCATGATTTAAATCTGGAAAAAGTCACCTTTTACTTTTTTGTTTTTAAACTAATTTTAATTTAAATATTAATTAACACATTTTAATATGTGCAGGTTTAAAGTGTGAATTGTTATTGCCCCCACAATCTCTGGTGTGTTATTAAAAGTGTATTAATAAAACATCTTAACAATGCCAAATGCTTAGGACGGTTGTTAAAACAGCTCTATTGTTAACTTAAGCTATTATTAAGCATATTGTATTTTAAATTTTTATTTGACCAGAATGGGCTGATTGAATGGGTGGACTCTGATCTTAGAGGT
This sequence comes from Pyrgilauda ruficollis, assembly GCF_017590135.1. Lineage (NCBI taxonomy): Eukaryota > Metazoa > Chordata > Aves > Passeriformes > Passeridae > Pyrgilauda > Pyrgilauda ruficollis. Next base: position 1,738,488 of record NW_024508545.1, on the reverse strand, counting down.
CTTTTCCAGTCTTGATTATTCTGTAATTCTGTGAATGTGAGAATGAGAAAAGGATATTATATGCACATTTAGAAAAGTGTAATATGGTCTCTGTTTTTGATTTGAAGGAAAAAAGCAACTTTGTCTTGTTTCCTTTTAGCATTGCAGTCCTTGTACTCAGTCATTGCTGGACTCTTTAGACCATGGATACTGGTCCTGGAGAAAGAAGATGCAAGGTATATATTGCATTTTAAAATTAAATGAATTTTTGCTGAAGTAGAGACTTTAGTCCTGTAAGAATGGTTTTCATTATTACCTGGTTTTTAATAATTTGTGACTGTCTTGCCTTCCATTTAAATAGCTCTCACTTTGTCATTTCCGTAATAATTACAGAACTAATTCATGACTTACATCAAATTTTCGAAGGTTTGGATAGAATAATTATTTTAGATATGAGAAAGATCTTGTAATAATGTGAGCAAGGCTTGATTGTTTGAAGGGTTTCACTCAGTTTTAGAAACACTGAAACTTGAATTCCAAATTCCCCTTTTTTTAGCTTCCATAATATCTATAATACCTGTTTAAAAGAAAACAAAAAAGCTAAACAAATACAACCCCAAATGCCAGTGGTATATATAAAGAAACTTTAGGCTAAATGAATGCTGTGATGATCTATTGCCTTGTGTACCTCTGTCTTCACATGAAAATTTACTTATGCTACTGCACATTGCTTTCTTTCAAAATTAAAAGCTTTTGGAGTTGTGAGTGCAGCCTTCAGCACTGAAGTTAGAAGGCTGTTTGCAGTTGGTGAATTATGTCATTGAGAAGCTCTGTTGTTTCAACTCTGTTATGAAATATCAAACAAACAAGTAATTTCTGCTTACTCAGTGAATCTTCAGTGGCATAGTCAATGTGCAGCTCTTCTAAGGAAGAAGAGGAGAGTCCCAAAAAGCTGAAACTGGGAGGACTGCTGATACCTGTACTTCACTGCTTTAGAGTATTTAAATTGCAAATATTTATGCTCAGGTAGCTGAACACTGAAATTTGTGTTGTGCTTCTTTTCAGTAGCCAGCCCTGCTACCCTTGGCTGGAGAGTGACACTCCTGTAGCCTCCACCATGGTCTGTCTGTTTGCAGATTGCATCAAGCTTTTGCATGAGAGTTTCAAAGGTGAGCATGAAATCCTAAGCCTTCCCACTTGTTGATTTGGAGGAAAAAAAATACTAAAGTTTAGTGTGCATTTTTTTTCTCTGACTGTATTTTTTTGTAACTTACAAGTTTTTAATCTTCAAAAATAGGCTTTCTTCTGCAATCAAGTTTTCTCTGAATTTTTTTCTGTTGTTAATTCAGCCATTTTCTTTGATTCTAGAAAAGCTGTTGCCAAGCCACCATGGGGCTCTCTGGTTACACCTAATGCATTACTGTGAGTGTTGCACAGCCCCCAAAATGCCAGAGTTTATTCTCTATGCTTTCCACACTGAGTTCAAAAGGCTTCCATGGAAGGAAATGCATCCAGACCAGATGCTTATGGAAGAGTTCTTTAAAGTGAGTTCGTGGCATCTGTTGAATTAAGTTCATAGTCAGCGCTGCCCTTGAAAATAGCTGGAGAGCAGGAGACAGTTCTATTAGAAAGTAGGCTTTCAAAGTTTGTTTTTAGCATTCACAGCTGCTCAACTTATGATGGGTTTTTGTGAAGGAGTGCTTTTGAGTCTTAGACAAAGTTGTGGGGAGCTGTACAGCTCCCTCTTTGTTGATCTGCTGGAGTGTCTCATTTATTGCATATGTATTTAATATTTTTAGTTAGATTTAATATATTTTGCTATTGCCATGTTGTTCTCACTTCCAAGTCCTCTGAGACAAGGTAAAGCTGCAAGAGGGGGAACAAAATGATGGAGAAAAGACATTTGTCTACTCCTCCTCTGACCTAAAGTGCTGCTGTAGATTAACAGTTGGCTAAGGAACTGAAAAATATAAAAGTACGTACGTCTTGCGTCATTTTATGCACATGTATTTTCCCTTTCTCCCTCCTAGATCGAAAGAGGCAGCCCCAAGAGTTGTTTCTTGTTCTTGGGCTATGTTTTATGTGAAGTAAACTGGGTCAGTGTCCTCTCTGATGCCTGGAATCCCAACCCTCACCCTCAGACTCACAGCATGATTGTCTGTTTGCTGTACATGATGGTCCTGCTGGCAAAGGAGGAGCAGCTTATAGGGGAAGAGGTAATTCTTGTGGTGGTTCATACCCGTCTCTTAAAAGAAAAATAATCCTTCACTAGAAAGGACACAAGATGTTGTGACCAGTTCGTTGCTTCTGGAGGACTCTTCAGAGGGTCTTGATCATCTTGAAAAGTCCCATTTCACATCTGTCAGCTTTCTTGCACTTGCAGAATCTTCTGCTCTCCATTTCCTCTGAGGCATTACAAGATGCTGCCCCAAGTTGTCACTGGCAGCCTTTGACCATCATTGTATTTCAGTTTAGGAAAATTACCAGCCTTTGTGTGCTTTGACCTGAATGTGTTTGCTTATCAGAAGCTTCTCAAGCTTCAGAAGATAGCTGTTTGCACACAGTGTGAGTCAGCCTCAGGAATTCCCTCCTTCCCTCCAGCAGTGTGTTAAACTGACCCACTGTCAGGAGGTTTTTGCCTCCCAGAGCACTCCTGTGACACCTTGATCTAAATCTCAAACTTTCTCAACCCTGTGTCCCAGGGCATGAGCAACCTGAGGAGTACTTTTTGTACCAGTGTCACATTCCTGTAGAAGTAGTGTAATTTGGGTCGGTTCTGGATTGTCCCCACAATTTCAGTATTTGTTCATTCTAAAACCTGTAGAAACATAGAATAGGATATAGAATATCCTTAGCTGGAAGTCTTCATCCAGTCCAGCCCCTGGCCCTGCACGGACACCCCAGCAATCCCATCCTGGGCATCCCTGGCAGTGCTGTCCAAGCACTCCTGGAGCTCTGGCAGCCTTGGGGCCATGCCCTTTCCCTGAGGAGCCTGGGCAGTGCCCAGCACCCTCTGGGGAAGAGCTTTTCCCTGATATTCAGTCTAAACTTCCAGCAAAGTTCCATACCAGCTGGTGTTTCTCTGTGGGGACTCTTTTTTCACTGTAGTTGTTTAAAGATAGATGGGAGCTGCTCATAGACAGAGAGACTTTTACATCTGCTGACTTGCACTGCCTGTGTGAGCTGTGGGGCTGCTGTGCTGTTCAGGGTTGTATTTAGGAGAAAAACAACATGAGGAGTCCCCAGGTTGGTGGATGACTCACTAAATGGAAAATGAGGGACACAGTTTCTCCTGTGAACTTGCATGAATGTATTTTCAAAAATAATAGTTTAACGCCTCTTTTAAACATGTACTGAAGTGACTTTAACTTCATAGGTCTCCATTTATTTCTAGCTGTCTTTACATATTTACATGTCAAATCTTAACATTTTTCACAGACTTTAGTTAGAGCTGCTCCAACAGTTTGAAAACAGTTCTGCTAGTGTTGGAGTTAAGTACATGTGTTAGCTTACTGCTTGAGTAAGGAATTGCTTTTCAGACAGGCTCCCTAAGGTCATCTGTTTCTGTGGGTTTTCAGCTCCATCTCCTTCAAATTCTCTAAAGCCAGAGCTTCCTTCCAATATTGAGTACTGTGAGTATGAACTGAAAACTGCAAAGAAGGTGCAGCTTAAACTGATGTCTTTAAATCTGCAGGAATCTCCACTCATAAATCTTCTTGGACAGACCAGCTCCCTTCCTTGGCAGCTTGTGGGCATTTCATCCTATGAAAGCATCATCAGCTATTGCAACAGTCACTACCCTCCCTCTGTTATCCTTGCTAAGGATGCTGGAGCTGAACTGATTGTGAAGCTCCTGAAAATCTCAGCAGGCTTCGGGACATCTTCAGATAGTCACATCCACCTTGTGAGTTGAACTAGTTTTGAAGCATATCCTTGCTGTTCTTGGCTTTTGTGAAGTTCTGCTTGTGTATATTACAGAATATGGAAAGACTTCTAGGTGTGATTTTTCTCTTTTAAATTTTTTTTGTCCCTAATTGATTTTAATTTTGTTTGACAGGATGCAACACTGAAGTGCCGAGTGTACATTCGCCAGGTGGTTCAGTTCCTCAGCACCTTAGAACAAAGTGGAAAGATAACACTTGCAGTTTTGGAACAAGAAATGGCCAAGCTGCTAGATGATGTAGTCATCTTTAATCCCCCAGGTTTGTGTTGAGGAAATAGCAAATTACTTTAAAGCTGTCAAAATCCTTTCTTCCACGGAGTGGATTGGTGAACATCTGTGACGATTTAATTATTTGCATTACTGTCACCTCTCCCTTATGGCCAGCAGGGCATGGTGCTTTGGTGATTTATACATAGGTGCTGTATTAGCACAAAGCAAAAATATGCATCTTGCCCTATAGAGCTGTCAGGAGTGACAGAACCAACATTAAAAACAGGGGTTAAGTTTGTGAGTAAAACTGGCTGACATACAGGAGCTTGAGTGATTAATTTCTTTGTCATCTGGTGGTTTGGGTTTTTTTTTTAATTTTTATTTTACTTCCCATTTACCTCTTTTTTAAAAGGAAGAGTGGCACAAATCCATTCTCCTGGTCCTGAGGGATTAGGAGCAATGGGTACAAACTGAAAGTGGGGAAGATTGTTAGGTATTAGGAAGAAATTGTTACTGTGATGGTGGTGATGCACTGGCACAGGTTACCCAGGGAAGTTGGGGATGCCGCAACCCTGGCAGTGCTTCAGGCCCAGGCAGTGCTTCAGGGTAAGGCCTTGAGCAACCTGATCTAGTGGAAGTGCCCCTGCCTATGGCAGGAGGGTTGGAACCTAGATGATATTTAAGGTCCATTCCAACCCTCACTTGAAAAGGAGAGTTGTCAAGGAAAGCTTGACAGTGTTGAAGTAGAAGAGGTATACTGATGTACCATAGTGTTATAACACATCCAGACATCCAGGACTGTGTGTTGAGATCATCTAGGTCTCATTTTTAGTACTAGTACCATCTTGAGATTCCTCTGTCAATCTGTGAGTTCAGGTGAAATCCGTGTCTCACTGTACTCCACAGAAATGGTGGTGAGGGGTCTCTTCCTGCCCACGGGTGTGTAGTGAGGAAGAGGCTTTTCCCAGTGGTGAAGCTGAATCTGGGTTCCAGTGTCTTTCCCTGAAAGGGCTCTCTGGCTCCTGCCTTGCAGACATGGATCTGCAGACGCGTCACCTGGCCCTCAGCAGCCTGTTCACAGAGACGCTGATGATGCTGAACAACTCCAGCATCACCACGGCCGAGTCCCTGCGGGGCAGCCTGCGCAGGTGGATCCACAGCAGGGTGCAGGGGCTGCTGGCCATGCCCCTCCTCACAGCTGCCTGCCACAGCCTGGCCTCCGTGCGCCACATGGCCGAGACCACCGAGGCCTGCATCACCTCCTACTTCAGCAAAGGTACGAGCCTGTGTCTGTCCCACAGCCCCTGGGCACTCTGGGGTTGTGGGAGATGGATTGGTAGAGAGTTCTCTCATGCTGTGTGGGCCTTCTGTGTCAGGCCCACACAGTGTGCATCTGTATAAAAACTTTGAGATAAGAAATGCTGACTTAGAAATGCCATGGAATAGGACAGACATTGCTGAGAGAGAAATGGAGCTAGAAACAAGTTTCGAAGGATGGCCTTGCAAATAAGTGGATACTTTGGAGAAATAGAACTATGAAAGATGCATTGCAGTAGAGCCCACGAGGGGTAATTTTAGACGATTGGCTTTAAGGCATCTAAAGCATGGTGTGGCAAAAAGTGAGAGGCCAAGAAACACTTATTGTAATTAGAAAATTGTTGGCTTTTGATTGTGACGGCATGAATTATAATATCTGTATTGTCTCACCCTTCACATGAGACTGAAAATGGAATAAAAGTTTTTAAAATGCCTCTCAGTTGCCCCATCTCTGGGTCAGAAAAGGGCTAAATCTGACATGGGATGCCACTGAACACAAATTTTCTGGAATTATGGACTGGTTTGGCTTGGAAGGGTCATTAAAGATCACTTTGTTCCAGCCTCTTTGCCATGTGGAATTGGCTTCACACTGTTGCAAGGGTAGATGGGGTATCAGAGAGAAGTACTTCCCTTTCAGGATTGGCAGGCCCTTCCCAGAGAAGCTGTGGCTTCTCCATCCCTGAAGTGTCCAAGGCCACGTTGGATGGGGCTTGTAGCAACCTGGGATAGTGGAAAGTGTCCTTGCCTGTGGCAGGGGATGGTATAAGATGGTCTTCTATGTTCCTAACCCAAACCATTCTGGGATTTTGTGACTTCTGTGTTTTGGGTCTTACAGCTGCCCTAATTGTGTCTTTTCCTAATATCCATACCTGTCTCTGTGAAAAGTGATTTGCTCTTGTAGTGTTGCCATTTTTCCAGATGAAGTGGTTTTATAAAAAATCACCCCAGGAGAACTGAAGACATTTTTTCCCTTCTCTAGTGTTCTGTAAGCTAATTTAAGAAAAAAAACACTCCAGTTTGGTAAAACTCTGAAAGTGTGCATGATTTTTTTTTTCTTTCCTTCTTCTTTCTGTTTATGTAATCCTTGTGGAACTACATTTTTATTTCTTTCACTGTGTGGAAGATTTCAGTACACCTGAGGGAAATACTTCTAATTCCATTGCAAAAATGTTCAAATTTTAGTCCTGGCTGAATGCTGGGAAAATATCTCACTTTGACCTCAAGGAGGTGCCCTGTGATAATGGAATTCTTCTGTTCTCTCCATCAGAGTTGCATGACATGCTGATTACCTGAAAAACAGCTTAACCAACCCAGATTCTCTTAACTAGTAGTCCTGGTTTTTAGGTTTTATCAAGTGCTGCTTTCTCACAGGCTTTCTTTTCTTTCCTTCTTTCTTCAAAGACTCCCCTCACCACCAGGAGTTAGGCTGGGGCCCTATACTTGCTTCCCTTCAAGTTCCTGAGCTAACCATGGAAGAATTCCTGCAGGAGTGCCTGTCTTTAGGAAGTTACTTGACACTCTATGTCTACCTGCTGCAATGCCTGAACACTGACCAAACCCTTGCCAATGAAATGAAAATCCTGCTGACCATCAGCAAATGGCTGGAGCAAGTGTACCCCAGGTATGAAACTTGGAGATTCTGAATGTGCCCGGACTTTTGGATTATTATTATTATTGTTGTTTAGATTAAAGTTTATTTAGGGTTGTACAGCTGGTATAATTAGGTAACCCTGGTTAATTAAGTTAATTTCAAGAGAGTGCTGGATGAAATTGCCTGTCCTTCTATAGCTACTAATACAGGGTCTGCCCACCTGCAGTGCCAACTGAAAGTAGTTGTGGTAGTTAAATGGAAGAAGGAATTTAATCTGCTAGAAAATTAATGAGTTTCAGTCATTTTTCAGTCAGACGAGCTTGGTTTCAATGACAGCCAGGATCTGTGCTCTGTTAAAATGACTCAAAGCAAACCCTGAATGATTCTGGGTTACACTTCCCAGCATGTCCACAAGGTGGGATGAGTTATGTGCTGAATATTCAGTCTGGCACTCTGAGAGACCTGGTGTTGAAAGCTGCTGGATGGGGACTGTGCAGCAGCTCTGAACCAAACCTGGAGCCAGTGCATCTGACAGGATGCTCAGGGTTAGCAGCCTGTGCTGCTCTAAAACATCTTAGATAACGGGGTTCTGAGGGGAAAGGATGCATAGCTTTGGGGTAAAAATAAAAATATTTAATGCATGTAGCAACAGCAATTAAGAGTTGCTCCTGGTATTGCCAGGATTTAGCAAACTTGATTATTATTTTTCCATGTTAATGTTGATAATGTTCATGTTTTCTGTAAAAATACTTTCACTGTGGTAGGTATTGTAGTAATTTCATTGCCAAGGCATGAAGGAGACAGCAAAGCCACCGTATAAAGCAGATTAAACCTTGCTCTAAACATCAGATCTGAGATTGCCTGTGATGGGAAAGGACTGGAAGGAGTTATGTGATGATAGTCTGATGCAGGAAACTCGTGATGGTGCTTTATGTGGAAAATCTGAGGTTGTCAACTTAAACTGCCAACTGTTTGGGGAAAGATTAAAAATAGCATGGGGGAACTTCACTTTGGGCTCTACTCAACAAAAAGCCTCAATGTTTCCTTTTCTCAAGGATCATACTAAACATCTAAGTTGTTGTGGTAACAACATCCAGTGCTTCCTAAAGTGTTTTATTGGTAAGTAAAGAAAAGAACAAACGAGTAGAGATACAGCTTCATTCCTTTTGTGCCAAATCTTAGGCAAGTTTAAATCCACTTACGACTGCAGTATCATTTATTTCCAGTTGTAAAGCTTAAAAGGAAGCACTGTTCTTTGTCCAGGCCCTTAAAACCTGCTAGCTGGTGGATCAAATCCATAACAGTAGCAGTCACAGCAGTGTAATACTTGGTGGGGTAGTACAGTTATGCTATCCTCATGTGATAAAATTAGCTGTTATTAATTAACAAGCTGAATTCTTCATGGACCTAATGGGGAGGGGAATAAACTTCTTCACCTATGCTCTGACTCTTAAATTTTCATTTTCTCTTGCGTTTTTCTTTAAATTTTACCTAAAGCTCAGCAAAGGAAGAGGCAAAGCTGTTTCTCTGGTGGCATAAAGCCATGCAGCTATCCTTGGTGCAGCTGGAGCAAGATGACCCCGTTCTGATTGAATCTGTCATCCGGACCCTGCTGTCCATCCAGGTCCGGCAGAGCCAGCTGGCTGAAGAGAGACTCACTTCTGGAATACTTGGTGCTATTGGGTTGGGCAGGAGGTCTCCTTTGTCACCCAGGTGAGGGCTGGAGCTGTGGTGGATTAATTGGTTTGAGTCATGGTATTTAAAAACCTGCAATCTGGGCCCAGCATGCCCAGTGTGGGTCCAGTGCAGTGTTAAAAGGTGATCAGAATCCACATTTCCTCCGAAATATTAGATATAGATCCATTACAGATTGTGGATATATTATAGATCCATTACAGATCTATAATGTTCTTCAGGTCTGTCACAGAAACAGCACAGTGAGTGTGTTAATCAGCTTAAGAAGCAAGTATGAACCTCTGCAAAGGTTGTGGAAAAGGACAGAAAATGCAGTTCTAAATCTGTCTTTATGTCCCCCTCAAGCAAAGTTTGTGTGTTAGAGGAAGGTACTTCCATCTGGTCTATAGAAAACTAATTCAGTTGACTTCCCAGGATTTTGTATAAAAACAGACACATTGGAATTTCTGTCTAACCTTGAGGTATTGGAAATGTTAAGAGATGTGCAAAGGAGCATTGTGATTCACTCTACCTTCTAAACAGAGACACCAAGTTTGATTGTTAGCTGTCAAAATCAAGTTCACTCTGGAAAGAATACTGAGGAAAAACCCCATAAATGTTTGTGGAACAGCAATTCAATCCTGCACCTAAACATAACTTATGTTTTTAAAGACCTTCTGGGATGCATTGCTGTTCAAATTGCCCTGAATTATTGGTGTCATTCAACTCATCCCTTGATTTGGGTGATAGTAATGTTTTACATTCTGTCACCTGAGGAGTGTTTCAGATGTGAAGTGAGGAGTGTTTCAGGCTTGAAACAGATGCAGTGTTTCCTGTGAAGGTATTACTATGTGATGTGTCCTATTGTGTGTATACCCAGAGAAGCTGGGATCCCTTTCCACCCCTGGAAGTGTCCCAGGCCAGGTTGGATGGGGCATGGAGCAGCCTGCTCTTGTGGAAGGTGGTGGAACAAGACGAGCTTTAATGTCCCTTCCAGCCCAAACCATTCTGGGATTCTGTGAGACTGAAGTGGTTTCTGATGCATTGGAATAGCTCCTCTCAAGCCTTTACTTTGTTCCTCATGCAAGAGATGCCTCGTGGGTAGCTCTTACAATTTGTCTGCTGTTGAGGCTTGCAGATCTGGTGTCACCCTGCCCCTCGGTGCTCTCCCGTGCAGGTTCCGGGTGGTTGCCCGCAGTTTGTCCGCCTTCCTCCTGGTGCAGATCCCTGCGGAGAGCCAGGTGCGCCTCAAGGCCGGCTCGGAGCCCAGGCTGTCTCAGAAGGCTCAGCAGGTGAGGTGTGCCCATCTCTGGCTGCTTGACATGCCCTCTCTGCATGCTTGTTTAGCTTTTGTTGTGAATTTTGTAAGAGTCACTGCAAGCATTTCTTCAAGGTAAATCCTCATCTTGTTCCTAAACTTCGGCAGCAGGACTGCCTGTTTGACTCTGTCCTAAAGGCGATCCTGGGTAAAACTTCATATGGTGCTCTGTGTTAATATGAATAATTCATTCTTTTTCAAAAATTCATTTTTGAATCTTACACATTTAAAAGGGGCAGATGAACTTACGTCTGTAAAGCCCGACTCAGAAAGTTTGGAGCATAGCAGGTAGAAGGAATTTAAAACAAACAGGAAAAAGCAGTGCTGCTGTGGTTTGCACTGCTTTTCAGTGATAAAGCAGGGCTGCACTCATGCTGACATTTGTTTATGTGAGGTCAGGGCTTAAAAGGCCTGTGACAAATAAACATTCCCCCTTTAGCATGTGCACTGACCATGGTGTTCTTTCAGTAAGCGCTTGAGAAGAGCAAGGAGGAGTTGGTTAGAAACCAAAGTAAAGTAGCTTGGTACAGCTTGTTTCTCTAAGAAAAGAAAAAAACTTGTTCAGAAATATTTTCTACATTTGCCCTTAGTAGTCCTGCCAACAGACTTCTCTACATACAATTTTTAACTTAACAGTTAATATCTAACTTTAATACTATTAATGGGAGCAAAACAATACTTTCATGAAAGTCAGTATATTCATAAGAACAACCTAAAGTGAATATTTAAGTGTGTTGCAGCTTGTAGTTTGACTTAGTTTCTGTGAAATGGTGTCTTGTGTTCATGAAGTAGATAATTGACAATATTTGGGTTGCAGAATCCTAGGAAGCAATAATAGGACAGTTTTTGTGTTGATATTGGGGAAAGACCAGCTTGAAAAATACAAGTTGACTTGAAACACTGTTATGAGATGGCAGTTTGCAACTGTTTTGTTGTGAGTACTCTGTGTTCTGTAGTAGGTGAGGATCCTTTAGGGGAATTGTGCAGATGGTGTTGTGTTACGGACCAAAATACACAAAACTAACAGAATTTTCCCTTTTCCCCGCAGGCACTGAGTGCTCTCGAAGCCATGTCATCCAACAAACAATACATGGATTACCAAGAGCAGCTCTCCCAGGCCTGCCTGTTCATCAAGCACCCTGAGCACTGCCTTCAGGATGGCAATAACCTCCTGTCCCTCCTGGTGAACACGCTGTACCCAGAAGTGCATTTTTTGGACAGCATTCGGTAGCGGCGGCGGGGCCGGCGGTGGCTCTGTTTTACAAATTGTGTCCTTATTGCACAAGTGATTTTTACCTTCAGAGCTCCACTTTAATTGAGTCAGACCTGCGAATAAGAACAACTGCACACTGTCAAGTTTTCTCCACTTCAAGGTTTTCTTGCTTTCCGTTTGATTTTTAGGCCTGTGGAATTGCTTCATAGTTTGAATTTTGGGGGTTTTGTTTTGTTTTTTTTTTTTTTTTTTTTGACTGAAAGCACTTGAATATCTTCTGTGTGTGGTGCCCTTTGGAGAGAAGGGTGCCTGGGGATAGGTGTACAAATCACTAGTCAGCACAGCTCATCCTGTATTGTCTGAAGTTTTTCCTTGGTGCCTTTTTTAATTTTCCAGTGTGTCATCATTCAGGCCAGTTCAAAAGTGAGTGGAGGATTGTGTGTAAAAGAGGTTTGACTTTCTTAACCAGGGTACCTCTGAGTCTTACCTGATGGGTGTGTGTCTAGCGATTTTTGTGAAATCCCTGTATTTGAAAGGATGGTATTTTAAATCTTGACTTTTTTGCTATCCCACAGAAATCCGTAGTTTTTAGAGGCATGCCTACAATCTTTACCCACTTCTGTAAATATCAACACAAATGGGAACTAGAATATTGTTTTTTCCTGTTTTCTAAATATAGTGTGTCTGCATCTATATTGCTTGATTAAATGCAAGTAACTTCTAGCCAAGTTCAAGGGGATTTAAATCCAGAGACATATTTTCTGGATCTCCAGTGTCTGAGAGGGGAACAGTCAGTTAGGATCATGTTAAATAGGATTCCTTAATTCCTAAGTCCAGTTGTTTAGGAAATGTTTAACAACCACCACTTAAGCTTATTTTCTTCTGCCTGGCTGGACGTGACATGACAGGATTTTAGATGACACTGTGAAGAGGCATTTTTGTTGTATTCAATTTGTTGATCACTTGTTAAAATTCTGTTGCCAAAGCATGAACCATGAGCCTGTAAATCTGTTGTTTCAGCTGAACGATCACTGGTTTTGTTGCCTTGTCTGATCATAGAATGCACTTTTGTTTCGGAAAAGCAGAAGGCGAATTTTTCCTGGTGCTTGTTTGATGTCCCTTTAATCACTGATCTGTTTGAGCTGGCCCAAGGTCCTGCAGTCCCAGTCCCTACAGCTCTGTGAAGGAACTGGTCACTTTTTCTCTTCCTCCATTAATTGTGCCTTTGTGTTTTTTGACATGGTTGCACGTTAAAACATGAGTTCTGGTCAATAGGGGATAGAAATGTGCTACCTACTGGTCAATGATGCTTTGAGCTGTTGCTCTTAAACCATGGTTCTGGTGCTAGAGGACAGATCACCTTTTCCTTCTTGGCAGATTCTGCTAATTATGCCAGCTGGGTCATTAGATCACCATCATTTTAATGTGGTCTTAGAGTTCTTTGCTCTATCTGCGAGCCTATAAATAAATATATATATGTACATCCCTCTGTATAGTAACCAGATACCAATGCAGCATGGTTTTTAACAGACTCTTTTGGAAAATTCATGGCTGGAGGAATACATTCTGCTGCTTTTCCCCCCAAAGACTTAAAAGCACTGGGTTTATTAGGTTAAATGTTATTGATCAGTTGCATATAAATGTGAAGAAGTCAGAAATACGTGTTTGACATGCACTTTCAAAATGAGGAATTGTTTCAGCTGTTGAGTTTTTACAAATGTTGTATTTATAACATGCTCTGTCTGCAAAGACCATGCAAAATAAAAACGGAAAATCAAGCAGTTGGTGACAGACACTGTGGTGTTTTCAGCTTGGTAGAAGGATCCACATCAGACAACACATAATTGCTGTATGTGCCCCCGGCAGAGCAGTCTTGTGGCTTCATGATCAGCTTGGCAGTGGCTGAAGTCTGGACCTCTATTGCAGTTCTCTGTGCACATGTGAACTCCAGAGCTTGGGGCCTTGTTTTCCAAGTGGTGCCCAACTGATTGACTTTTTATTCCTTCTAGTTTTAGTGGAAGGGCTTTGGCATTCCCTGCATCTCCCGGATGAGTCCAATACCAGCAGCATCCTGGTGGGTGCACTGCTGTGTTTTGTCCCTCCAGTTTATACTGGTTTGAGTGGGTGTTTTGAGTCTCCCATGAGGACCAAGGGGAACCAATTGATTTTGGGACACGAGGTCTGATGCTTCTATTTGGACCCAAACTACTTGAGTTAAAGAAGTAATTTTTTAGGGAAAAATTCAGAAAGCCAAGCCTAAATCCCATGCACAGGGAGAAGTGAGTTCTCATTACTATATGTCTGTAAATCATAAGGGCTCAGAAATCCAATTCAGTCTGTCCAACTGATATCTCTGAGATATCTTTCCTCTGTGACACCTGTGAAACTGAGCTTACAGGTCTGTGACTACACTGTCTGCTGTAACTTCCCTTTTCTCTTTGCATCTCTTATTTTTTATTAAATCTGGCTTTGTCACTGCTGGAATTTTAAGCAGGGATTTAAAAGACCAGGTTCAAATATATCCTCCCATTTATTTTTTCCTTCCCCCTTATCATTCTGGCCAAGTAATTTAAAATTCTGCTTTTCTTTCCCGGTGCAGATCTTATGAAGAGGTGAACTTTAAAATAATGATTCCCAGCCTGGGGTCGAGCCTGCAAGCTTGATGGTATTTCAGTAGCAGTTTGTTGTTACCAGGGGCAGGATTGTGTGGGGAACAGTTTTGGAGCTGCTGCACTGGGATTGTTGCACAGAGCATCAAATCCAGCAGTATAAACGTGAAAGTAAGTTCAAGCCACCTGCTTTTTCTTAATTCTTTCTCCTCCTCCTCATCTAAGCCAACCTGTTGCTGGCTCCAGCCCTATCCTGGGTCTCTGCCTGCCTCTCCAGGACTCCAGGTTGACCCTCATTGTCCTATACCATAAGCTGGATCTGTTCACCTGATTCTGGAGGATGTTTATAGTTGGGTAAGAGATTTCTCTGTGGCTGGCCTTTGTGATTTTGCAGTAGTGACTTCATCTCAGAAGAGAGAGATTTAAGAAATGAGTAGTCAGACATTAAAGAAACTTCTTTGTGTAACACAGAGGTGGAAATGGTTTAGAAATATTTTTTAAACTAGAAAAAAAACCCCAACAACCCAACAATTTTGTGTATTGGAACATTGGTCACAAAGCTCTGAGTTTCTGGGCACTGGGAGCTAAAGCAGAGTTAGAACACAGACTAGTTCAGACTTCTCATGTCCTGCTTTCAGCTCTACCAGTTTTTGGAAGATGTCTTTTTCCTTGGACTCCTCTTTAAAGTTAAGGTTTCCTTTAAAATAAACTCTTCTGAGTGTTTAGAAATAGTAATAATAATAATATTTTTAAAAAAGGAACAAGCCCCATCAGAAATCCCAGTAGTGTTTTGCCACAGCTAGGATTTCTATCATGTCAGTACCCACTTGGATGTGGTTGGAGAAGCAGAGTGGTGAAAATGCTTTTCAGAGCAGTGTTTGAAAAAATTCCAAAGCAAAAAGCTCTGAGGCAATTTTATACCATTGCCTGCTTGCTTAAATATTTGATAGGGGCTAAAAACACAGATAAGTTACAATTGACCACGTTTTGCCCTTCCAGCTCCATCACTCTTTCTTTTCTTTCCCCCATAAAGGCTGCTCTCACTTGTGAGGAGAAGCAGGGCTGGAGCTCACAGCACCGTGGCAGGGGCCTTGGAGGTGATGGAGTTCCAGCCTCCCCGAGGCTGGTGTGACCCCTGTGCCGTGCTCCCTGGGGAAGGAAGCAGCTCCGTGGGGATGGTCCCGCCGGCCCCTCAGCTGCGCCGGGGCGCTGCCGCGGGCCGGCTCCGGCTGTGTCCGCGCTCGCAGTTCTCGTAGGTGCACTCCAGCTGCTGGGGCCTGGCAGGAGGAGATGTGGGAAAGGTGAGGGCATATTTCAGGCTCCTCTGGGATTTGCCAGTGGATGTCAGGGGAAGCATCTGTGACAGAGCCTCTTCTACTTCACAGTGGTTTTTAAGGGTCTCAGCTGCAGCTGCTGTTTTACACCTTAAAGGTTTTACATCTTAAAGCATGCAGAGCAATCTCCTGCACCTTTGGCATCCACTGTGCTACTGTCCTGCCCAGAACCTCGTGAGGTTGTGACAAACCAAGCTGTGCCAAGGGAAATATAGGTTGGATATTAGGAAAAAGATTTTTACAGAAAGGGTGATAAAGTTCTGGAATGGTCTGCCCAGGGAGGTGATGGAGTCACCATCCCTGGATGTGTTTAAAAAAAGACTGGATGTGGCACTCGGTCCCATGGTTTAGTTGAGGTGTTAGGGCTGGGTTGGACTCGATGGCCTTTAAGGTCTCTTCCAACCCAGGGATTCTGTGAATTGTGTGAAACTCCTCCTGAGCAGGATCTTCTCAGGTAAGTGTTGGCTTTAAGCCTTCCTATCTGTAAATTTCTATGCAAATATAACCAAGGGTACAATGTGGTTTAGACCCTGATAAATCAGCAAAACTGTTTTTTTAATAAGAAATTATAGATTTGACTGTAGGATTAAATTCCTGGTTTCTTTAGCTGTGCCCTAAGCACTTGACTGTCCTGCTGGAATGGCTGTTGTTCTGGGGAATGGTCAGGGAAGGAGATGTGGGGTAACTCAGGAAGGAAGTATCACAAAGAAATAACTCAGATTGAAAGGGAGTCACCCCATGCAGTTGTAATTATCCTTGACCTCAGATGTAATTATCTTTGACCTTCTTTACCATTAGATCAAGGAGGATTGGTTTTGGTGGGATTTGTTTGCCTTTTTTTTTCTTTTCTTTTCTTTTTTCTTTTTTTTTTTTTTTTTGGTGTGTGTGTGTGTTTGTTTTAATTTTTAAAATTTTTTTCCCATTCCAGAAGTTTGGCCACCCCAGCTGCCAGGAGTGTCCAAGATCAGTGTTGTGTTGGGTCATGGGGAACGCCAGGAGTTTGTGGGAACGTGGTGTGGATGCCAGCCCAGGAATCAGACCCTGTCACCCCTCAGCTGGGATATTTGCCACCTCTCCATGCCTTCCCTGCACACTTGGCTGAGGTCATCAGCTTTAGTGTGGCAACGTTTTGTACTCCATTACAAACTGGGGTGAAGAGAGAGGGGAAGCTTTCTGTTTCACAGTGTCAGCACAGACCGTATCCCTTTCCCTTGGGTGGATGATCCATTGTTGGTTTAATGTGGCAGCACAGGACCATGGAATGGTTTGGGTTGGGAGTGATGTTAAACCTCATCCAGTGCCACCCCCTGCCATGGGGTAGAATGCCACCTTCCACTGTCCCAGGCTGCTCCAAGCCCCATCCAGCCTGGCCTTGGGCACTGCCAGGGATCCAGGGGCAGCTACAGCTGCTCTGGGCACCCTGTGCCAGGGCCTGCCCACCCTGCCAGCCAGCAATTCCTGCCCAAGATGCCAAAATCTGTGCCTGCCCTGTGGCAGTGGCAGCCATTGCCTGTGTGCTGTCCCTGCAGGCCTTGTCCCCAGTCCCTGTGCAGCTCTCCTGGAGCCCCTGGAGGCCCTGGCAGGGGCTCTGAGGTGTCCCTGGAGCCTTCTCTTGTGCAGGGGAACAGCCCCAGCTTTCCCAACCTGTGTGCAGCCTTCCAGCCATGCTCTGGGCTTATGGCACATCTAAACTTCTGTCAGCCCTTTGCTGGTACAGCAGGCTGTAGTCTCTCCAAAAAGCAGCCCAGTCCCTTCTCCTCACTCTACTGGGGTCTCCTCTCAGCTGTGCCCAAGCCAGAACCTCCTCCCAGCAGTGTCCAGCCCTTGTTCCCTCACGCTGGCTCACCTGGCCATCAGCTCAACCCTCTCCCTTCCCTAGAAGCCTGCTCTGAGGTCAGAAAATTGTTACCAAGACCAAGGACACGCTGCATTTCTCACCTTGGCCATCCTTACTCTCCTGCAGGATAACATGAGTAGAAGGCAAGACATCCTTACCTGGCCAGGCTGGGTGGAGCAGAGGGGGGACCTGTGAAGTGGAAATGATGATGTGGGTTAGCAATGAGGTCAGAGCGGGCTGGGGAGCCAGGAGTGACCTAGAGCTGCTGGGAAGCTGCACTGGAGGGGGGTTGTGACACTCCAGTGAATGAGAAGAAGTCCTGATGTCTGGCGTGTGGCCCTCTCTGTGTGCTTGGGAATTAGGCACTGGAATACAAGGAGCAAAGCATTTCTGGTTGGTCTGACAACTTCTGCTGTTCAAGACAAGTGGTGGCTTCCATGAGTGTGACATCAGATTGTCCCTACAGATGAGTCACAGTGATGTGACATCCCATTCTTCTCAGTCCCCTCCTGCCCATGCCACCACTCAGCAGCACTGGAGGGTTTGGGACCAGCGGCCTCCTGGCTGCTTGGGATGTGGTAACCCTCAGTCCATGGGCTGATTCCCATCTCCTGTAAGCTGGGCACTCCCTGATCTCACAGCCTTGGCGTGGCTGGAAGGTGGGATTTCACAAATGCTGGGGAAGTACTGGGTAGTGAGGTCCTGGGGGACTGACAGGGATGGTCTTAAAATGAGGATGTCCATCCCTGGAGATTAAACTTGTGTGGGATGCAGCAAAGGTAGATCCTGGCTGTGGGCTACAGGGGACTAGATAGTAATTAGCCTGCTTCAAGGGAAAAAATAAAAAATGGTTATGTAGGCAGTGGGTTCTCCTCTGATTTCCCCTCTGTTGGTTTATTAACATTTCCTCTTCAGCACAGGGAAACCCCTGCTCCCTCTGAATTTCCAAAGGAAATTTCCAAATTTCCTCTCTCGGCAGGCTGTGACCAACCAGCCAAGAGCTCTTGTCTCTTCTTAGGTTTCTTGCTAGAATTGTCCTTCTCCTAGTGCAGAAAATCATGAAATCATTAACACTCCCTCCCCCCAAACAAACCCAGTCCCCTCCTGTGTGATTTGTCTGCGCATCCATCCCTGGTTGCCAGTGGATGGAGGCAAGCCAGGACACTGACCTTCTCTGGAGAAAGCAGTGAAGCTCAGTATCGCCAGCAAAATGACCACCTTGATTCCCAGTGGGACGAAGATCAAGATCATGAAGGAGGAGCTGTCGGAGGCTCTGAATTTGTAGAAGTAGACGGCCCCCTCTGCCCTGCCGTGGCTGTTGACGGCGGTGCAGGTGTATTTCCCATCGTGGGTCAGGGAGTGCAGCTCCTTGGTGATGCGGTGGCTGGAGCTGCTGCTGGAGCTCAGGTTGCTGTAAGGGGGTCCTGTCCAGGTCAGGATGGGCGCTGGCTCCCCCTCGGCCGTGCAGCGAGCCTGGAAGGTGTGGTCCCTGCTGGAGCTGACCGTGATGTTAATGATCCTGGGGGCCGCTGTGGGAATGGCAACGGGGGAGGGAAAGCTGGTCAGGCTGCGAAGGAAGGTATGGTGCAAACAGCAGGAATGAAGATTTGGTCTTGGTGGATCCTCAGCATTGTTCTGGCAGGGTAAAGTTGGATACTGGTGGGTGAGAGCTGGACCTGGGCAGCAGGGCAGGGGGGATTCTGCCCCTGTGCCCTGGGCTCAGGTGAGAGCCCACCTGCAGAGCTGCCCCAGCCCTGGCTCCAGCAGCACAAGGACGTGGAGCTGCTGCAGCCAGTGCAGAGGAGGCACGGAGATGCTGCCAGGGCTGGAGCCCCTCTGCTCTGGAGCCAGCCTGGCCCAGCTGGGGCTGTTCCCCTGCACAAGAGAAGGCTCCAGGGACACCTCAGAGCCCCTGCCAGGGCCTCTAAGCAAAATGGGGATAAATTTTTAGCAGGACTTTTTGTGACAGGACAAGGGTTGATGTTTTGAAGCTAAAAGAGTAGAGATTTAGGTTAGATGTAAGGAGAAATTTTTTTGAAAAGAGGGCTGCCTGGAGAGGCTGTGGCTGCCCCTGGATCCCTGGAAGTCTCCAAGGCCAGGCTGGACAGGCTTTGGAGCAACATCATCTAGTGGAAGGGGGGTTGGACAAGATGAGCTTTAAAGGTTCCCTTCAACATAAACTATGTAATCTATGGATGCTGGCATCAGCCCTCTCCTTCCTTGTTTTTTCTTGGCACTTTTAGATTTTCCCACCCAGCCTGTGTTGGACAGAGGGGCAAAAGGGTTCACCCAGCAGAGCCTGGATGCAAGGATGTGTACTCTGTTTGTTTTATCCCAATAATGGCTCACACATTTTTCTGAACTTTGCCCAACTTCAGCTGCTGTGCCCTTCCTCGTTGGCAGAAGGCAGAGAAGTGCCACCCACCATTGTAGGCACAGGTGCAGCTGCTGATCTTTCTGGACTTGGCTGCATCTCCAGGTCCAGGACATGCCACCCTCAGTGTTCTGCACAATTTTGTGGCTGTTCCTTTGATCTCTGACCTCCAGAGAGCACGTGGATGGACCTGTTTGTGTGAGCCCTTTGCTCAGTGCCTGAGACTTGCCAGATTTGGCAGGTTAGTTATAAGGAAAATATCTGCTTCTTGCCACAGCCTATTTTTGATTACTTTTTTTTTTCCAGACCCAGAGTTACTAGGTCACTTTCAGGTTGGATATTAGGAGAAATTTCTTCACAGAAAGGGTGACTGGATATTGGAAGGGGCTGCCCAAGGAAATGGTGTAACCCTCATCCCTGGAAATGTTCAAAAAGGTGTTATGGAAAGCAAAGGGCACTAAATGAGTGTCCTCACAGAGGAAGAGCAGAAATTCTTTTTTTTTTTTTCAGACTAGACAACAAAAACAGAATTTGCAACCACCTACTACAAGTCGTCCTCTTTGTCCATGTAGTGCAAGAGGAATCTGTGTGTCATGGGTCTGTGTATTTTGGTGTTTAAATTAACCTTTTATGCATTAATTAACCCCTCCCAATCACAGTGTCAGAGCCCATTTCCAAGCAGGGTACTGTAGCTGTTTGTGTTATCATTCCTCGGGTGTTAAAATCCAGGCAGCCCCTGTGAGACAGATCTTGCTGCCATCCTGCCCTGGCCCTGCTGTTTGTGGGAGTTCAGGAGCTGCTGCAACTAAAGGAGAGCCTCAGCTGAGCAGAACTTCTCAAGAAACAGCCAAGCTCATCCTCGGTCCCATCTGGACACCCACAGTGCACAGCAGGCATAAGAAGCTTCCCTCTCAAAAGCAAAATCATCCAGCCTCATGGCCTGGGTAAGATCTGAGTCTGCTTCTGAGCCTCTTCTGGCTGCCCCTTGATCTGTGAGCTTGCCCTGGGAAGTGGGATTAGCATTTGACATTTGTTGCTCTGAGCTGGTTTTCCAGGAAAAAAAAAAAAAAAAAAAAGGTTCCAGGATTGTGTTTCATGCTCCAGAGGATTTTGGATTTATGGCACCTGGGTAGCAGGTATCTTGTCTTTCCAATCCTCTGCTACCACCCAGCCCTGTAGTGCTAACACCTGTGAACTTGTGCTCAGCACCTGGGCTGTCCAGTTCAGGGTCTGGTGGAGAGGATGTCTTTAACCCCAGTTTAGTTAATCCCAGTTTCCCTCTGCTGCCTGCCCTGATCCTGTGCTGCAGGGACAAAGTGGGATGCACAGCTTTTGGGGGGCTCTCACCCCAGCTGCCAGAGCCTCGCCATTTCCTTACCAGTTTTGTTCCTATTCCCTTCCCTGCATTGTGCTCACTGTCTCTTGTTGGAGGACTGAGAAGGACAATGAATTTGCCCTGTTATAATGGAGAAAGAAAACCCAGCCCTTTGGAAAACCAAGACTGAGGAGGACAATGAATTTGCCCTGTTGCAACGGAGAAAGAAAACCCAATCCTTTAGCAAACCAAGACTGAGGAGGACAATGAATTTTCCCTCTTATAATGGAGAAAGAAACCCCAACCCTTTGGAAAACCACCTCAGATAAGCTCCTGCTGCCGTCTGTCATTTCCCACACCCCGTGGCAGCTCCCTCGAGGGTGGCTTTGCCTCCTTGGCCTCTCAGGCCCTCTTACCAATCACGTGCAGCTTTATCCCATTCCTGCTCTCGTACTTGTCCTGGACATCTCCGGCCAGCTCCACCCGACAGAAGTACCTCTCGCTGTCGCTCCAGGTCAAGTTGTCCACCCTGATGGACAGGTCCTTGTGCCGGGGGTTGCCCAGCAGTTTGTACTTGTTCTTGTGGCTGATGGCAGTCCTGCAGAGCTCGCTGCTGCTCTGGCTCACACACTTGAAGATCACCGTGCCGTTGTAGGGCTCCTTGATCCTCCAGATGGCCGTGAGGGCGCGGTCAAATGTTTTGTAGGGGTGTGTGAAGGTGCAGGGCAGGATAACCATCTTCCCAAGCTCTCCAGTGACGTCAGACGGGACGTGGACAGACCAGCCATTGCACTGCACACCTACAAGCAAGAAGGGATTGTGGAATTGCAGAATGGTTGGCTGCAAGGGGCCTTAAAATTAGTTTCATTCCACCTCCCTGCCATGGGCAAGGACAACTTCCACTAGCCCAGGATGCTCCAAGCCCCTTCCAGCCTGGCCTTGGATACTTCCAAGGATCCAGAGGCAGCCACAGCTTCTTTGGGCAATGTGTGCCAGGGGCTCACCACCCTCACAGCCAAGAATATCTTCCTAATACCTAATCTAAATGTCCCTCTTTCAGTTTAATATATAGACATGTCTATCTACCCACTGTTCTGCTGCTATCAACAGCTGTAGCAGCAGATTGTGGCTTCAGAAACACATCTGTGCCTACATTCCTGTCTTATGAAACTCCATTGGATCAGGGCCTCTCAGTAGCTGAGAATACCTGTAAAATGTAAAAGCATCCTATAAGTATTTCCACCCATCCCTGGTCTTGTTGGCTTCACCATATGGGCATTCAGCTGTCGGATTACTCCTGTAGACTCAAAGATAAGATTTGTTTTTCTGTTCCTGTATCTGTGGCCCATAACACTTGACAAACACCTATGTGGCAGTGCAGCTTGTATTAACCTATTGTGTGTTACACAATGGACAAAGGCCATCCTAGGGCCAGTTCTCTCTGCAGATATTTACATGGAGTCAGCTCCAAGCCAGTATTTTGATTACTGAGATCTGGAGTCGTGCTGCCCTGTCATACACAATACTGGTATGGGCACCTTTTCCAGCCCAGGTAATCTAATAAACAATGCTGCAGCACTGCAGGAGCTTCATGAAGCTCACGAGCTTTGAGCACAAAGACCTGGCACTGAAAACAGTGATTGCTATTGCTTCCTAGCTTATTTGCTCTTGTTTTAGTTATTTTGCAGCATGTCACTGTAACCTTTACTTTAGGAGAATTGTAGATTGTGTGCTTTTGAGTATGATTTGCTTCTCTCTGCTGCCCCTTTGATTAGCTTTTCTTTTTTTTTGGTTTTCAATCTTAAGGAAAGAACTTTTTTTTTTTTTTTTTTTTTTTTTTAGCACATAAGCCCCCCTTGCCTTCCAGATGAAAAATAATGTTAAAAATAAGTGCTTTTAATGTTAGCATCTCCGCCCATTTCCATGGAAACACAGTTTGCCTAGTTATGAGTGGAGGGAGCTGTCAACTTTCTCTGTATAATTTACCCTTAACTCTAAAGCCTCAGCGTGGCAGGTCTTTCACATTCCTTTTGTTAATATCCAGCCACCATTTGCTAATGGAACTGAAGCTCTCACAAGGAAGAGAGAGGCAAACAGCCTGCATGCCTTACAGAAGGTAACTCCCAAAAGGAGTTGTCAGGTCAGTGTTACTGCTGGTGCTCAGTGGGAAAGGTCATGAGGACAACAGCAAGAGCTGGGGACCAGCTCACAGCTACCCTTGCTCTGGCAAATGCTGTTTGGCAGTGAAGCTAAGCAAATCCTATGGAGTTTAATGGAATTTAAGCAGCTTCTGAGAAAATGGAGTCAAGCCTCGTGTCTCCACACATGACGTGTTTGCCTCAACAGATATTTGAAGTAATGTGAGCTTAAGTGCTCAGTGGAACTGGAAAATACTGTGTAACTCCTAAGGAATATGAAGCAGAGCGGTGATGAAAATGCTGCATCCACCCAACAAAGCCGGGGAATAGTCAGATGAACTTCCTGCTCAAGTTAGGAAAACAGAAAAATGCAAAAAAACCCCACAAACTGACAATTGCTAAGCCTGAGTCTTCCCAGCGCTGCCACGTGCGCTTGGAATTTCAGGAATACTCTCAAGCAACGTGGTGCAGAGTGCGATTCTTGCAGAGTTTGTGGCAGCAGGCAGCTCCCTGGCCCTCGGGCTGGGGTGAGAGGAGAAGCTGTGGTCAGCCAGGGGCTGGCAGCAGGCTCAGAACTCACCCTTCCTGGAGAGGCGGAGGAGGCACAGCAGCACCAGGCCGAGCTCTCTCATGCTGCTCGGCGTTCTCCCCTGAGGGGCATCAGCAAGCCAGACCCATCTCGTTACCTCTGAGCTGCCGGCCTTGCAGTGACAAAAGGTTTTTTTTCCAGGGGTAGGAGAAGTTGTGGTTTTTCTTCCTCTTGGAGGGAGTGAGTTGTTTAGCTGAACCAGCTCTGGGTTCAGGTATTAATAGTTCTGCGGTCAGTCATATGAAAATTACACCAGAAGGAATCAAGTGTTAACCATTTTCCAGCTAGAGGGAGGGAATTGCAGACTGGAGCTGCAAACATCCATGCCATGTGTGTGATGGGGCAAGAGGGGGTGGCTTTTGCTACCCACTCACCAGCCTAGAGGAAATCCTCGCAATCTGCCTGAGGTTGTGACAAGCAAGACTCTTACTGTCCTGCCTTCCTTCTCCTGCACCTGGAGCCTTCAAACCAACTGTGCTCTACCCCTTGTGCTCACTGGATGTTGTTCTATCCCTAGGTATAGAAAAAAACCCCAAACCACTCTTCTTTTGAAGGCACTTGTGCCGAGGTTCACTGCTGGATGAGTGGTTTGGTGTCCCCTGGCACCCTGCTCTGTCCACACTCACAGGGCCCTGATGAGTGATGACTCATTCCCTCCTGAGAAATGAGATGAATTCCAGCTTTTTGCCCAGCATCTTTGTGCAAATACTTGCTGCTTTCCTTCTGGATTTAGTTTTAGCAAATTGACTGTTTGCCCATCCACAGAGCCTGTGGGGAGCTGATGGTGTTTTCCCCCCTCCGTCTCCCTTGTGGCGATCTCGCGGCTAAATTTAACAACCCTGGGGCGTGAATTCCCTGTCTGGGCTCTCCTTGAGGTTCGCTGCCTTTGCTTCAGGCCAGGGGGAGGGAGGAATGGTGTGTCCCAGAATGATCTCACCGTGTCCGGGGTGCTGCTGTGGGCTCCCTCCTGGGCGGTGACAGGGACAGATCACCCCCAGGCCTCACGGACAGCTTGGGCAGGCCTCGCAGCAGCCTGGGCTGGCGGAAGCTGTCCGTGCCCAGGGTGGGATGGGATGATGTTCCAGGCGCCTCCCATCCCAGTCTTTCCGTGATTCCCGCTGCAGGGCCGCTGGAGGGCTCCCGGAGCCAGGATAAGACGCTGCTGGGTCGCTGCTGTCGCTTTCCCCGTGTCCGGAGCCAGCGCCCACCCCAGCAGCAATGGCAGGGCTCCCCTTGGCCCTTCACCCCTGCTCCTGCCCCTCTGTTCCCTTCGGAGCTTGAGGAAAATCTCCTGGGAAGGAGACCTGGAGTGTGTTCGCTGCTTCCTTATCCCTTGCTTCCTTCTCTTTGCTGTTTGTGAAGAGAGAGATTTCTGTCTTCCCCAGGCTTTTTGGAGGAGGCTCTGAGAATACCCAGCTCTTACTTAGGGTTGTTTGGACCTGTTGCCACACAGCCAAGGGTGTTAATTTTTCAAATACCCACTTAGACCCCTGCCCTCTCCCCTCTGCAGGACATCCTTGAGCAGGAGCATCAGGACCAGCGGCCTGATTGCTTTGCAAACTGTCCTTAGTAGCTGTTAAACATAATTCATGCCAGCAGCAGCTGAGAAACCTGAGGGTAGGGGTGGTGGCAGCAGCAAGTAAGAGACCTGTAATCCCTACCACATCTGTGATTTGTGCCTTTTCTGTGTACCTCCCCCTTCTTCCCCTAAGTGCAGTTAGATTTCATCTATTTGTGATGTGACGTTTTTGGTGGTGTGACTCTTTTTAAGCCTTTCACCACTCGTGGCACAGTGGGACTCAGTGGATTGAAGTAAAAGATTAAAGTGAAATCCATGTTGAAAACATCTTGTTACAGTGAAGCATAAATGATTCATGTAAAGAAAAGCTGCAGTTAACACCAGTATGATCCTCTTCCTCTTTAATGTTTTACTGCAGCATCTCCTAGGAAAATATCTGGTAAATCAGAGCAGAACTACAAATCCTTTGAGTTTTATCTGTGGACTGATTTTCTTCTTGGACCATGGCTGTTGGAATGAAGCATTTTAGTGTTTAAAATACAGAGTTGGTAATGTATAGCTGAAAAGATTTACAGTTATTTGAATCAGCCAAAAAAATTTTGTAAACAAAATCATCCATGGCTATGATGATTCACAGACTCTGTGACCTTTTTTCCCTGGTTTCTGCTTAAATACTATATAAGTATGGAAGCCTGCTTCTGGTCCAATACCAAAACCAGGATGCCGTCCGTATTTATCAAATACAGGTTTTAGTGCTAGTAAATTTAAAGGCTGCAAATAGTGACATTTTTCCTGCCTCCCTAAGAAATTCCTGCAGTGTTTTGTGATGAACTGGATGGTTTCAGAGGGCTTTTCAGCCTAAATGTTCCATGGCTCTGTGGTTGGGTGGTGATGATCTGCACCCAAATTGCAACGTGTGACTGGAGCTGAGCACGGCAGAGCTCATCCCTCCTGGTCCCAGGTTTGTCACTGAGGACTGAAGCAAAGAGTTATTTGTGTAGCTGCACCTGTGCTGACAATTCACCCACTTATTCAGTGATCAGAGAGAAGGCAGGTGTTCCACCTCCCTCCCTTTAGGTCTTAGTTTCAGCTCCAACGTTTTCTACTTCAATTATTTCAGCATCATGCGTGTTCCTAGTCCTCTGAGAGTGCCAACCTGCACACATTCAAAGCAAATCCTCATGTTTTGTCACATCTGGCTCTCTTCCCTGAAGGGATTGGCTCTGTGAAGTCCTGGAAAGTGAAGCTGGGAGGGCAGAGGGGGTTTTCCCTCTGTCTGGTCCCTGTCAGCAGCAGAAAGTGGAGCCATGCTCCCCTTTTTGTGAAGCTGCTGTGGGCTGCCCATCTTCCTTCTGTGTCCACTTCATCCTCACCAAGCAAGAGGCAGAAAAAAAAATTACGGGTGAACCTATAGAGCAGGGAAAGTAGAAAGTGATGGAGGGTGTAAAATGCAGGCACCATTATTGTTGGTGACACTAATCCTGTTTCCTGGCTTTGAGCGTTGCTGCAGAACACTGTCACCACTGCCTCAAGCTCCTGCTGATCTGGCTCGAAGGTCTGCAGGTTCAGTCTCTTGCCTGTGTGTCTGCTCAGCCCCTCACCAATGCTCCTGACCTGGGGAGTTCTCCTGCCTGCCATCCCATGGCTCCGAGTGTGTGGCTGTTCCATCACCAAAGCTGTGCTGGCAGGCTGATGGAGCTGGAACACGGGTGCTGGTGAACCCTTGCTGCCTCCGGTGAGCATCAGCCAAAGCAAATTAAGTGTATAATTGGGTAATTTGCACCTAGTGGGCAATTACTGCATGAAAAACAGCTCATGTTATGGGCAGTGCGTGGCAGTGGAAAAAGGCAAAGGAAGTGTCTCTCTCCAAGCTGTTGGTGTAGCTGGATGTAGCCACCTCCACTGAGCTGCATGAACTACTCTGATCTCCCAAACTCATGCCCTTCTGCCCCTTCTGCCCCTGCTCTCAGCCTGTGGCCTGCTCTGACCGTGGCACAGCTGCAGACAGGCATGCAGTGCTGCTCTCTGCTCTGCCCCTGCCAAGGCAGTCAGAGCCATTAAGGGGATGATCCTGGGGCCACACGAGTGCTGGTGCTCCCTCCTCCAGACTGGTCCTGGTGCCAAGCCCAGCCAGCAACCACAGCTTTGTGCTGATGTGGCCACTCATTGCAGGAGCCCCAAGAGACCTCTGACTCATGAGGCATCTGTATCAGCTTGCTACATGACAGCTGTGGAATGTTTTAGGACTGCCAGCCCTCCTCAGCCCCATGCCAGCTCACCAGCACTGAGTGTCCTCTCCTGGCCTGGCCATTCTGCCACCCAAACAAGCACAGAGGGTCTGGCCTGGTCTCTGTGTGATGCTGGGCTTAGCCTGAGCCAAGG
This sequence comes from Pyrgilauda ruficollis, assembly GCF_017590135.1. NCBI lineage: Eukaryota > Metazoa > Chordata > Aves > Passeriformes > Passeridae > Pyrgilauda > Pyrgilauda ruficollis. The sequence goes on along the minus strand of NW_024508545.1, from coordinate 1,711,146 downwards.
GCTGAGCCAGCTGGCAGGGCAGAGACACCACACACCCCTTTAGACTAATCCAAATGATGTGTCTGATCAAAGGCACTTGAAATGCCACCAGAACAGAGGCCCCTGCCCACCCTTCCTACTGAAAGTGAGCCTTTGGAGATTTATGTGCTCTGTCTCTCCCTGCTGAATGGGCACAGCTGGTGATTTAAGAGATTTATGCTCCTCTAGTTGTAGATTTCATAGCCCTTCTCTGGGATGAGAGCTGCTCTCCTTTGGGAAGGAGTGTGGGCTGTTTTTTCCCACCAGGCCACACAATATCTGAAGCACATCCTGAACTTTCCCTTGACAGAGCACTTTCGGCCAGTGAAGGGGTGGGTCTGATCCATGATCTGAGCTTTGCTGCCTCACTTCACAGGTTCCAAACAGATTCAAAAGCAGTCAGAATGAGATCTGTGGTAATGAATGTGGTATCCCCCTAGGGTGTGCCTCTGTGGAATAACTCTACACCTCTTGCTGTCACTCACCCACCCACATCCTGCCTTGCCTGAGATCCTGTGCCCTTTAAAGTGGCATTTATTGTGGCATCTTCTCTGAGAAATGTTCTATTCTCTTGTCTTTTGTCCTCCCTAAGCTCTGCTAGCCTGTGTGTTTTCAGTGATTTAAATGCAAAATTTAACCAGAATGCTGTCATGGCTTTTGCTTGTTTGGTTTTTGTCTGTTTGTGGCATTTTTTTGTTGGGTTTGCTGGCTTTTTTTTTTTTTTTTTTTTTTTGGAACCTAGGTGGTTAAACCTAGACTGTTTAGCCATTTTCCCTTGCTGTTGAACTTCAGCTGAATTTCTCCACTTGGCATTACCTGTTGCTGTATGGCTCCAGAAGTGCTTTGACTGCTCCTCAGCATCATCCACAGGCTGTATGCATCATCCACAGATTTCTCACCTTGCAAGGGCACCTCACGATCACCTCTACTCTTAAATATGGCCCAGCTTGAGTTTGAAACTAATAAAGTCCAGTCCAGAAGATACCACTGCTTCTGCTAATCTGTTCTGCTATGTAATTTCTAGCATAGCATAGAGGGTTTTAATCCATTTTCCCCTGAACTGAATTCCAGACCTCGGATTTGACCTGGGTGCTGAGTTACCAGGTTGGGGAGGCACAGCTCCCACAGCCCCTGCTCTGGGCCAGCGTGGGGGGAGAGCTGCAGATCTGAAGCCAAGCTGTGGAGATAATAAATGAGGCAGGGCTGAGTGATCACTCCTCCCCAGGAACTGTGTCCAGAGGCAATATTCACTGACAGCCTTGACCTGATTGTCCCAGGATTGTCTGTGCTGCTCTTAAATCTGCAGCTGAGTTATAGGCAGAGGCAAGAATGTTTTAATGGCATTGCAGGTACTTGTGCCTTTAAGGAGACCACAACAAATAATTTTTGTAGGTAGCACATGACCTGGGTGAGGAGCAAGCAGTGCTCTGAACTGCTGTTGGAACAGGAGACCTTGACTTGAATTCTTGGCAGAGCCTGTCAGTGCAAGATCAGCTCCTTTCTAGCTGGGACAGGAATTAGATGAGAGAGATGAAGGCAACAACTTCCCTTGCCCTGATGGAGTGATCTGCAAGAGAAGGAGTAATTTTTGCCTTGTGGCAGGGGTTCTCCAGAAAGCAGTTTGGTGGTGGGCTTTTTTTTTTTCACTTTAACTTTCATTGGGGTTGTTAAAGTTGGTTTTTCTCAGTGGGTGTGGTTTTCTGACTGATGCAGGCAGCGGGGCTGCAGAGGACTTACTAAATCAAAATCACAGAAATGCAGAGTCACAGAATCAGGGTTACTGCCCCTGTGTTTACTCTTTACCTTAACCTCAGGAAACATTTCTGGTAGAGAATGGAACATTTCATGGCAATAGGTGGCAAAATATTTGAAAGTGTTCAAAACCTGCTGTTTCTATGCAGTTGGTACTGAGGTCTGCTGGATCAGAAAGTACCAATAATGGAAGTAACCCGTGAATTGCAGCATGTAAAGGAATGTATAGAATCATAGAGTGGATTGGGTTAGAAGGGACTTTAAAGATTATGTAGTTTCAACCTCTCTGCCATGGGCAGGGACACCTTCCCCTATGCCAGGTTGCTCCAAGCCCTGTCCAACCTGGCCTTGGACACTTCCAGGGATGGGATGATTGCAGCTTCACTGTGTCAGTCAGTACCTCACACCCTCACAGGGAAGAATTTTTTCCTAATATCTAATCTAAACCTACTCTCTTTCAGTTTGAGGACCACTTTCCTTTTTTGCTTTTGCTTCATCTGATCTCTGATAGCACAGAAGTGTTCCCAAAAAAGCCGGTGCTAACCCTTTCAGGCCAGTGTAACCTTTACTTAATTGCAAGACTGACATAACCTCATGTGGCTCTGGAGATACAGAGTGAGATAAGGCCCCTGCCTAGGGGAGCTCGCTCTCATTAACAGTGATTGATGGTGGCATTGACTCCTGGGATTAAGATCAGGGGCTGATAAGGTGGAGGAGAGGTGCTATGGGGAGTGCATTGTTCATATCAACTCTCACCTCATGCGGGTTGGAGCAAACAATAGATAATTTACATTCCTCAGTACTCCCTGCTCACAGTCCTGCCTGCACGTTGCTGCTGGCAGGGCCTTGCTGGAAGCCCAGCGTTCCTGTCCAGGCAGGATTGGAAAGGGAAGCTTCCCCAGAGGAGGGAAGGTGCTTGGCACAGCGTGGCAGAGTGAGAGAAGCTGAGGAAGCGTGGTGGCAAGGTGGGCTGGAGGAGAGGTGCAGCCTGGGCTTGGAGAGGTGATGCTGCAGCATCAGAGAACAGCAGAGCCGCGGAGCTGAGGGCAGAAGGGACCCTTGCATAAGGATATTTCACAGAATATCCTGTGCTGGGAGGGTCCCACAGGATCATGGAGTCCAGCTCACAGCCCTGCACAGACACCCCAGCAATCCCACCCTGTGCTTGAGAGCATTGTCCAAACCCTCCTGGAGCTCTGGCATTCCCTGGGGAGCCTGGGCAGTGCCAGCACCCTCTGGGGGAAGAACTTTTCCCTGATATCCAACCTAAACCTCCCTGCACAGCTCCAGGCATTCCCTGGGTCCTGTCCCAGCAGAGATCGCTGCCTGCCATTTCCATACAGTCATTCCTCTTCTCTCCAGTCCTGAGGCCCCTTTATGGATGGTGACCTTTGTGAAGAGACTGCCTTAAAGCACAGTGGGGTGGGATGGAGCCAGGACATCAGCACAATGAAATCTGGCCAGGCTGCAGGGCAGATAAAACACTGGTGGACTGAGCTGAGATCAGGTGAAGCAGGTGGTGAAGGGAATGTGCTGGTTAGGAGTGGACATGATGGATGGAGAGAGCACTTAATGGCACTTCTTGGCAGCCAGGGCAGGCACTTTCTCACAAAGCTCTGCTTCTCATGTGACATCCTCAGAGACCTCGGGGCAGTTAACCAGGCTCTGCAGTCCCTGGAGGAAAGCTCTTCCTGGGCTTTCCACAATCCACTGGGCAGGGTCTGGGCTTACCTTGGGGTGTTAGAAATTCACTCTGCAGCTTGAAGTGTTTGTAAAAGAAGCATGCAAAGGGTTAAAAACAAGTGGCCCTGGAGTGCCCATGTCGCAGTTCCCAGCATGTAAGGTGGAAAGGAGGTTTCTCTTTCTGTGGGGGTGACTAAGGGCATCCACAGGCAGGCTTGGAAGGAGTGGAATGCAGATCATGGCATCATAAAATAGTTCGGGTTAGAAAGGACCTTTAAAGCTCGTCTGTTCCACCCCCTGCCATGGGCAGGGACACGTTCCACTGTCCCAGGCTGCTCCCAGCCCTGTCCATACTGGCCTTAGACACTGCCAGGGATCCAGGGGCAGCCACAGCTGCTCTGGGCACCCTGGGCCAGTTTGTCATAGAGAGAATTTCTGATTAAACCCATGTTGATGAAACTGAGCCAATTTCTTGTATACAAAGAGCATTGTTTTGTTACAGATAATCACACAGTGGAAAGATTAGCCCATGATTTAGCAATGAGAGGAAGAGCAGACATGTACATCCTCTGAGGTACAATCGCTCATTTGTCTGTCAGGTTCAGTTATTTTGAATAATCAGGGTTTTGCCCTTTCTCCCGGAGTATATAAACAATTCTGAGTTATCTTCTGAATGCTTTTGGATAAGTTCCCAGGAGAACTTAAATCTTGGATGGATTTGTAACATGCCTGTAGGCAGCTGTCCTCTCCAGTCCTGGTTTGTGGTTACCCCTCCTGTGACCAGTGGGAAATCTGGTTATGTGTGCATGAGGAGCACTGGAACAGCCCCACGTGTCTAAGTCAGGCTGTTTGGGTGCTTTTCTTCTGTTGCTTTCTCACAGCTTCATCTAAAATCACGTATTTCTGCAAGTCTTACACACAGCCATCATTCTTTGTAAGGAAAATGGAACAAAGGAATGTGCAAAAATTGCTGGCATGATTATCAGTCACATCACAAATGGGGCTTCTGTTGCCTCCTTAGATTTATTACCTAAACCTGCAGCATGCAAGTTAGCAGGCTCCTCTGGGAGAAACATTGTTGTATGGACGATGTGACTTTCCTGCATGGCATTCTTGTGGACATTCCTCCTCAGCTGTTTGGGCTTCAAAACCCCCTGGCTGCCACGTGCTCTAGCTTGAAGGGTGACACTGGTTTTGCCTGGATGGTGTGTGTAAGGCTGGTGGGTTCCCTGCAGAATTCCCACCCTGGGAGGCAGTGACGTGCTTACAGCTGAGATTTCCAGAGCTGGGAAATGGAAATTGCTTGATTTCTGTGAAGGACCATGGCTTGATTTGCTGTGAAGGACCATCCCAAAAAGTCTCAGCAGAGTTTAGGCTGGAGCTGTGCAGATTGCACCCCTTGTGTGTAATTCCTCTTTTGGCACCTGCTGGTGCTGAGGATGAGAGACAAGTTCTGCTTTCAGGATGTACGACTCAGGGGGAAAATGTTCTTCTGGGATTTCCATTGAAGGCAAAATATGAAAAAATGAACTCTTCTTTGATAATGAAAAAAGCCTTTGATATTCAGTTGGTAGATGTCTCAGTCTCACTCCGCCTGTGCATGAAGCAGGACATTAGATGTTAGATGTCACTAATTTCTGTGACACCCCGTTCACTGCCCCTCAGCACATCTGCAAACCCCTCAGGGATAAGCACAGATCTCCTTTTCAGCCCTGCTCCTGATACTCTGCTCTTATTCCCCAGCAGGACTTGCAGTTTACAACATAAAATCATAGGCTCATCAAAGTTGGAAAAGAACTCTGAGGTCATGGAGTTCAGCCCTTAGCCTGAAATAGCACTGAATTCACCACTCAACCATGTCTCCAAGTGCCTGCTGAACACTTCCAGGGATGCAGATTCCACCCCTGCTCTGAGTAGCATGTTCTAGTGCCTCACCATCCTTTCTGTGGAGATAATTTTCACAATATCCAGCCTAAACCTCCCCTGGCACAACTTGAAGCCATGTCAAACATTTCTCATCTTGTTTTTTAGGGGAATTTGCCCTTTCAAAACTATTCTACCTCCTCTCTCTAATCCCAAAGCTGTATCACTCATATTTTGGCTATGTGTAATCTTGTGCTGTCTTATTTAAAACTCCATTATGTTTTGGTCTTTTGTTGCACTGCTGTGTGGATCCTTTTTTTTTTTTTTTTAATTTTATTTTTTTTTTTTGGTGGGTTTTTTTTGTATTTTCCAGTTAAATTAGTGTAATCTAAAAGTGTCTTCTCTATCATGAGGTTGAAAGGTGGTCAAATCACACATAATCTGCCCTTTCTGAAATGCCTCAGTGATGGTTTTGTTGATTTCCCAGATCCTGCACCTGGATGGAGGAAGTCGCTGGAGCTGTGGAGCCTTTTGCCAGGTTACATTTTTTTCATCACTCTGCATCCCACAGAAATGGAATTCTGTGTCTTTAGGGGTTTTTTTAAGGAGGGAAAGGGATGGTATGTACTTTCCAAGAAGCTGCTGAGGGCAGCTGGGCTGGGGTGAGCCCCAGTGAGGGTCCTGCCCATGGATGACTGCAGATGGACAGTGAAGGAATGTGGGTGCAATGAGACACTGCATAAGCTCTGGTAGAAACTGGAGGTGTTTTGGATAAAGAATGTCAAGGATTAGTGGATTTGTAATGTTTAGGGGTGTGGAGAAGTCAGAATTCTTTCCCAGAGGGGCTGGTGACCATGTGCACCAATGCACTGTGAGCAAACCAGGACTGGGGAAATGGAAAAGGGAGTGATGGCTCAAAGAGCCATTCATGATGGGACAGACAAAAACAGGGGGTGCATCTTGGGGCAAAGAACAGAAATTCATTATCCCTCAGAGGATTTGTTTGTTTTGTGGACAAAACTGTTTTTGTTTTTTTTTTTTTTTTTTTTTTTTGTGTGGCAAGCTTGCTCTCTGCTCATGGTGCCTGGCAGAACAGCTGCACAGAGCTGCCTCTGGTTGCTAAGCCACCACCACAGGACGCCTGCTGTTGAGTGGTATTTCTCTCTCTGGGGAGGGAGAGTGTGTGTTCTAAGGTATTTGTATGTGGGCAGAGTCACCCACAGTTTAGATAAAGGTGAGTTGGAGATAAGTGATGTGTTGGGTTATGCTGGAGTGACTCCAATGGGAGATACCATCCTGGATCCTCATATGGGCTGAACAATTTCAAGGCTGGGGCATCCACAGCTGCTCTGGGCACCCTGTGCCAGGGCCTGCCCACCCTGCCAGCCAGCAATTCCTGCCCAAGATGCCAAAATCTGTGCCTGCCCTGTGGCAGTGGCAGCCATTGCCTGCGTGCTGTCCCTGCAGGCCTTGTCCCCAGTCCCTGTGCAGCTCTCCTGGAGCCCCTGGAGGCCCTGGCAGGGGCTCTGAGGTGTCCCTGGAGCCTTCTCTTGTGCAGGGGAACAGCCCCAGCTGGGCCAGGCTGGCTCCAGAGCAGAGGGGCTCCAGCCCTGGCAGCATCTCCGTGCCTCCTCTGCACTGGCACTTTCCTACAGTGTCACGTTCTCCCCCACCAAAATTATACATTACCGTGAGTTTTGTAGCTGTTTTGTGACTGAGGCACCAGGACTGTTTGCTGGAAAATTCCACTTGAAATAATTCTTTCTTTTCCTTCCCAGTGCACCATTCCAGGGGCACGCTTTTCCTAGAATTATTTCTCTAAGTGTTCTCGTTAGCAAATCTGATCCTTAACCTCCCACTGATCCCAGTCTTATCCGATTAAACTGGTGACCAATCCAAGAATGTTTAATCTAAAGTGAAAGGTTTTGTAGTTAGTCAGTTTCCTAAGACCATGGCTTCTATCCGTTTTCTTCCAATCTATATATTTTCATGAGTGGTAAAAGGAAAAAAAAATATACAGACTTTCTAAAAAACTGCATTTGAACTTCCATTTTTGCAACTGCACATATGTAGTTTTATTTTACTCAAAAAATTACTGTTGATGACATCACTGGTCCTAAAAATTAAAGCAATTGCTCCAGTGTTCCAAACACAACTGGGCTCTGATTTCCCTCACAGGTGCTTCTGTTTGTTCACAGGGTTGATTTTGTTGCTCCCTTCTAAGAGTTTGAATTTGTTGTGGGAAATCCTAATGCCAGTCATCTTAGAGATGTATTCCAACCTAAATGGTGAACATTATGAGGTTTTTTTTTTTCTTTTTAAATTTTGCTTTGAGTAAACAGCCTCAAGATGTACCAGGGGAGGTTTAGGTTGAATGTTAAGGAAAAATTTCTTCACTCAAAGAGTTTCCAGCCCTGGCTGGTGCTGCCCAGAGCAGTGGTGGAGACCCCATCTCTGGAGGGATTTAAAAGCTGTGTGGATGTGGAACTTGGGGACATGGGCCAGTGGTGGCCTTGGCAGTGCTGGGGGGAACTCGATTATATTTTCCAACCTTAACCATTCTGTGATTCTGTTCTGTGATTCTGCTATGCATTGGAGTGTAATAGCAAGTCAGGGGGCCTCAGCCTCAAGGTAAGTAACTCAACCTTCACAGCCCCTTTGCAAGTAAAGCACCTTTGGGGGCCTAAAATGATCCTTCTGACCCACATCCCTGAAATATTAAGGCCTCCAACTCCTGTTTAAACAGTTTCTGTTTCAGTATATGTGAAATTAATTGCCATGGTCTATCTGTGCCTCTGAGAACATGGAGAGTGAGGGCCCTAAGTCATCGAGGTGTATTTGCTGTGGGAGCTGTGCAGTTTCCTCATCTCATTCCAAATCTGGAAAAAGCCCAGCTGCTGGTAACAAAATAGGCCTTACTACCTGAAGGCAGTTTTCCATGGCAAGACAAAGAGAAACTTCAGAAAGGTGTTAATTTGTGCCCAACAATTCACCTGTCATGCAGTGAATGAGGGAGAGGGAAACAATCAAGAAATAATTGAGAATAATCTTTTCAATGCACAGTCCTCCTTCCTCGTGGGTAGCATCTTTCTTAGCAGGTGAATTATGCCCAGCTGTGGCCAAATTCTGTGTAAATTCCTTCTCACTTAGTGTCAAGATTCAAAAGATTAGATAATTATCAACACCAGCATTCTTTATACTGTTTATATTTCATGTGCAGCCCAGTAAAACCAAACAGAACCTGCAGCAGGCCGGGAGGATCAGATAAAGGACACTGCATTGTTGCATTTCCCCAGATTTGGGCACTTGACATGAAACTGGGAGTCTTGGGGAGAACTGTGCACATCAGACATCATCAATGAGAGCTGCTTAGGAAGTGGCAGTCAGGCAGTTTATTTGAGTTAGACTTTTGGATAAAATGTGACTCCCAGCAGATGTCTCCCAGTAGTTAGGGTTTTTTTAAGCTTTACTTTTTAATTTATGTTTTTGTTTGTTTATTTGTTTTTTTATTAATTTCTCCCCCATGAATTACTTTTAATAGTATTTACTTATTTTATTTATGTATGTATTTCTTGTCAGAACTGCAAACACAATGCAAACTCTTTGCTGGTACTGGGAGGGAGGTAATCCAGGAAAATACCCCAAAATTTCTGCTCAGTGTCTTTCCTATGAGTCTGGTATCACCTGTGTAGCAGAAACAACATTGAAAAAAGAATGCTTGAAAAAGAAGGATGATCTGAATAGCATTTATCTGATGTCAAGACAAAAAAAACCCAAAAAAAAAAAAAACAAAAAAAAAAAAAAAAAACAACCAAAAAAACCAAAAAAACCCCAAACGAAAAAAAAAAAAAAACCAAAAAAAAAAAAAAAAAAAAAAAAAAAAAAAAAAAAACACCCAAAAAACCACCAACCAAAAAAACCAGTTTCAGTAATAAGATAAATTAGTTCTGTTAGCAAAGACAGTGTTTTGAACGATAATGGGAAAAAGCATAATATGCATGTTCTGACTGACTTACATGTCAAATTTCCAAATAGCTGTTATTTCCTGAGAGGTGATGGGAAGAATAAATTCACTGGATAGTGTGAAATGTAGAATTAATTCTGAATGAAGTGCGAAATCTTTCTAAATGGCTGGGACATAGCCTTCATATTTTGTTGTTTTTTGGTTCTGTGCGTATGATTTCTTTATGGTACTGCCAAAATGTCCCTGTTGCTCAGCAACAGCAGGCTGGAATAGCACCAGTCAGAGGAAATCTGCTGATTTGCACTGGGCATAAATCGTGTTCTCTTGCTGGAGTGCATATTTAGGCACAAGGGTGAAAGCAGCCTCTGTTGGTTTGCCTCTCTGGGGCACTCGTGGTGCTGGGTGGGGAGATCTCAGTTCAGACATTAAAATACCCTTTTACACTACAGTTTGAAAAATCACAGAACCAGAGAATGCTCTGGGTTGTGTTGGACACCTGAATGTCATCAGTCCAACCCCCTGCAATGGGCAGGGATATCTTCCACTGCACCAATGGCTCAGAGACCTGCCCAACTGGACCTTGATTTTTCCAGGGTTGGGGCATCTACCATATCTTGGGGCAGTGAGCCAGTGCCTCACCACCCTACCCATGAAAAGTTTATTCTTTTTATCTGGTCAGAATAGATCCTCTTTTAGTTTAAAGCCATCAACCCTTTTCCCATCAGGGCCCTGATAAAAATTTTGTCCACATTTTTCTTAAAGAGACTTTAAGTACTGAGAGTCCACAAAAAGATCTCCCCAGAGCCTTCTCTTCTCCAGGTGAACATTCCAGCTTTCCCAGCCTGGCTCCAAAGCAGAGGAGCTCCAACCCCAGGGCATCTCCATGGCCCTCTGCTCCAGGAATATTCTAGACAGAACATGACCTCATCTAGCCCCAGTCTGGGGGCATGTCCAGCATCTCCCCTGGGAATGAACCACTCCTGGCTTTGAGGAGGTTTCTGTGGCTCTGTTGACCCAGTGCTGTGCCTTGGGCTGTTTGTGCCTCCTGTATAGAGCCAGGCTTTGCACTTGCAGGTTTAAGGAGGTTTGATGCTGCAAAATGCCAAAGGACAGAGTGAGCTGCGGCTGTTCATCCTGGAGAAGGCTCTGAGGAGGACTTGGAGCCCCTTTGAGTGCCTAAAATTGCTCCAGGAGAGCTGGAGGAGGGTTTTGGCTAAGTCGTGGGTGGCAGGACAGGGAGAATGACAGGGGTTTACACTGCCAGAGGACAGGGACAGATTTTGGGATATTGGGAAGGAATTCCTGGCTCTGAGGGTGGTGAGGCCCTGGCACCAATTTCCCAGAGCAGCTGTGGCTGCCCCTGGATCCCTGGAAGTGTCCAAGGCCAGGCTGGATGGGGCCTGAACAAGCTGGGACAGTGGAAGGTGCCCCTGCCCATGGCAGGATAGATAGAACAAGGACCCTTTAACCCAAACAATTTTGTGATTCCATGATTCTGTGATAAACACAAAGAGCAGAATTTAAAAGTTTTCTACATATCCCACACACACTCATTTAAAAATTTTATTTTCCAGTGTCTTCTACACTACTTGTTTAAGAGGCAACCAATCTTTGGAAGAACTTAATGATAATAAAGAGAGAGAAACTTAAAGCAAGCTCAAAAAACTATGAATGTTTGTTTTAGAAATTAACTCCACAGAACATTATGTAGATATTTATTATTTTAAATCATGGAAATGCTACATTTTACAAATGGGAGTCAGTCATACAGAAATACTGTTGAACATCTGAAAACCTAAAACTTCACCAGAAGATACTGCCAACAGTTCATCACAAATATTTTACACCCAGGTCTTTGTGATATTTGCAAAAATACATGGTTCGGGGTCTTTTTTTCCCCTTCCCAAACTCAAAAATCATGCTAGATTTTACTTCATCTGCTACAAGGAAAACAGGTTTTTGGTTTGCTTTTCCTGGTGTGACGTCAATGCATGTAGGCTCCTGTCAGCTGAAGGACCTGTGCTCATGGAATATTTTTGGTGAAGATATGAGCTTCAGCATGAGACAGAGTATGTCAGTGAGCCAGGCAGAAAGGTGGCTGAGTTAATGCCTGTCGAGGTGATCCACACTGCGGGGTGCAAGGACGGCTTCCCTTTTCCCTCTGCCCTACCTGCACACCCTGGGAGCCTGGGCACAGGTGGCACATGGCTGGTGTCCTGCAGAGCTCTGCTGGACTGACCCCAAATGTCCCCTTCCCACTGTGGGGCAGAGAGGAAAGGCAGAGCAGCAGCTCCACAGAATCACAGAATCACAGAGTCGTTGCCAAGGCCACCACTGACCCATGTCCCCACGTGCCACCAGGCCTTTAAAACCCTCCAGGGATGGGGACGCCACTGCTGCCCCAAACAGCCTCTTCCTAGGCTTGATAACCATTTCTACAAAGATATTATCCCCAATAATCCAATCCAATTTAAACCTCTCCTGGCACAATTTGAGGCCATTTTCTCTCCTCCTGTCCCTGTTCCCTTGGAGCTGTCCCCTGGCTGTCCCCTCCTGTCAGGGAGCTGTGCAGAGCCACAAGTTCCCCCTGAGCCTCCTGAGCTTCAGCAGCAGGCTGGGGCAGTGCAGCATTTTGCTGTTTGATATTCCTGGGCTGAGTGGGACAGTGTAAGGAGAGGAGTTCAGAAGATCAGCTCAAATTAGCCCTTTTATTGCATAGGAAAGGGACAGCAATGACTTTCTTGCTGTCCCCTCCCTTGCTAACCCATCACCAAATTAAAATATTAAAAAAAATCATGAGATTAACACAAAAATCACAAAAATCATTTCTATCTTATGTTTGTTGATTGCTAATGGACATCTCTCTCCATGGAGTTTGAGAGGTCCTCCAGGTAGAATTCTTCACAACCTATTTTCTACTTGGCAAGGAGTGCTCTTTATTCCATTTTTCTGCTACAGTGAAACTCTCTAAGATGCCTTCTGTTGATGTCATAAGATGTTTAGCCATTAGTTTGAAGTCCCCTCATGTGCTGAAAGATGTTCTTTATTTCTTTATGTCTGATTTTGATGTCTTCAATTTCAGAGAGAGATTTTTCTTTTCAGCTTATAAGTAATTTTCCCATTGCTTATAATTCAAGTATCTTTTCAGACCTGTGTGCTTTAAAATCATAACAGGTTGATACTGGGGAATGGTCCTTCCAGCACAGCCCAGTCCTACCTAATAGAAATCTTCTTAATAGATGTGGTGAGAAAAGTCTCTCCACACAGAGGGTGGCGTTGGACATTGCAGCACACAAATCACAGTCTGTTGGGCAAACACCTCGTGCTCCTGCCTTAAAATGAGCTGAGTTTCTCTCTTCTTGGGTCTCTATGCCTCACAGCAGGACTTCTCGTGTTTCTTCATCATCAGATAATAAGCTCTGTTGGCTTCTGGGTAGGTGACTTTGGAGAGTGGCAGCCTGCAGATCGCAGAGTGGCTTGTGGTCATTAGCAGGAAGGTCAGTGCAGACAGGCAAAAAGGCCAGGTTCCAGATGGCACCCCAAACTGCAAAGAAAAATTACAAACCACCCATTTACTACGTGTCTTTCTTTTATTAGAGTAAGACCCAGAGCCAGACACCTTGGAACAAGTTTTCTGGAGGAAGTCAGGACTCGGTTTTGCATTGAGCCTTTCCTTAGGGAGGCTGGGTTTCTTTATGATGTCTTGACATTGTGCATCAGCCTGAAACATCTGCCAGCTCTGGTGAGTGGGCTGCCTCATTGCTTTGGGGAAGGTTTCTTGGGTGGGCATGAGGTAGGAGAGGGTGACAATGAGACAGGAGAGCAGATACCAGAAACATTCAGCCTTTCCCTGGGCTGTGGTACTGACTGACTTTTGGCAACTGAGAAAAGAAGTTAACCCAAATTCAATGTTTCTTTAACATGGACAAGGCCCTTTTTCCAATTGCTTCAGGCATGAAGTAAATATCTGAAAGAGGGGAGATATTCCAGCAGCCTGCCAGTGCCTAAAGCAGGTCCAGGAGAGCTGGAGAGGCACTTTGGGGAAGGGCCTAGACGGAATAAGGGGGAATGGCTTTCCTCTGACAGAGGGCAGGGTTAGATTGGATATGGGGAGGAATTCTTCCCTGTGAGGGTGGTGAGGCCCTGGCACAGGGTGCCCAGAGAAGCTGTGGCTGCCTCATTCCTGGAAGTGTTCAAGGATAGATGGGTCTTGGAGAACCCTGGGACAGTGGAAGGCGTCTGTGCCCATGGCAGGGGGTGGAACTTAATGAGTTTTAAGGTGCCTTCCAACCCAAACCATTCCATGGTTCTGTGATCTCATAAGTGCCTAGAGCTGAGCTGTGGAAGTTCATATGAACTCTTAGGATGGAAAGTGGCAAGTGATAATTCCAAGTCACCAGTTCCAGTGGGAATCACACCACCCAGATAGAAACCCTTCTTCCAGACTGTTTCTGCCTTTGGCTGAATTTTTCTTCACATCTTGGTGTCTTGTCTGACAAGCCAGGGAAATCAGCCCTTAGCTGATACACTACTTACCACAGACAACATGTGGGTCACTGCTGCTCCCAAGTAGGCACTGAAGAGTGCTGTGGAAAAGAAAGGCAGTTCCTGGTGAGTTCAGTTGCTCATGGAGTAGAACAGCAATGACAAACATCTCTCCTTCTGCCTTGGGTAGCTCAACCAGTGGTTAACACCCTGTCTGGGTAGTACCTTGCTAAACCCCTTCCTGGGTCCCCTCCAACCTGGACCTTATGGGAGGGGCAAAACAAACAAACAAAAACAAACCAACAAACAAAAAGGGAGTGATCAAAAATGTGCAATGGTATCATGGGCTTTTGAAAAATGCACTGACATGGAAGTATGTAGCTTGATGGATGGGGTTAAATAGGAAAATAACCCTTCTACTCTCATCTGTCCTGCCTCCAGGGCTTGAAGGTGGGTCAATGACATACAGAGCTAAATCTCTCTTATATGAGCACTGAATGAGCAATAGTTTCACTCCCAACTCGCTCTGATATTGAAATTTCATATGGAATTGCCTTATAAATAATTCTTCAATCCTGCTGTGTTGCCTAGCTCATGCCTTTGATCCATTTCAAGAGAATGGAGAGTGTATACTGTCTAACTAGAGCAGAGCTCCACTCTTCTCAAAGATTAGGCATGTCCTTCTTCAAAGAAGGAATTTGAGCTGGTATCCGTGGCTGGAAAAAAACACCCGTGATTCATCCAGCAATGAGCGAACGGACACAATTAATGACTCAAAAAAACAAAGCATCTGATTTCAAAGACCTCAGTTAACACGTGTCCACTGATCACAGCTCTTTCCTTAAACACAACTCCTGGCCAAAAACGAAAACAGAGTGTGTTAAAGCCGTGCCTCCAACACCCAGCCCCACCGCTCGTCAGCCTCACCTAAATCCATCTGCCTTCCTGCCTGGAGTGCCCATCTGGCTGCAGCCCACCTCTGCTGCAAAGGCATCCTGTCTCACTTCAAGGGGAGGTGCAAACCTGCCAGGTACCTACCGCAGGCCATGGCCAGGAGGTGTGTCTGCCAGGTGAGAGCCAGGAACATGCCCCCGATGGCAGCGCAGGACAGGGAGCTGTTGTAGCCCCACAGCCCCGAGTAGATTTGGTCAAACGGCGTTGCCAAGCTCAGCCCTGGAAAATAAAGTCAGAGAAATGTGTCATTTCTTGGCCAAAGAGATGAAAGCGCTGGAGAAGTGGCACGAATCCAGATTTTCAAAGGTTCTAGCCAGCATTTGTATGTGGGGCTGTTTGTAGTCGTGTTGCTAAGGTCTAGGGGTCTAAGGGAATCGGGGCAGAATTTTCCTGTTGCTGCTGAGCTGACTTTGCTGATTTGATTGCAGCAGAACACACACGAGTGAATGAGCCTACATGTGAACCTTAAATGAATCCCTGAGGCCTGCATGTTCAGGCTGATGGCTATGACTTTCATTGATCTTCTCCTAAACCCACCAGGATACACCCAGAAATTAAGTATTTTGTGGTAAAAATTAATCTCAGCTCAACAGGCACTTTTTTCTTCTGAAGGTTTCCACCTTCATAAAACAAGGTAGGAGAATGGGGAAGTGAATCAAAAGAATTCTTAAAACAGAAGTTTGATTATATTTTGTTTCACATCAGCCATTCTCCATTGGGAGAAATTCTTGTGGCTTTAATTGCTCCACTTATTGTAGCTTCTGTTTTACTCGCCATGCTTTTATATAAATCTGTGGCACAGGCCAAACCATTACCTGCCAGCATCCCCACTGCTGAGCCGATCACTGTGTGGATACAAATGAGTGGAGAGGAGATAAATAAACCAATCAGGAAAATTCCCCCAGTCCAGGGATTGTCACAGCCATAAACCTGGCCCACGCCGACTGGGATGGATCGCAGGAGCTGTAGAAATTAACAAACCAAACAAGACAATTTGTTATCAGCTTTGTAACCATTTTTTTTTTTTTTTTTTTTTGTTTTTAAACCTATTTTTCTTGGCCAGGCTCACGTTTGGCATTTGTTGGATGCAGTCTTTCTTTTTAAATGGAACATTTGTACAGGTCTCAGGAGATGACAGCAGGGCATTTCCACAGGGTTTCCCCTTCCATGAAAGTGAGTCATGGCTTGTTCACTAGCCCTGAGCTCCTCTGCCAGGTTTTTGCTCTAAGATCAAAGGTAGAGATTTTGTGAAAGGGCTTAATCATCCTCTTGCATGTGCTGCTGACTGGACCATTTCTGCATATCCATAGAGAGTGAACTTAGGGGATGGTTGGGATCCACTAGAAATATGAGCAATATGTCTGGTGGGACAGAGCCCAGCTTGGTCACAGCTTAGAGATGGTTTTGGGAACTTTTTGTATACAGTCCCCATAAAACTATGTGCCACGGTAAGTGTTCTTTGAGAAATGTCACTTGAGGGTTTCTGTTTAGTGTCAATTAACTTCCTTTTCTTAATCACTCCCTGGGAACCCCTTAAAATAGTCAGCTGAGCCTTAGGAGAAAGTAGTTACTCTGGTATCTGCATTGTTTGTGGTATAATCCAGGAGAATAAAATGTTCCTTTGGAAAGGTCCCACTTGGATATAAATTAAAAATATGTGAATGTGTACCTGCGCCCAAGTTTTTAACCTTTCTAACACAGTAATATCTGCTTGCTGATGTCTAGTCAGAAAGATGTAACTTTATAAACAGCCTGTATCTGAAAAATTAAAATTACCCTGTGAGTTAACTGGAATTCTCAGCACAACCTTAGCTATGGGAAGATGATCAGTATATGCATAGAAATAGAAATAGGTAATTAGATTCAAGACAGTATTTGAAGATCATAATCTATACAGTTGGATCCAACTGCACATGAAAAGATTGTCTTCGACAGCTTTTCAGGCTATCAGAATATACATTCCTAGAGTAAACCCTTATATTTTGGATATTAGTTCTCTTATAAATTAAATTTTGTACTGCCAGGCCATAATGCAGTATTGCATTATGGATGTGGAACCCATTGGAGCCAGTGCAGAGGAGGCACGGAGATGCTGCCAGGGCTGGAGCCCCTCTGCTCTGGAGCCAGCCTGGCCCAGCTGGGGCTGTTCCCCTGCACAAGAGAAGGCTCCAGGGACACCTCAGAGCCCCTGCCAGGGCCTCCAGGGGCTCCAGGAGAGCTGCACAGGGACTGGGGACAAGGCCTGCAGGGACAGCACACAGGCAATGGCTGCCACTGCCACAGGGCAGGCACAGATTTTGGCATCTTGGGCAGGAATTGCTGGCTGGCAGGGTGGGCAGGCCCTGGCACAGGGTGCCCAGAGCAGCTGTGGCTGCCCCTGGATCCCTGGCAGTGCCCAAAGCCAGGCTGGATGGGGCTTGGAGCACCTGGGACAGTGAAACGTGTCCCTGCCCATGGCAGGGGGTGGCACTGGATGGTCGTTTAAGGTCCCATCCAACCCGATCCATAGGAATTTATAAAAGAAGATAATGTGTTTCTGTAGTGTTTTTAACTGTAAATGAAGGGGACTGTCACACCTAAGGCATCCTACCATTGTGATTTCAGCCTCTGCCCAGGAGATGTTTGGTGTTGCCGTCGCAGGATGAATGACAGTCGTAGGGAAGAAGAGGTTGTGTGGCCCCGAAGCAGCCAGGTAGAGGGTCAAGGCCAAGTTGAAAGGCAAGGTGAGAACAGGCAGGTCCCACTTAGAGAAAACTGCACTTAAAGCACTGGTGAAAATAGGGCTGAAAGAAGAACAAAATGAAGCCTGTCAGATGGGCAAAAATCACACCAGAACCACATCCAACTGTAAACCCAGCTGCAGAAAATTTGGTCTATTTAAAACAAACAAAAAAACCAACTAAACAAAAAAACCCCTTTCTCCTGCTTCTCTCTGTTTAATGTCCTCAGTTTTTCTGATCAAATCAGAGACAGAAAGGGTCACTCCATAAATTTCTTACCTCTCCAAAGGCAATTATCAATGTACACGTTCCTGTCATGTTACGTTAGTATGTACAGTGAATTTGGTAAACGTGAAGGAGACGGGATCCAGTGCTTTAATGGAGTTATTCCCCAGCCCAATTTTAGTGTTTACCCTTTTTTTTTAGCACCTGAGGTGGACTGAGACTCTGATACCCATGCTGGGTCTGAGTGAACTGTGAACTGTGAATGTGGCTGGGTGCCCTTGCTCAGGCTTGTGCATCAGCAGTAAAAGCTGACATCAAAGTGACTGTAACACCACATGAAATTCAGACAGACAAATTACATGTGTGGTTTTAGCAATCTGCAGCTAGACATTTTGGGGTCAAAGACCAGGTTTCAAAATTTTCTGCTGGCCAAATACCTAGTGGATTATGGTGTCATACATACGAGTAAAATATTACTAGTTGTTTGTTTTGATTAGTGTCAACCATCATGTCTTGGGACCACTGAACAGCTTCTGTACTTGGAGAAGTAAATTTTCATGACATTTTTATATGGTGACTTAAATAGATGAAACGCTTGTGGTTGATGATGGTAGGAAATAGTGAAAATAATGTTCCTCTTGAAACAGAAATGAATTGATGCATCACAGCAATATGAGTCATGTTCAGAACATTGAATTACACATGATCAGCCACTGATTTTTGTTTTCTCCACTGGGATTATTTGTGATTATGTGAGCATTTTTATTTGTTTCTGGATTACATCTGAGTTTAAAAGTGTAAATAACAATGCAGATTTAACAGTACATGTGTGTTAGTTGTGTTCCCTTTCCACTGCCGGCGGCATAGAAATGCAGCAGCTCAGTCCCAGGTGTGGGGACTCTGGGGCTGGAAGGAGAAGCAGAGGAGCCATCTGTCTTACCAGGTCATGGACACCAGTGCCACAGGCAAGAGGAGCCACCAGTTGTAGTCTCCATCAGCAGAGAAGACAGCCATCAGCAATCCCACCAAGACCCCGTTGTATCCATACAGGCCTGCTGCTATGGCTGATCTGTGTGGAGGGAACAGCTGTGCTGAAGTCCTCTCCCCTGAGGATGCTTGCTCACATCAGCCCTCCCTCCCCAGCTGTGGCTCTGTTTGGGGATGACCTGCTGGAACTCGTCCACCAAAATCCAATTTCGCACACTTGGGTCAGCGCCCACCCTTTCTGCAGGTTTGTCCAGTGTCCCCCTGCACCAGGTGCAGCTGCTGGGAGACTTCTCTGGTCCTACCAGACCAGATACATGCCCAGTCACGGCTGGATCACACAATCATGGAAGGGCTGGGTTGGAAAGAACTTTAGATTTCACCTTGTTCCAACCCTATGCCATGGGCAGGGACACCTCCCACTAAGTTCAGGCTTCTCATCCACATCAAACATCTAACACATAAATCAGCACTGAAGGGGCCACCTGCAGGGGAAAAGGATGGACTTACCTGTCCTGACCCAGAATAAGTGCTGTTAAAGTTGAGACAAGTGTTCCCACACATCCTGTGAGTGTCCACCACGGGTTCTGCAGCAGGAGGCCAGCCAGAATGACCAGCCCACTGAGCGGGTTGTTGACAAACATCACCTGGGATATCCCACGCAGCACCCAGTCAAGGAGCTGGATCATGAGAGGTTTGTCTGGAAAAGATCAAATCCTCTAATAAAACAAGCCCCCTAAAGTCTGCAGATGGTACTGATTTGGGATGTATTTTTGAAACTGAGGAAAAGTTTTGGCAGTGGGACTTGGCACCACGACTGCAGCAATGAATCAACAAGACTGTAAAGCCTGACAGGGATTTATTATGGTCCACAGTGAAGGCTTACAGCTGGAAAACTGAGATGAACAGTGAGGTTGCCAGAACCCTGTGTTATAAAGTACCCTGGACCAGATTCATATGAACCAGCTAATTTATGATGTCTGTGGCTCAGATGGCAAATCGTGTGTGTATCCCACTGCTGATTTATTGCAGGGACCAAACACACCTACCTATGTGTAATTTAACTTCACAGTGGCATTAGGCTTGACAGAAACTGCTCAGCTGAAAGGACATGGAGTGTTAAGAAGAATGGCAGAGTACAGAATAACCATCCAGGGCTATGTTCTGTGGGACTAAATTCACTTTGTACATGGCATGCTGGGAGGTAAATGTCATCTCAGACACCCCCAAGATTTAAGCACTATGTGGATCTCTGCACAAAGCTGATTTTTTTCCCCTACAAAATGGACATAAATCAGGGTAGAGGTAGTTTCTGTACTACTCTAACTTGAATCAAATCACAAAGAAGTTAGTTATTACTCCTTTGATGTACTTTTTTTTTTTTTTTTTAATCCACTGTCATTAGTCATGATGAAGTAGGTTTACCTTTCAGCCAGGTTCCAAAATCCTTCATGTCTCCAGTGAGGTAACCCACAGCTCTGCAGAAACTCTTCCCACCTGTGCTTAGTGGATTCTGCTTCATTGGCATTCTTTCCCCGTTGGTTTCTATCTTGACATCAACACAGTTTTCCATCTTGATGTTCTGAACCTTTGGTAAAATTCAAGGGAAAAGAAAAAAAAGGCAGTTAATTACAATGTCTCTTTCTGATCCATGTTTATTCTCTTTACCACATAACTGCTCACCACATGTTGCTTTGGAACCAGAAAGAGGAAAATCCTTACTCTGAGCACCTGATTCTTTTGTGTCCGTGAGCACATTATCTCTTCACGTTCCCTGTTCTCCCAGACTTCCACACAGTTATAAGAATATGTCTCATTTACTAAGCTTCTCTGCTGCTTAACCCATACTTCCAGTTTGAATTAATCCATCAGCCATCAATAATAGGCACCTAAATTCAGTTTCATAATCACCTGTTGGGATCAGTTCAACCTTTCTCATGAGCACAGGCTTAGCCTGGGGTTGTCCATGGTGCCTTGTTCCATTACTCACATGCATTCATACATTCCTTTTTCTCATTGAACTGCACTTTAAGCTGACCAATCTTTAGAAGTACCCAGCCTTGATTCAAGAGTTTGATGCCCAAATTCACAGTTCTTGTTTCCACTCTGCCTTAGTCATGGTGCTTTCTTCTCTGCTGAGACAATATTGGGGACTGCATGTTAGAAGCTGTAGTAAGAAACCCTTGAGGTTTCTTCTAATGAAAATACACTTATTAAATTTACCAGATGATATAAAAGGTTTAAATAAGATAGGGGACTGCTATAGGCCCAGCAAAGGTGTTTAGGCCTAAATAAGGTGTTTGGGGTGCAGGACTGGGAGATGGGGTTCCCTTTGGGACACACACCCATTGCATAAGGAGTTGCTGGAATAACCTTTGACACCTCATACAGCTGCACAGCATTATTCAGGCACCTGGATCAGAGGCTTACACCTAACAGCAAAAATCAGTGCCTACAGCCAATTCACTGTTTGTCTAAGAGCCAATTCTGAATATGAAGTCATCAAATAAATAAAAATCCCTATTCCTGGAGCATACTCTGTTTCCTGAATGAATTCTTGGTGATTATCAAGCAAACACCAAAGTGTGTTGTTGTGTGAATACAGAACCAGTGGTGCTTCAGGTCTCAGTGGTGAATGCCAGCTTGTGCAAGAATTTAATGAATTTATACTGGGAGCTGATAGTCTAAATAGGATGATACAGGCACATAGGTCTTGTGTTAGTTCTTGACTCTCTCAAAGCTTTATTAAAGGCCTTGTAAACAGCAGGGGGACAGAACCCATGCTCAGAAACACAGGTGCTGAGTACTTAAGCTTCTTCATCCCTGGGCATTGCACCCTCCAGTGTGGTTAAGCAGCTCTGAGTCTGTGTAGGGGAAAGCCTGGATAATGCAGCATTGGTTAATCCTGGCCATTTTCTTATTCTTGTGGTACTGGAGGGCTGGTGGTGGCGTTTCAGGAAACAGTAAATATTTGCATAAATAAGAAATGGACATTTTTTCTGCTTTCTGGAAGAGCTCAGCTAGTAAAAGGATAGGTTCCATATGAGAGGCTGATTACAGGACCAGTATATACAGTAAAGTATATACAGAGTTTGGCTTTGTATAGGACATGAAGGTAAGGACCTGGAATAAAAAGGCAAAGGAAGAAATGAAGAGGAGGAAAGAGTGGTGCTAGGGATGGTGTCTTGATACAGGAAGGCATTTTTTGGGTTTTTTATAATTCATTATATTAATTCATTAACCTTCACTTTTTTCATACTTTATTCTGGAATAAATGAACAGAATGTACTTTCAATTAAATCAAAATTTCCAGCCAAGATAAACACTCTCCATTTGGTGAAAGTGCATTTACATTTTCCCTTTCAAAGGATCTCCCTCTTTATGCAGCTTGGGCTTTCCCTGTTTCTAACCTGTAGAATGAAGTGCTGCTGCATTGCAGAGTGATGCTGTGAGACCCTGGGTGTTCCCCTGCATGCTGAGTGAGGAGCTGTTTGCACTCAGGAGCCTGCAGAATGGGATGTATTGTGCATGTGAAGTGCTGGAGTCACTGTCCTGTCCACTTGTACAGTGGGGACAAAAAATGGATGAGGCTGAGGGCCTGAATTCACCAAGAAATGGATGTATTGCTTTGCCATATAAAGGCAAGAGTGAGCTGGCAGTGCTCCTCTGCCCTGGGTTTCCACGGGCAGAAATGGAGCCAGCTCACTGCAGCTGGCACGGCAAGCACACCAGGTGACCTGGTGAGTCACTTGCACTAACCTGTCTCCAACTTCACACCCAGTGAGTGCCCAGCGCGTTCCGGAGCATTCGGAGTCACAGAGGCTGCGGGGTGACCGTGGTCACCTTCTGTCCTGCAGTGCTGCTCAGCTCGTGTTCATTGTGTCACAGAATCATAGAATACTTCGTGCTGGAAGGGGCCTTTAAAGATCACCTATTCCAACCCCTCAGGCACTCCCATTTGAGCTAGGGATGGGTTTCTCTTGAGGGAGCACAGGAATTTCATCCCTTCAGCAGAGCAGGACAAGGGAGAGCGGCTTCAAACTGAGACAGGGCAGGGTTAGATTAGACATTAGGAAGAAATTGTTCCATGTCAGAATGGGAGGCCCTGTCAGAGACTGCCCAGAGAAACTGTGGTTGAACCATCCCTGGAAAAGTTCAAGGCCAGGTTGGATAAGTCTTGGAGCACCCTGATCTAGTGGAAAGTGTCCCTGCCCATAGCAGGGAGTGGGGCTGGATGAGCTTTAAAGATCCCTCCCAACCCAATCATTCTGTGATTATTTATGCTGAGGGAGAATTAAACCATTATTGAACAGCCTCCTCATCTGCACAGCAGCCAGGTGGGAACTGGATGTAGGCCAAGAAAACCTTTGGTTTGGGATGGGGTCTTCATGACACAGTAGAGACCCAGATCCAGCCCCACTGGTTTCATGACTTCCCTGAATCCCACCCCAGGCACTGTGTGGGGGCTGCATCCTGTCTGAGGGGGTTTGTTGGCTCTGAGGCTTGTCCCATCTATTCAGAAACACAAAGTACGAAGGACTTGAGCTACTTCTGCTTAGTTGTCCAATAAAAGCTCAAAGAGGCAGTGAAGCACTTGGAAACTGGCACCAGCATAAACGTTTTTAGGCATTTTTAGTGATTTTACAAAGCAGTACCTATCATATATATGCATAGATGAATGATGGTTAACACATTAAGTTGCTTCAGGGAGTAGGTGATAGCAGGTATTTAGGAAAGGAGAGAATGCAAAAGGTGTTTTATCTCAGAATTGTGGATATGCTCAGAGAATTTTAACACAGTGAGATTTGAATAACAATACAGACTGAAGTGTACATGTTCTGATGGGCATTTCATGTGTGCTGGTCTGCAGCAGGTCTTTTGAAGACCTGCAGCTGAAGTTATGCAAACACATGGTTTTCACTGAAAGTGTTGTTTCTTCTTAGTGCACAAAGCAAGGAAATGGAAATAATTGCAAAAGGAAAATGGAAATAATGCAAATGGAAATAATTGCAAAAGTCTGTTCTGCTGGAACAGACTGCTTGGCTTCTGCAGGGGGGTAGGTTTGCTAATTTTTTAATTCTTGATTTCTATTAATCTGGGAAAAAATTTTTTTGAAGACTAAGTCCTGTTCTCAGACAGCTTGGAGCAGACTGCCTTGTCTCACATAAACTCTCAAGAGGTGTTCCAGCCCTGCAGTGCAAGCTCCCAGTACTGGTGTGTAACTGGTGGATACAGGAGCAGCAGCAAAACCCAGGCAAAGCCATCTGCATGCACTTTTCACCTCAGTGGTGCAAATGCAAGTGGTTTGTATTGTGCTGTAAGTGCAGAGAAACTACTGAAAACCATTTTCATGGGAAGTGAGAGCTTCCCATGAAACAAAGCAGAAAACATAGATGTTTCTCTTTCATGAAGATGAAATCATCACAGGGCCGAGATGTTAATCTACCGTGTTTTTTTAATCATCCTTTCAGAGTTAATAAATGTCCTGTAGCAAAGTACTGACGTTATGCAACCCCGTGTCTCCCTAAATCAATTTTCCTTCCACTTGTGTACACTTCCCACGTGTCACCCACGGCATCTCAGTCATGCCTTCTAGAGCTGGCTCTGTGCTGGGCTGCGCTCCCGCAGCACCTGGCCCTGCAAACACTCCTTTATTCACCTGCTGAGGGGGAGACAAGCCTGGCCACAGGTTGGTTTTGTGTCGTGCATGCTAAGAGCAGTGCTGGGCTTGCAGCTGGGAGAGGAACAGAGTTTTTAGTTCGGCTGATTAATGCTCCAGGTAATGGGTGCTTCCAAGCTTGGACATGGGGCTTTTACCTGTGAAAATGCAGCAAAGCCATCTAGTGCTTTCTCTCCTTTCTGGAGTTTTCCTCTCTCCCTGCCAAAATCCAGGTTTCTCTGAGGGTTTAATTTATGGTGAGGTATTTGTTTGTGCAAGGACCTGCTACCACACAATCGCAGCCATTGTATCTTGCATTCTCTGAATTGTTGCTGTGAAGTCTGCAGCAGCCAAGCTCTGTGAGCAGCTTGTTTTTAGAGGAATTC
Organism: Pyrgilauda ruficollis; assembly: GCF_017590135.1. Classification (NCBI taxonomy): domain Eukaryota; kingdom Metazoa; phylum Chordata; class Aves; order Passeriformes; family Passeridae; genus Pyrgilauda; species Pyrgilauda ruficollis. The sequence goes on along the minus strand of NW_024508545.1, from coordinate 1,686,453 downwards.
CTGCATCCAAGCACAATAGGAGGAAAGGGCCAGACTCTCAGCAGCTCTAATTCCAGCACAGCCTGTGTGATGTTACCAGGGGTGTAGTAAAGCTGGATTAATATTGTGTTAGGCATGGGAACACATGCAAGCACAAGCACAATCCTTGAAACAGGTTATAATGCACTTGACCCTCACTGGAAGAAAATAGTTCAGGTTCTCCCATAGAAGATATATTTCAAAGTATTAGTTAAAAAGAAAGCTTACACCTCAGATTCAAATATTCATTAAGCTCACATGCAATTCAGTGTTCAGAGACCTGTCTCTCAGGGACAGAGAAATACAGAGACACTATCTCATCAGCTGTGTAATATTACTATCTGGGCATTTTCATTTGGCAGAATGGAAAGGCAGTAAAAAGAAATGTTAAAGAGTTCTGGTTATTTCTTTTAAAAAATTATGTCTTTTCTCTATTTCCTCCAAGGCTCGGCCACCTGAGCTAAGCAATACTAACAAATCCTCACCCTGCTAGAAGCTTCTTGATAACTGATATTCTTGTGCTCCTCCTGAGCCTCAGCTGCTCTCCTTCAGCAGGACTGCTCGAATGCTGTTTGCCAGGTGTTGAGGGAGAGGAAAGACCCAGGTAAGTCAGTAACAAGCTGCTTTAAAAGGAAAGAACAGAGTGCTCTTACCTCTCAGACGAGCTCGGGAGTAGCTGTAAGTTTGCTGGTTAGGCCAGAAGGAAAGTAGGGAAAAAGAAAATGTCCCACCAGCTTATATAGGCTAGCATGGCTCCTGTCCTGATATTACTGATTTGTTTCTCCTCCCACTTAGTGAGTTCCAAGTGAATGTTAAGAAAGTTCCCCTTTGAATTCTCCACCTTTCCTCTTGCTCTGTCCTGCGTCTCTTGCCAACAAGCTATCTGAATGTCCTCTTTCCTGCTGTTGGTTTTTAAAAAAAATATTTTATTTTTACTTTTTCTTTTTAAAAAAATATCCTTTAACTTTGTCCCTTCTCCTTCTCTACCACTTAAAAGAACAGAAGATTTTAAAATGGACTCTTAGTGTATCTGAGCTTGACCTCAAGTTCATCCTCAGCATTATCTTCTTTATTCAATACAACTTAGCATCCTTTCCTATCAAAATTCTGACCTGGGAATGTGCAACACAGCAATTTGTGTTCAGCAGCCTATCAAGTTTTCTTATTTCTGGGTAGCTTTCAGAAGCACTGTTTTGTTAATGAAATGCAAAGGAAGACCTGTTGACTTTCCAAAGTTTAATTGCTTTTTATCAATTATTTGAGAAATTCAAGGGGTATTTTTCTTTATTTTCTTTTTTTAAGAAAAAAGATTTTAACCTATCCTCCCCATCTCACTGGAGGAATCTGAAATATCAGAAGTGTGGCATATTTGAGAGGTTTATAAAGCTGTGAAAGTGCTGCAAATGACAGAGAAGAGGCTGGAGAGGGAAGTCTTGAATAATAATGCAGGAGAAAGGGCAGAGAAGAAGACGGTGAACTTGAGGGACCTTATAGGCTAATTGAAGCCATAGTAGAATTCACTTTAGGACTCTTTCACAGTGATGGCTGAGAGAAGCAACCTTGCAAATTGATCTGGGTGCTGGAGAGAATGGTTTATGGTTAAACCAGAACCCATCTAGCTTTATGACTTTGCTTCCCCCAGCGCTGTGGCAACAGCCTCAGCATGCACATGAGCTGGGGGGATGTTATTCTCACTGCACTCATTCCCAGGGTCCATCTCTTTTGATGGAGATGTTTTTAACAGCAGACTGGATTTTTTTTTCTCCCCTAAGAGGAGGGCATCTGATATAAGCTGTCAGCTTAGCCTTGCTGCAAAAGCTAGTCTTCCTCTGATCAAACAGGCAGCAGCCCTTGTGAGTGAGCCAGACACTGTCATCCTACGCCTTTGCACCCAGTAGAACATGAAATTTTGCAGGGGAAGCTGCTTCACTCTAGTGCAGTTAACATATTTTCCCTTTACCATTAATTTCTCCTTGGGATGTCTTTGCTTTCTGACTGGTAAAATGAATCCTTGCATGTCCAAAGAAGGGAAATGCATTGGGTGATTTGGATGGGAAAGCCTCACAGGGATTCTGTTCAGACTGAGTTTTAATCGTCACACCTCTCATATTTCAGGGTTGCCCAGGCCTGGCTTCAAGTTATTTCAAGCAAAATCTTTTCAACTCTCCTTCAAAGGGGTGCAGCACATGGGGCAGGCAGGGCTCCTGGATTGTGTTGTAGGGTATTTTTCCTCCTGGGAAAGAAATACCCTGCAACAGGGAATCACAAGATTCACAGAATATTCTGAGTTGGAAGGGACCCACAAGAAACATCAAGTCCAGCTCTTAAGTAAATGGATCATACCGGGAATGAACTCACAGTCTTGGTGATATTAGCACCATGCTCTGACCAATGGAGCTAAAATCAGGATCACGGAATCCCAGAATGTTTTGGCTTGGAAGAGACTTTAGAGCCCCTCTCATTCCACCCCCTGCCTTGTGCAGGGACACCTTCCACTATCCCAAGTTGTTTCAAGCCCTGCCCAACCCAGCCTGGAACACTTCCAGGGATGGGGCAGCCACAGGGACTGTGCCAGGGCCTCCCCACCCTCGCAGGGAACAATCTCTTCCCAACATCCAGTCTCGACTGCTCTCTGTCAGCACGAAGCCACTCCCACCTGTCCTGTCACCACGTCCTTGTACAAAGGAACCAGATTCAGGACTGCTCTGTCTGATTCTGGTGCCTTAATGAGGGGTTTGGCAGGTTGGATCGACACACAAAAAAGCCAGTGGCTGGCGGGTCAGTGATGGATATCTTGGAGTGGTGCATTGTTTGTATTATCAGAGATGGTTAATAAGTAACAGGATCACAGTCTGCTGATGCCCGTGTGGGAGCGAGGCCCTGGCAGCAGAGCCTGCTCTGGGATGGAGGCAGAGCAGGGAAGACCTCCAGTGCCATGTGACAGATCCCTGCATCCCAGGTGCAGCCAGCTATTGGAGAGGTGGATGCAGGAGTGCCTGCCTGCAGCTGTGTGCCCTAGGCAAAGCCCTCCTGGTTGCCTGAGGACTGAGATTCCCCCTTCCTGTATAGGACTGATGTAGAAAGGTGGGAATGATAGCAAACCTCCCAGGTGTAACTCAGTGCCAGTTCTGGTGCCTAGTGCTGGCCCCTCTATGATGTAGGTATCTTTTGGGGCTCAAGGTGGGAAGACTGAACCTGCAATGGCCATTCCTAGGCAAAAGGATTGAGATGTGCCATGTGTTTGTCATGTATACTGTCAGGTATCACCTGCCTGGTGGGTGGGCCAGAGTGGGCCACCAGCTCTGGGAGACCAGGTAAATGTGTGCAAGTTGATCGTGCAGGTGACAGAGGGGACTAGAGAGTTTCCTCTTGATTTTAGGCATGTGTGAAAACCACTTGGTGCTGAGGACAAGGCAGCTGGTGTTGGTGTCTGACAGCTAAGCTCTGTGTGATTTAGGGGGTCTAAATCTGTGACTTACCTCATCAGCTCTCAGCTGGCGAAGATACTTGATGTTTCTTCTTCTGTGCTCTCTGGAAAGATGCCTTGGACCAAGCCCAGTGCTTGACATGGTCAGAACAGGAGTTGGTCATTGGATCTCAACCAGACACAGCAGCAGAAAAATGCTGAATGATCCCTGACTGGTTTAGCTCACCCGGCAGGAGCTGTCTGGCTGCATCAGCTGGGTACAAAGCTTGAACTGGTTAGCTGTGCCAGGAAAGATTCTAATGGCCCTAATTCAGCTTCACACACTTTGGCTTCACTCCTTTCTCAAGCCTAAGTGGCCTTGAATAGGTGCATTAAAACCACTTGGTAGCAGATTGGCTTTTACTGCTGTTTTTGGCTGTGCTCCTTGACTCAGCTTTTACCGATGGGAATAGGCCTGCTCAGGGAGCTGCATCAGCTCTTGGACTCCAACAAATGCTTTAAAATGGTGTAAATCCAGATATGGAGCTTTGCAGGTGGCTAAACCCCAAGTCCTGGTCTGCTTTTTTGCTAGGCTGGGGTGTGGATGTGTGATACATGGCCAGTGTTTGTGAGAGAAAGGGAGGGATCCCTTCCCTGGAAATGCTGACAGCATTCCTCCTCGTGCAGCCCACAGAGATATTGGCTTTCTTGCTGCAAGGACATCCTGCTGCACTGTGGTCACCTTGGTGACCACCAGGATCCTCCAGGCCTCTTTTGCCATGCTGCTTTCCAGCTGGAGGGCCACCAGCACACATCGATGGAATTGTTCCTCCCCAGATGTGGGACTTCACACTTCTTCTGGAACTTGAAGGGGTTCTTGTCAGCTCATATTTTCCAGCCTGCTGAGGATCCTCTGGATGCCACCACAACCCTGTAGCATACCCAACACTACTCCCAGTTTTGTGCCTTCCCCAGCTTTGCTGGGGGTGCACCCTGCTCCAACATTCTGGTCTTTAACTAAGAAGTTAAACTGATTATGTCTGGCTTACACCACTAATGACTGGACTCTATGTGTAATTTGTGCCACTGATTGTAATGCTTTGAGCTCAACCATTCAGCCAATTTTCAATCCAACTTGCTTCACATTTATTTAGCCCATACTTCATTAACTTGTCTGTCAGGATGTTATGGGACAGAGTGTCAAAATGAGGTGATGCTCCAAATTTGCTACAGCAGGGTGAGGAACTTCTGCAGCTCACGTGGGCTGACTGTGACCAAACCTAATGTTTCACTTCCAGAAGTACTGCCAGTCTGTGGCTCTTCTGGAAGGCGTGTGGAGAGCTGGCAGTGGAAATGGAAGTACGGCAGGAGTGAGAGAGAGCCCGTATCCTGGCTGAGGACACAGTTCCCCTGACCAGCTGTGGTCTGTCCTGTCCCACAGGCAGGGCTCCTGGAGGAGCAGGTCAGCCCCCACCAACACCTGTGGCCACTTTGCTTTTCATCATCTTGTTTTTATGAGCGAGTGAAGAGTGGAAAAATCTGTTTCAGCACAGAGCACCACAGGGTCTGTCACAATCCTGGACTTGTTTGCTAAGAGCAATAGTTTTGGGTATATACAGAGCCAACAGCTGAGCTGGTGTGGGAAGCTTCTATCCCTGCATTTTGGCCTGTAAAAATTCTCTAGAGAGAGCTGCTGTTTGACATTCCCCTGTGTGGCAGTGGGACGGGGCTGGGTACAGACCGTGCTCTGCTCCAGTGTCCGTCTCCCTCTCGTGGTGTGAGAGGGAGCACAGCCACATGTGCTGCTGTGGAAATTGCAGCAAATATTCAGATCTCCTGTTTCAGAGGGCTCACAAACAGCAGTTCCCTTTCCCTGGCACGGTGCAAACTCTTTGTGCTCTATCTGCTGCTATGTGCACTTCTCTTAATGATGTATGTTCCCAAAATTACCAGTTCTCCTTATGCACACACATCACTTCCCTCCTCTTCCTACCTGCTCTGGAGATCCACTGTCCTCTCTGTCCACCTTGACATGCTCTCATGACTCACCTTCTCAGTCCATGCAGCTCCAAGAGTGCATAAGTGATACCTGGAAACCAGCTTATTGATTAGGAGTGGCAGTCTCTGTATCCTGGGATAGGAGTGGGGCAGGAATGTGTGAAGAGCAGGTTGTAGCTGTCTTACAGCTACAGTAGTGTGTAAAAAAGCTCTGCTCTGTCATGGCAAAATAAGTGGCAAGTTTAGAGAGAGGTGCAGACTCTCCTCCTGCAGACTGGTGCTCTGAGTGCTGGGGTAGAAAACAACTCCTCTATTTCAGCTGCAAGTTTTTCAAGGTATTTGTTCAAAACGTTGCCGCTAGTGGGAGGGGGGAATTGTTTGGAAAGGCACCAGTTAGCCAAGGCCACCACATGCCAAAGACTGCAGTGGTGGTTCAGCAGGTTGGTGATGAGGAGCTGCCCTCTGGAGCCATCCCATTCACCAGTGTCAAGATTCCCATGGTGTCCAGCTCAGGAAATGTGTCTGATGCTCCAGGAAGGACCAGACAGTCATGAAACCCAGTGAAATACAGGTCAAAGAAAAGCCCAGTGCATTGTTCTGGCTGGTTCCCCTTGTTTGGTTTTGTGTCCCCTTCCCTTTTTCCAGTCAGCCAGGTCATTTTTCCTGGAGCAATGGACATTTCTCCAGGCTGGTCTGGCTGCCTGTGGTGTTGAGATTGAGTAGCAAGTCCTGGGACTCAGAAGCTGAGAGGGAGAAAAGCTCTCTGGTCCATGCCTGAGTCTGAACCTCGAGACTATTTGTTTTTCTGGTCATCTCTAGCATTGCAGACTGGATCATCCACATCAGAATCACAGCATTATAGAATAGTTGTTCAGAGAAGAGCTTTGAGTTGATTGAGTCCAACCATTATATTGGAACAGTCTGAAATACTGGAGGGGTTTGGAAGCCTGAAGTTGATTGTATTGCTGTATTTCAGTAAGGATGGGAAATTGAAACTCAAACAATTCTAAGTTTCAGCATCAAACCCCTCTCCTGTTCTCCTGGCTCCAAGGAAAAGCCCAAATTCAAAAAGGCTGTTTTTCTAAACTTATCAGGACAGCAGGAACCTGTTAGAAACAACAAAACTGGCCAGACTTGCCTCTTTTTATGACACAAGGCAAAGTGTTTCCCTGCTTCTTCATTACTTTTGCAATTTGAGAGTCAATTCACTTCCCTGCATCCACTCTCAGCTTAATAAACTCCCCTGCCCTTTCTGCTTCCCTTGCCCTGGTGGTAGGGCTGTGAGGATCACCCATGGTATGGCTGCTTCCAAGGAAATAATCCTTTCTCACAAACCTGTATGTTGTAGGAGATGTATGTGTTAGGCCTTAACATAGAGCAGATTACTATAATTTTTCCAGCAAGAAACTCCTCCAGCCTATAAATCCCAGTGATTACTACTTTCTTGCCAAGTGATTCTTACTAAAAGTGGAAGACGATGTACATAGCATGGGTTGCTGATCAACAAGAGAAAGAGGACTGGTAGCATTCAGAAATGAAGCATCAGACAGTAGAAACAACTGAAAATTAATAGTCAGTGCAATGGATAGAGGGAGAGTTACTCTGGCTGCGGGTGGTTATGGAGTTTTGCAAGCAGTGCTACAGAGTGACATTTTCATGCACAAGCACAAACAGGTATAAATCCATTTTCAAAAAAAATTGCACATTTTGAGGTAGGCAAAAGAAAAAAAAAAGTAATATCTATTGGATAACTCAGTTTCTATGAAGAAAAAATGTCTTAAATGTGATTTAATTTGCACAATGAATTAAGCTCTCTTGGCAACAGCAAGAAACCATTGCCGGCTGACAGTTTGTCATCACCTGTGACTTTTTTGTTTTCTCCAAAGACAGGAAGTCTGTACCTGATTTCTGGTTGAGTGGCTCTGCAGAGCAGAGATTTTTGGAAGACAGAGCAAAAGACCAGTCAGCACTTGGTTGAGATGAGGGAAGTGTGCAAAACCAGCGTCAGGTACAGGACAGGGTATACCAGGGGAAAAATACTCCAGACCATCCTAAGCTGCACAGGTCAAGGATGCCTCTGTCTCTCTGCTTTTGCCTTTTGCAATTCAGTGCACAGCTTAATTTTCAGGGGCTGGGATGTGCTAAACAGCCCCAACAACTGTGCATTTTGGATGGTGACACAGCTGGATGTTTTTGGAAGGGCTTCTGCACACACTTGGTGCTTCAACCCTGCTGTGCTGTGTGAAGATGCACATTTTGGGAGCAGGGATTTGTGTCTGCCTCAGCTGCCCATGCAAAAAGCTGCCCCTGAAGGTGGATGTGAGGATGCAGCTCCGTGAGACTTTAAGCTCTAGAATGCACAGAGGTGACTCAGTGCACTCAGGAGCTGCTGAATGAGAAGTCAGAGAAATCCAAACTCATTGTCAAGCAAAACGTGGTGGGAGAAACTTTTGTTTGTCACAGAGCCATCCCATGTCTTATCCCACCACTGGGATGTGTGAATTCCAGCTGTGGCAACAGCTGTAGGAGCTTGTACAAGCCCCCCGAGAACTGTAAAATCAACTGCAATCAAGGGCTTGTTTCCTGTTTGAACTACTTCCATCTCCCAAATTAAAACTGATGCAGAGGAAGAGAGAGCGAGGGAAAGCGTTCAGCAAACTCCCCCTCAGAGTAGTGATATTTCTGCAACCCTGGCAAATGTGACCTACAGAAAACCTAAACCATTCTGTAGTTTCTCTGTCTTTGCAGACTGGAGATGTCTGGCATGGACAGCACAGAGCAGCTTCTCAGCAGCTGGATATTTTTAGGAATTGTCTTATTCTGACAAGTTTTGAAGTTTTGGGTTTTTCAGCTTGTAGGAAGGCCCCGTGTTGCTCGACTGCCCCTCTGGAACACAGAGCCTGGTATTTTCTGGTGCCTGCTGGGATGCTGGCTGGCTCCCTGTGCCAGCAGCCTAGGTGCTGCGGAGAGATGCATACTCTCCCTGCATCTGATGATTTCAGGCTCCTGAATCAGTGCAGGTCTGCACTGATTGCTTGCAGGTATGGGAAGAAGGGGTTTCACATTGCAGAAGGGCTGAAAAAAAGGACAATATTTATTTTAAGCTCACAGCAATGTTGAATGGAACAAGGAGTAGGGCCCAGGCTCTGCAGCAAAGCAGCTCTGGTTGCTTGAGAGTAGAGTGCAACAGCAAAATCTGTCCATGAGACTTTAACCCACTGTGCTTTGCTGGCCTGTGAGCACCATGCAGTGCTGCAGCCACTTCTCCCCATCACGGTTTGGAAGGACAGCACTGGGTTTTCCAGGACTGCACCTCCCTGATGTCAGCACCTCCTGTTGTGTTCTCCCTCTGTGCTGCTCTTCCCATCAGCTCTTGATGCCCGTAAGGAGTTGATTAGGTCTCAAAGAAGATCCGATGATGGAAACCAGTTTTAGAGTGGAGATCACGAAAAAGTTCATTTTGGAAAGGGCTGTCAAACACTGGCACAGCTGCCCAAGGCACTGATGGGTAGTGAATCCCACCCATTCCTGTAAGGATTTAAATGCTGTGTGGATGTGGCACTTGGGGACATGAGCTAGTGGCAAGTTTAGCAGTGCTGGGGGAATGGTTGGAGTTGAGGATCTTAGAGGGCTTCTCCAGTCTGAGGGATTCTGTGCTTCTGTGAATCAGGAGGGAAAGTTTGTGCTCCAGCAACGAGGATGCTCCAGTGTGGGTGGCAGCGTGGCTCTGATCTCTGCTGCAAATGTCCACTGGGAAAGCAAATCCCTTCCCTCCACATTCCCTCCGTGCACCTTTCTAATCATTAATGAGGAGTCATTACCAGATCAGTCATCCTAGAGCCACAATACCCAAGCCAAGACATCTCAAGGGCTTGCCCCAGCTTTTTCTGTAGAGTTCTGTGACTGATCTTATCAACAGAAGCAGCAATGTCTACAGGAGAAGAGTTGAGAACTTCCCCTCAAAGAGCAAAGTGGCCTTTTTTTTTCCCTTTTAGGGGGTATGAAGTAAGTGCAAGAGTAAGAAAAATAGTATTTGAAGCAATAAAGTAAACATTTTTCTTGGAACTGCATAGTGTATATACTATTTTTTTTACATTGAGCTCCACTTACAACAGAATTGTCTTAATTCACTGGGAAGCTCTCTTGCAATTCAATTCCTTCACTTTGATAAGTCTGTTCTTTTTAATTTTTTAAGGCAAATTTTTAGGAGATTGTTTTTTTCATGTGCTATGGCTGGGCCAGGTGTTCGTTTGTACAGGAACATTTATTTAATACTGTTTTAAGGTGGAGGTGAGCTGGGTGGAGTGATGGCTCTAACTGCAGAAGAGACTTTTTTTTTTCTTCCTTTAATAGTCATATTTGTTTTATGTTAGACCTCTGGGAGCTGTCGCAAAATTATTAGTCCCACTGAAAACTGTACATTTTTTCTCTCTTAATGAAATTTTTTATAGAACTCTCTAGGTATCAGACTGCTGGGCTACCACTGATAGCTTCAGTTAGTGCTTTTATTGTCTACTGTTCCCTTGCAGGAGACACTTGATTTGTCTTGCCTGTTTTCAAGAATTATTAGTACTGGCTATAGTTACTCAAATCTTTTGATTAGCTAGAGACTTAAAAAAGCTGTTTATACTCTATTTTTTATGGAAGGCTTCAACTCTGGAAATTGCTTTACTAATTGATTTCAGGATGGATTTTCTTGTGGCTGAGGAATTAATGCCTGCAGTGGCACTTACATGACGAATCCTTTCCAATAGCCATATTGTGCCTGGGCTTCACTGTTATTTTTAGGAAAACAAACAATATGTTTGGCATAACTAACTGCAGTTGTGGTTTTTCTTCACATATATGATGAAGAAAAGCATTATTTTGCGGTAATTTTTCCAGTAACCTTGCATTCCTATTATTCAAATATTTCTCTAATGCTGTGCATGAGCTAAATTAAACTGTTCATGAATAAGCTCTCCTAGTTTCTGTGTGCTTCATATTTTATTGACTGCTGTCGAGAGGAGGTCTTCAGACAGTTGTGTGTCACCTCTTGTGTTATTCTGCCTCTCTTTGTCTCTCTGCAGTGGCAGCAACAGGGGGATGTCCCCGATCTTGCAGTTTGCAGTGACCATGGGAGAAGGTTTTGGTGCTTGCATTAGATTGCTGATATAATGGCCAAAAGGCATATTGGAAAAGAGGGGAGGAAGTAGGACCTAAATTTTACCAGAATTCCTGGAATGGCCTCCCCTGTTTAAAAAAAACCAAAACATCTGAACATAAACAACACCATGTTTTTGTCTCCCAGGATGAATTCATTCTTGGGTGCTGTTTCTAGGGGACATTTAGAGGGGTGGCAGATGCTGGTGCTGTTGGATTTTAGGTGATTAAGGCACAAATAATCCCATGAGCACCACTCAGGCTCACCTTTTTAAAAAGTGGTTTTTGTAGCTGGGATCCCACCTGTTCAAAAATACTCATATGGATCTGCAAAACAGCCCTACATCGTGAGGCAGAGAGGACAGCTTCTGATCTGAGTGTTTGTGGTTGCATAGTCCCTTTGGGTTTTAAATCTTCATATCCCTTGATTTTATCAAGGGATATGAAGATTTTAAACTGACCTTGTAAAACAACTTTAGAGTGAGGAAGCCTTTCTGTCAGGCTTTCTTCACAGAGGTTTTGGCAAAGGTTCCTGAGAAAATCCTCCTTAGGGCAGTTGGAGCTTCCCTGCTGTAAGGATTTTGAAGAGGCATAAAGTGGCAGTGGTAACCTTTGACTTGTTAATTTCTCATGGTCTAATGGAAAGGATCTGCTCCTCTGTGAAAGGGAGAGAAAGAACTGTCACCAGCAGTAAATGTTTATCCCATTCTTTACATGAAGTTTTTTTATTTCCCAGTGGATGTGTGTAGGGATTCAGACTTGCTATCCTGCAATCAGCAGGAGAGAGATCTTCGATTTGCAAGACAGAAAATTATTTAAGGAAAAGAAGAATGTTTGATCACTGCTAGCTAGTCGCTCTTCTAGTCTGATTAAAGCATATCTATTCATTGCCTTGGCACTTAATGAGGAGTCAGGAGATGGCACCAAAAGTGCTACAGGATGTGCTCTGTAAGAATATTTACCTGTGTGTGTTGTAGCTGTTAAGAGGTATTAAATGGGTTAGACATTGATGGCACACAAGATAGGAAGATAACAGTCTGTTTATTTCACTTTCAAATATACATGCTCTTAATTTGAAGTGCAGCTCTTGACTTAGTTCTTACATTATTTATTATTATTAGACACCAATGCCTTCTCAGCATATTTATTTTGTTAAATTACACCTCTGAAATTAAATGCAGCCTCTTGTCAGCTTTAATGTTCTTCTGCCTATTCTTATAATTATTATTGATAAGAGGTGACTTTCAAGTTAACAGCCAGTGGATTGATAAGGCAGCTGTTATTATGTTACCTGAGTGCTTTTTGGAAAGCGTAGCTCAAGGGCAAACCGTGATTTCTCCAGTGTGGAATGCTGAATCCCCAGCCTGCAGACTGCTGGCAAAAGTGGTGTTTGTGGCTGTGCTGTGCCTGGGTGATGTCCGAAAATCTGCCCCAAGCTGGCCCCAGTTGTGTGTGCCTGCAATCAGTGAGCGTGGCGGCTCTTGGGGGTCCACAGTGGGGTGCCCCCACTGTTAATTTTTGAGCCATCAGAGGGTTTCTGCTCCTTTCGCTTCTGCTCTTCCCTCCTGCTCTCCGAGGCCCTTCTCCTCATTCTCAGGTAGTAGATCCGGTTGGCTTCTGGGTGGGTGACTTTGCAGAGGGGTATTTTGTAGATGGCCGGGTTTTCAGAGGTGATCAGCAGGAAGAGGAGCGCCGAGAGGCAGAAGGGCCAGGTGCACACCGGCAGCCCGAGCTGGCAGGGGACAGAACACACACAGGGCACCACTTTGGTACCACTTTTTTGTCTCTGTGCTTATGCCTGCCTGTGGCTAAACTCTTGCATTTGGGAAGCTGGGAGGGCCTTGCTTTCCCTGAAGACACAGTGGCTCCCAAATGCCGATTCAGCTGGCCACACAGAGGTCTGTTTTTCAGCTGGAGGGCATGGGGCTGCACAAAGCATCTGACCCTGCAGACCTCAGTCCTGTCAGAGGCACAGCTTCAATGCTGGATGGAACCTGGCACCAGCATTGAAGCAACTGAGTCAGGCTCCAGAGCTCTGATCACTTCAATGAAAGCCAAGACACCCAGCTCACACGTGGACACCTGAGTTCTCTAACAGAAGAGCCAAATTCTACCCTCTCTGTACTGTAAAATATGTGTGGAGAGTATTATTCAGGCATATTCCCTCTGCACAATGACAATATGACGCTGGCATCACATCCAACCCTCAGCCTTCTCTGTTCCCCTGAACTGAGGTCTTCCAAAAGCAAGATCACAGGGATAAAAAGTGGATGTCCTTTTTCCTGATGCCTCCCAAAAGCAGGTGTGCTTAAAGCAGCCCATATGCAGAGACCTGCATAGTGCTGAGATGATGCCAGATGAAAATGTTCAGTGTGTGAAACTGCTAGTTCTAATATTTTTTTCAAAGTTAGTAAATCAATTTAATTAAAATATGGTTTTGCTTTAATCTCTCAGATCTTAAAGAAAAAACAGCCTGTCATTTCTGTTTTCACTCCCTTCTTGATTTGTCCAAATATAATAACTTTGTACTTAAGAGAACAGTATCCCCCTCATTTTAGTTTCTCATACCCAGTTCAAACATCAATAATATTTGTGGGCAGTGTTGGAGAAAGACCTTGAATGAAGAAAATGAAAATTTAGGTCATTTGGAATTGCTGAAAGATAATGTTCAGCTAAGTATTTAATCTCAAACCATATGCTGTTGCTGTAACTCACATATACGTGCACAACCCTGTTGTGGATAACATGCTCCAAAGGTCTTTGAAATCTTATTATCAGGTATAAAGTCTTCAGGGGCACAATTCAGCTGACATGGGGTTTGTACAAGACCTGCCAACTGGCTGCAACATTCTCATTTCAGTGTTGTCAAAGCTGACATGGAGAATTTTGAGGCATTTCCTTAACATTATATCTGAACAAATCAAGATGCAGTTAAAAAAAACTCAAAACAAAACAACAAACCCTCAGGTAAAACACAAAACCCCACACTTACCACAGCAAGTGCATTAGCAAGAGCTGCTCCAGAGTAGGCACAAAATAATGCTGAGAAGACCAAAGAGAGCTCAGGATGAGAAAAACATTGTTCACTTCTCAAAAAAAAAAAAAAAAAAAAAAAAAAAAAAAAAAAAAAAAAAGCAAGCAACATGGTCCAAATGCACAGCAAAATATCCTCCCAGCTATCTAATGCTGCTGGAGTTCAACAATTAGTTGAAATGTCCCAAGAGAAAATGGCCTCAAGTTGCACCAGGGGAGATCTAGGTTGAACATTAGGGAAAAATTTCTTCACAGAAAGAGCTGTCCAGCCCTGGCACAGCTGCCCAGGGCAGTGGTGGAGTTCCCTTCCCTGGATGGATCAGCAGCTGTGTGGATGTGGAACTTGGGGACGTGGGTGAGTGGTGGCCTTTGGTGGCCTTGGCTGTGCTGGGGGCATGGTTGGACTTGATGATCTTGGAGCTGTTTTCCAGCACAAATGGTTCTGTGCCTATATTTGGTCCTATCTTCTCTGTAGAGATGGATGGTGAATGAAGAACATGGTTTGATCAAGATGAAGAGACAGTGGCATTTTTTTATCTTTAATTTTTTTATTTGGCACTACCTGACCCAAATGCAGTGGGAATTGCAGAAATTCTCCAGCAGGTCTGGACTTCAGAAATTCTCTGCCCTGTGGCTTCATACCATAACCAGTTACCAAGGGGTCTCTTTGCCCCAGTTTGCCAGGGATGGCAGAACAGGAGTCAAGGTGAGCCACCCAAGGGTTAAGTCAGAGAAGGAAAAGCTACTGAGAAATCCAGAAACTGTGCTCAGGACACTGAGATAACTGGAGCCTGGGCATATCTTCACAGGAATGTCTTAACTGGGAATTTTCTCAAACTGTTCCCATAGTGCCTGGTTTTGGCTGCTGTTGGATGTGGGGTCTTTGGGTGGATGGGTTTTAAACTGACCTGGTGCAACAGATCCCTTCTTATGATACATTTCCCCCAGTGATACATATAATCATGAAAAGATTGCTTCTATGATCTGTTGAGTTGCTAATTGGTTAAACATGCTCATGGATTAACTTGTGCTCATTCCACAAACAGTAATTCCGCCCTTTCTAGATGCTTCCATATTATCAGGGTCTAAAAGTATTCTCTCTGTACTTGCACAATCAAGCCCAATTCTGATGCTACCAGAGAAACAGATCTTGCACAGTACCTGTTTTTGGGACAGACAGAATGATGATTGGCTCTAAGCCTGTGCTCCTGTCTTAGGTTGGAAATGCAAGATTTGGCAAGGGGTGTTAGAAGTGGGGCAATTATCTTCTGTTAATTGGGCCACCTGTTAAAACCAGGTGGGGCAGGTTTTTTTTTAATCTCTTCCACAACCAATCCTCCCTCCATTCTGTTAATGGGCCAGTGAGCATCCCTGCATGGCTGATAAAATTCCATCATCCCACTGGGAGATGCTCCGCCCAGGGGAGGAGCCAAGCATTCCTACCTGGATATAATTGGAGATCTGGAACGCCGCACCAGCCTTTGCCCACTGCATTCCCAGAGGAGCAGCTTTCTTCTCCCCTGCATTCCCAGAGGAAGAGCAGGCCCATCTCCAGCAGCCCTGGAGCTTCAGATCCCCCCTTGTGCAGGATCCCTGCTCCAGCAGAACCACAGCTGGCACTGCAGGAGGGCTGAGCCACCATGGAATGGGACTGTGCCACCACCTTGACCCACAGGGGGTCAGGGCCTGTTCTGACTTTGTCAATGTTGTTTTGTATTACTGCATTTTATTTTTATATTTTCTTTTAATTTTTATATTTTTCCTAATAAAGATCTGTTTTTCCTACTCCCATATCTTTGCCTGAGAGCCCCTTAATTTCAAAATTATAATAACTTGGAGGGAGGGGGGCTTGCATTTTCCATTTCAAGGGAGGCTCCTACCTCCCTTAGAGGACACCTTGTGTTTTCAAACCAAGACAGCTCCTCATAAGCTGCTCACCTGCACAAATTTTTGCCTTCCCTTTATGCAAAAGATACTCACCACAGGCAAGTGAGAGCAAATGTGTCTGCCAGGTCAGGGCGTAGAACATGCCCCCGATGGCAATGCAGGCCAGGGCACAGTTGTAGTTGTGTAAGCCAAGGTAGATGCTGTCAAACGGGGATGCAATGCTCAGAGCTGCAGGACAAAGGCACGGCTGTGAGCTCTGGTATGAGGGGAACCTACAGGAGCAATCTGTCATCTCTTCCTCATAACATCAAGATGGGTTTGTCTGTTCTCACACATGCACATGCAGAAAAAAGGGGGATGTCAAAGGAGGCTCATTATTTTGGAGGTCTGATAATGTCCCTGTGGTGGAACTTGGCCCAGTCTCAAAGGTTTAGTTCAGACAAAACTTCCTGTGTATTCACTGGGTGTGTTGTATCCACACACACAGGTGGAGGATCCAGCCAGAGTGTGGGGAAACCTTCTCACCTGGGCGTCCTCCTAGCAGAAAGCTGTGCTCACACACACTGTTTACACCTCATATACACCCCAATTTTGGCTATCAGAGGCACAACTGCACGTCTTTTGTGGGAGCAAGCAGAGTTTGCCATTTTTTCCTAGCGAGATATGGTCTAGTTACTAGAGGTGGTCATTCCACCTGTGCAGTGGAAATTCTCCATGGGGATGGGAGCTGGGGGTCTGCCCCAGATTTGACCTCTGAGAAACTTCTGAAGGATTTCTCACAGGCTTCAGGACCAGTGAAAAGGAGAGCTCAATATGTAGTACACATACCACTTTCCTGACATTAGAAATATTAATGCATTTCCTTCTATATTGTCCTCATCTGTCCTCTGTTTTATCACCATGCTTGTCCCCAGAAACTTTCGCCTGACCTTTCCCTTCTAGATTGAATGTCACACCTCTACAAGACCTGCCATATGCTCTTAGCCGTACAAATTGTGGACAGTTTTGTTTAAAATTTATGAACATAAGACAGCTACATCATGTACTAAGTGCTTCAGAGCACAGAGAACTTTTTGGATTGCTGCCTTTTCCAAGGAATTAGACTACACTTATTCTGTCATCTGTATTTATTAAAATTGGTCTCTTAAGTGGCATTAATGTTGCCTAACCTCTAGGGTCTGCTTCATGTCTCTCAATATTGTTTCTCTATGGTTAGTGGAGAGACAGGACATTTTTAGTGGCATTCATTTTGGTATTTTGGCAAATCCACAGAAGGGCTGAGCAAACTGCATCCCAGGAAAGTCTGTTTCTCTTCCTTGTCTGATTAGTTCTGAGGCAGACCTTTGCCTGTGGTCATCATTTAAAGCAAATGTGGTGGCAAGAAATCAGTACTGAAAGTCATTCTCTAGGTTTCCTCATGATCTCCATGGGATTTATCACATCCAGCTGCTAGAGAGTTAAGTAAGATGGAACAAAGCACCTGGCTGAGTTACAAATCTAACAAAAACTGTGAAATTTAAAGAAAACCTGCTTCTGTTCTTGCCTGCACTGTGTTGTGCGACCTTTACTAAGAGCTTTCAAATTAGGAGACAGTTTGAAAGATGAGAGTGCTGTCCCAACTACAGCCAAGCCGATGCCACTATAAAGTCTGGACAGAATCTGGCTTGGATGAAGATACCTTGGTTGCAAAAATGATTTGGTCGGTATTTCTTACCTGCAAACATCCCCACGGCTGATCCAATTGCAGCATGCAAACAAATCAGTGGGGAGGAGATGAGCAGAGCCACAAGGAAAATGCCTCCAGTCCAGGGGTTTCCACAACCATACACTTGACCAATCCCAGCTGGGATGGATTGTAAGAGCTGCAGCAGATGGCAGGAAAGGGGTTGTTATTTATTGTCTGTCTGTGCCCTGAGGGACACAGCAGATGTTTTGTCCAAGCTATTGGCTGAAAAGGGACTGAAGAAACCCTGGCTCTGTGTTGGAGTCTGAGCACCTCATAGAATCCTAGAATGGTTTGAATTGGAAGGAACCTTACAGATCCCCTTGTTCCACCCCCTGCTTTGGGCAGGAATGCTTTCCACCATCCCAGGTTGCTCCAAGAGCCGTCCAGCCTGGCCTTGAACACTGCCAGGGATCCAGGGGCAGCCACAGCTGCTCTGGGCACCCTGTGCCAGGGCCTCACCACTCTCACAGGGAAGAGTTTTTTCCCCAGTAACTAATCTAAACTTACTCTCTTTCAAATTGAAGCCATTTCTTCTTGGGGGGGAATGCCTTCAAAATCCCCCCAGCTGTAAGTAGTCTCCCTCCCACTTTCCTACATAATCTCTCCCAGTATTGGAAAGCCTTAGGTGACCCCAAAACCATCTTTTCCAGGCTGAATAAACCCAGCTCTCCAAGCCTTTTCTTATAAAAGATGTACTCCATCTTTCTGATCACCTTGCTGCCTCCTCTGCACTGGCTGCAGCAGCTCCACGTCCTTGTGCTGCTGGAGCCAGGGCTGGGGCAGCTCTGCAGGTGGGCTCTCACCTGAGCCCAGGGCACAGGGGCAGAATCCCCCTGCCCTGCTGCCCACGCTGGGGATCAGCCCAGGGCAGGGGGGTTCAGGCTGGGGCAGCTCCAGCTCTCACCCACAGCACCCCCAGCTCCTTCTCCCGGGGCTGCTCCCTTTGCTCATCCCCAGCCTGGGTTGATCCTGACCCGGGTGTAGCTCCAGCACTTGGCCTTGTTAAACCTCATGAGATTCCCCTGGGCCACTTCTCCAGCCTGTCCAGGTCCCTCTGGATGCCATCCCATCCTCCAGGTGTGTCAGCTGCACCTCCCAGCTTGGTGCCATCTGCAAATCCTCTGAGAGTGCCCTGGACCCCTCTGTCTGTGTCATTAATGAGGATATTCAATAACACTGGTGGCCAGATGGACCCCTGAGGGACCACCTGGGACCCTGAGCCATTGACCACAACCCTCTGGATCAGTTATCCTGTTCTCTTTTGGGAAGGTGACCCTCCAGAGCTAGAGCTAGACAAGAGGGGACTGGGTATAAATGAGTTTCTGTCACTTTGAAATCCTGATGTTTCCTCTGAATTTTCATATTGCCACTGACAGTGTTGCTGATGTTTTTTTAACCTGGACAGGAGGAGGTCATATCCAGATGTGTGCTGGACATACAGTCAAGACAAGTTTTGGGACAACCTACATTTGAGGGGAATGAGAGGCTCAGGTTCCCTGCTCCCTGAGGCTCCGCCAGCCTTTCTGCTGGATGAACCAGGACTGTCCCTGGGGATTCTGTGGCACTGAACCAACCCATGTACTTCTGTGAATTCTGACCCATGTAAAAGCATCACCTGGGGAGAACGCCTTCATGCATTATGAAATACCATAAACCTGTTGGTGTGAAGCTTACCAGTGGCACATTGATGTCAGACCAGGTGATATTGGGCACTGCAGCTATGGGTTTGATGAGGGTTGTGGGGAAGAAGGGGTTGTAGTGTCCTGTGGCTGCCAGGTACAGGGTCACCACAATGTTGAAGGGCAGAGTGAAAACAGGAAGGTCCCATTTCCTGAAGATGGATCCCAAAGCACTGGACAGTACAGGGCTGAGAACAAGAGAAGAAATAGAATTATAACTTGCTCATCACAATTTATGGTGGTGAGACAGCCTGCTTCTTTGGTCTCAAAATGATAATTTTGGCAAATAAAGGCCAATACAGTTCCTTGTAGCAATACCTGATGGTGAATACCTTAATATCTTACTCTGCATCAAACAAAGAGTTGTCAAAAGCTCTTTGTCTTTCTGAAAAAAATAATGTCACATCCATGTATGCATCCAATACAGTATTTGAGCATGGACAGAGACAGGCAATCTGACTTACTATTCAATTTAAAATTTGAACAAAAAGCAGAAAAGGAAATTTTGGGAATGTCACGTGAAGAACTGGGGAGAACTTTAGTTGGTCTAAAAAAGCTGCTGTTTTGAGGAGGCAGGAGGGGGTTGGAAATTACCCTGTTTGCTTTTTTTTTTTGCCTCTTTTTGTTTTGTTTTGTTCTTTTTTAAATGGTTTGAAGGGTATCAGGAGATGGGTCTGGAAGAGAAATAAAGCAGAAGAAGTGATCAAAGGCAGTGGAAAATCTTCCATTAAGAAAGATAAAAATATTTACTGTGTTGGACACTATTTTTGGGGACTATGAGGCCCAACAGAGTATAAGATGAAATCACCACTGTAGCAGAGCTGGGCAAGGTGTTGATACCAGACTTCACTCAGAACTTGACTAATGTAATTTTGTGCTGCCCAGGTACCATCTGAAATCGTACACAGTTTACTGAAAACTGAGACTTGTTTTTAAGTAGCTCGATTGAAGATTTTTAGCATGTAAAGTATTTGGGGTGAGACTTAACCTAGAGTCAGAACACAAAAACCATGTAAACTTTGAAATACCATGGCCTTTCCCAAAGTTCTTGTCTGTAGGACCTGGGATATAATCTTCATTTGATCTGCTTTCCTCAGGACATTTCCAGACTCCCTGATTTCCACTTGAAGTGTGTGTCCTGCATGAAGGACTCTATGGGAGCCTATTGGCAAGGTAATATCTGATTTTTTGGGCCCCAGAAAGCTCAAAGAAAAGAAGAAATGGCCAGTCCTTGGTGCAAAAGGCCAGTGTTCTCCTTCCAGCTGAGCTCTTATGCTACAGGTGAGCTGAATAGTTCTTATGGTCTACTCCAAGTAGCAGTGAACATTACAGTTTATAAAAGATGAATTTAAAGACTTCAAGTTTTTCAAGGAACTGGATTTGAGCCCTAGAAGGTCATTAAGCTGGTTATAATAAAAAACAACTCCATCCAAGTTATTTGACATTTCAATAGCAACATCTTGTGTCCTGCTGTACAGATACTATCTGTGGGAAAAATGCTTTGTTCTCCCTGTGTAATCTCAGATGAAGCCTATTCTTTTTTTGACAAGTTTGGTTCCCAAAGGAGTTTACAGATTTCCTTGCTTGCAGCTGTAGGGAAAAGAAAATAAATCAGTACTTCATTGAAAATGGTGTCCTAATTTCTGTGCTGAAATACAAAGCTTCTGTCACTTACACATCTTGTCAGGAAAAAAGGAAACAGTTAAATTAAATGCTGACTTCTAAAACTGAAAGTCAAAGTATCGATTAAAAAAATCACTGAAGTGTCTGATTTTAAAATATTTCAGCTCTACCCTCAAGACTTGTGAACTAAACAATGAAGAAAATTTTGAACAAAAGACCTAAAGGAATTCTGGCAGATAAGACAAACTAAACATTCTTGCAACATGCCCTGGGTTTTGAGAGATTGTTATGAAATGACCTTTGCTGAGAATGACTAAAGAAATGAAATATAAAACAAATCTGATCTTAAAAGCAGTGAAAAATCTAATAATGGTTTGCATCTTACTGCTTACAGTGATAAAATGTGACTATTAAATTAATTTCAGTTAAGGCTGTTAAACAGATTCTGCAGTGCTGTTCAGATCCATATTTAAAAATGTCAAAATTTAATCCTGGACGAACATAGCCTGTCCTTTGGAGCTACTTGAAGGAATTAATTTTGCTCATGACTGCTTGCACATCTGAGAGGGAGGATATTGAATTGAGCCCCAGGATGAGCAGAGGGTTGATTCAGGGCCTGGTGAGGAAGAAGCGTTGTGGTGTTGGGTGCAATGACCTCCAGCCCGTGTGTGTCCTGCTGCTGAGGGCCATTTTCAGAGGACTGGGACAGGGCTGCTTTGCCTGTGTGCTATAATCAGTGTTTCTGTGCCCTCAGCTCCTACCATGTCCCCCACAAGCTCTGTGTGGTGACGAACACAACCCTCCCGTGCCATCAAGCCTGGAGTCACTGGTGCAGGGCAGAGGGGCCCTCAACGTGTCTGCGCTGCTTGTAGCCAGACCCATCCTGTGGGAATTGTCCCTAGGAGGAGTGATGCCTCAGGTTTTAGATTTTATATTTTTCAGATTCTGTGCTGCTTTAGTGTGTAGTTCTGAGTTCATATTAGGGGATAGTAAGCTCTCTTCACAGAGTAGGGAGACAAAACAATGCCTTCTCTAGCTGAGGACCAGGACAAATGATCCAAATCTCAGGCCCAAGAGCATAAACAACGTGGGCTGAAGAGAGAAAAACAAGAAAGATGGGACTCAGACAATTAAATCCAATATGCAAATGGACAAAAACTTATAAAAGTGTGAGACCCCGTGACCGGTCAACCATTTTGTGCCCATTTTGGTTCATCTTGGGTGTAGCCCTGGCCAGGCTCCTGTGCTGCCTGAGGTGCATCCATTGAGGCCTTCTAATAAACAGAGGCCTTCTACTTTATTCCTTAGCTCTGTCTAGTCTCTGTTCTAGGTCAGCCTCCACAGGGCATCAGGAGCAGCAGCACTTACCAGGCCATGGAAATCACTGCCACAGGGGGCAGAAGCCACCAGTAGTAATCCCCTTTGTCAGAGTAGACGGCCATGAGCAGGCCCACCAGGATCCCGTTGTAGCCGTGCAGGCCAGCTGCGATGGATGACCTGCGATGGAAACAATTGTGAGACAGAAAGCATTGCTGAAGGCAGCCTATCTCTGGGGCCCACAGAAATGCAATTTGTGAGTGTTCTGCCCCTGGTGAGGGGGTGAGAAAGCAGTGGGATTACTGATGTACTGCCTTGCACTGGTGTGTGGAAGGGGGAAAGTTTGGGGACTGCTGGATGATGGAGGGGGATCCTTGTGACTCAAAGGACCTTGATGGTTGTGAGGAGGGCTATCAGGTAGAAATAACTGCATGTTTTCAGAAGACAGATAGCCACAGGGGCAGGGCAGCTCTTCTTGGACTACAGCTCTGTCTTCACCTGAGTCTTCTGTCTCTAATAAGGTGCAGTGACCCATCAGTGAGCTCCAAATAATATCACAACTATCAATTTTTATTAAGTGCGTGAGGACACGAGGTGCCACCTACCTGTCCTGACTGAGGGCCAGTGCAGTTAATGTGGACACAGTGGTTCCGGTGAAGCCCGTGAGCATCCACCAGGGGCTCTGGATGAAAAGCCCCACTAAAATGATCAGCCCGCTGAGAGGGTTGTTGACAAACATCACCTGAGAGGTCCCTCGCAAGATCCAGTCCACCAGCTGAACAATTAAGGGCTTGTCTGGAAGAGATCAAGGCAAAACACTGTTGAAAAGGCATAATTTTAGCCAAGCACAATCTCTGCAGCCCCTTTCTGGGCACAGAACAGAGGTGAAATATTAACAGTTCTGTAAAACAGGTCTCTGATTGATTGCTGTCTCTGCATATTTTGCATCTGGCACTTGAGAACTAATAGGGATGTACTGGGCACTGCTATAAAATTTATGGAGGGACAGAGAAAAAAGTGATCTATTTATAGTGGTCAGAGAATAGTCAAATGATTATTTGCACGGTAGATCACTTTAGATTATGCTGTAGTTCAATAAGGAGACAGACTGTTCTGGTGTATAACTCAAATGCAGAGGGGGACTCTGAAAATACTTTGTATGTATATAGGGAAATATGAAAAGGAAGCGATTTTGCTGTTTTAGGAAGGAAATCAGCAATCTTGAACATGGAGGTATGGTGTATATAGGAGATGGGGGTCAAAGGTTTCTAAAAAGTATTTTGAGAGCTAAAGAATCTCAATTAGAAAGCAATAATTATATTTTGGACAGTACTCAAGGCAAAGAGGCATTTCCAGAGGACAAAGAGTTATTGCTCTTTGGAGAAGGTTATTGAACGTGGACAGAGTAAACAGACACCAAGCACAGATACCTCAGGTGTGTGCAGGGGAAGGTGGGATGAAGGCACTGCAATAATGTTTTGCTGCTTGTTCTCCTACTGCAAATTGACTTGAGTTTTTCTTCTGCCTCTCTTGTGGGAAAACTGCAACCATTTCTGAACTGCTGTGTGTTATTAAAGGATGATGCAAGGAAATGGATGGGAAAGGGGAGCTGCTTCCATGTACAAGATGTTCAGATGCTCATACAATGTGCAATGCAGCTTTTATCTTCTTCAATATTTGAAGTTAATAATCTTAATTTGATTGTTCATTAGATGCAACTTAAGGTGTCAGGGTATTTTCTGAATATGGGCAATGGCTTATTCCTAAGAATTCCTTCCAGGTAGGGTTAAGGAGGTGGAGCAAGGAGGAGGAGGAGGAGGAGGAGGAAGGGGCTCCCTAGAGGAAAATGACCAAGCTTGTCTGAACTAATTTTAATTAGCATTTGGTGTTGAGCTATGCAACAGGTATCAGCAATACACTTAGTTTTACAAGTATTAGCTGAAAAAATTCAAATATAACCAGAGGACAGTGGCCAAAGCTTTCCAGAACACTGAGTAAGAAAAGTTGTTGACAAAGCATGGAGCACTGGAGTAAAGAGAAAGCAGGAGGAGATACTCCCCTGTGTCTGGGGATAACACTGGCCTGGCTGTAAATGGATGCCTCCTATTTCTCTCCCATTGCTGGAGGTGTACTGTTAACAACGCTAACCTTGACAGAGGACTCACAGTCTTACACAGCCTCTCAATCCCCAGTAATTATGGGTATCTTGGATTGTCTGCTCATGCATTGCTCCTGTCTAGACAGTGAAGCTTTGAGATTAGTCCTGGCTTCTATCTTACGGCATTGGAACACCCTCTCAGTGTTTATTGCTCCCCCAAGGCTGGGAAATCAAGAGCCTCTGCCTCTATCAGGAGGCAATTCCCCATCATCAGCCTGCAGATGGATGAGAGACAGTGGCTGATCCAAAGCAGTTACAAAGGAGACTCAAACCCCACCCCTGCTGTGGGAGTCTGGCACTGCTATGTGAGATGTGATGCTAATGACATGTAACTGATTAAGTGTGAAAGATATCTCAGAACTGTGCTGCATTTTGCCTGCTGCCATAGTGATGGCCAGAGGATGCAGTGAGATTGTCTTCCTGAGAGTGAGATAATTAAAAGGCCAGAGCTTGCCATGAGCTTGGACCATGCTGCTTCTGCTCTGCCTTAGGGGGTGAAACACACTTCTCTGGAAATACTGATGGCAGCATGGATATCCTCAAACACATCCTTCTGCTTACTTTTCATCCACTCTCCATATTCGTTCATTTCTCCTGTGAGATACCCAAAACTATGGTGGATCCAGTTTCCACTTCTCCACAGCAGGTCCTGGGCTCTTGGCATCTCCTTCTTGTACAGCTGCCTCTCATTGGGATGTTCAGTCACAACGATCTCGCCGAGTTCCATCCTCTTTGGGCTGATGATAAAGGGTAACTGTAAATCACAGAGGCAATGTGTTAGAAAAACATTTTGGGTTGGGGTCTGACAACCTCCAGCACCCAGTGGTGATGTCTTTTATCAAAGATGGGATGTCTGTGGGGAAGAGATCTGCCGGATCCACAGCTGGGTGTGCTGCGGTGGTGTCTCCTCTCAGGGATGAGGACCAGGCAGTGCTCTGCTGCTGTCATGGGGCTGGGGCACAGACACAGAGCTGCAGGGGGAAAGAGACAAGTGGCATGGGTGCCTTGCAGCATCCCACCCTCACTCCAGCTCCTGACGCAGCCTGTGACAAGCTGCTGGTTGGACATGAGAAATGACATCTGCCAAGAGACTGAGCAGCACCTGTGTGCTGACCATGCTTGGCTGAGTGTAGCTACTGTGGCAGGTGCTGAGAAGGGAGCTTGCTGAAATTTGTCCATCAGTGAGCTGGAGGCAAGCAATGTCAATTTCCAGTACAGCAGCAGAGAGTAGGGGACAAGAAAATACAAGAGGAGAGGCTGAAGTCTGTGTCCTTTTTGATGTGAGTTGGTGCTTTTGTATATCACCAGGAATCTATGATGCTCCTCATTTCACATCTGCCTTTGATAGACCAGCAAGAACAACCTGGGGCAGCATCAAAGCATTGCACAGAAATCAGCATCCACATGTGGTTTTTGACAAGGACAAGAGCATTGGCTCAGGGCTGTGTTCTCCTTAGTTAGCAGGTGAATATTCAGCAGGAGTAGGGGTTTATTAATTTTCCAATTACGGTTGTGGAGCTTTGCTCATTAAAAAGTCTATTACCATATGAACATTAAAGAAAGAAAATACACAAATACACTGCACTGCAGCCTGGCGAGCTACACTTGCAGGTCACACCCTCAAAATTGCATCCTTGCTGCCTGAGGGAGGCTGGCATCAGCTGTGGGATTTGCTCTGGTGTTTTAGATGTAGTGTGGCTGTGTTTCTTCTAGGTGTTGCCGCAAAGCGGACTGTGCTGTGAAGGGCTTGCCCCTGTTTTGTGGAATATGGGCACCATCTTCCGGTGGGAGCCTGTTTGGGGATGGCTCGGAGAGGCTGGCTGTCAGCGTGGCAGCCTGCAGCAGCAGCAGCGAGGGATGCTTGCCTGCAGGAAAGGCTGCTTTGCAGAGAAGAGCACTGCCGGGAAGATGGCAAAGATACCTGTGGCTCTGAACGCCCTCGGAAGAAGGTCCTTGAGCAACCAAATCTGCTTTCCCTTTGCCCTGACAGCCCGTGGCTGAGCGCAGCCCTGCACACGCGTTGCACGGCTCCTGTTCCCCAGTGCTCTGGCTCTCTCTGCCGGCAGCTCTTCCCCACGGCAGTTTTTGGGGTGACCTTCACCATCGGCATCAGCCTGGGCAGGGCTGCACCGGCAAGAGAGGCTGTTGTGTGGAACCGTGTTAACAAAACCTGAGCGTTGCTCGGTTTGTATGAGCCTGGCGGGGGAGGACTATAGAAGGTGTTAAGTGGTCTGAAAAAAAAAAAAAAAAAAGCAAAAAAACCCGGTGGTTGTGCAAAGAATAGATGGCTGCAAACCTTGATTCACATAATCAGGGATTGGTTTAGGTGGGAAGGAACTTAAAAGCCCATCCCATTCCTCCCCCTGCCATGGGCAGGGACACCTTCCACTGTCCCAGGCTGCTCCAAGCCCCATCCAGCCTGGCCTTGGGCACTGCCAGGGATCCAGGGGCAGCCACAGCTGCTCTGGGCACCCTGTGCCAGGGCCTGCCCACCCTGCCAGCCAGCAATTCCTGCCCAAGATGCCAAAATCTGTGCCTGCCCTGTGGCAGTGGCAGCCATTGCCTGTGTGCTGTCCCTGCAGGCCTTGTCCCCAGTCCCTGTGCAGCTCTCCTGGAGCCCCTGGAGGCCCTGGCAGGGGCTCTGAGGTGTCCCTGGAGCCTTCTCTTGTGCAGGGGAACAGCCCCAGCTGGGCCAGGCTGGCTCCAGAGCAAAGGGGCTCCAGCCTTTGCCCAGGGATGTTTCATGGGGTTGAGAAGAGGGAGGTTTTGAGGTTCTGCAAAGCTGTGCTCAGTGCAGGAACAAACCAGGAGCAAAAGAAGAGAGAGGGGTGGTGTTATTAAACTGTTTTGTTTTCTGATCTGTAATCTCATTCTGCCCAGAAGCTGAGTCCAGTTCCTGGTTTCAGTTTAGGGCATCCTTGGTGGCTGCCAATTTTGGCTACTCCTTGTGGCTAGCCATGAAGAGATTGGTGTAGGGAACACTGAGCTGGAGTTCCCCTTCTCTTCCCATGTGTCCTCTAGGCTGGGGGAATTTGCAGTGGTTAGGTATTGGGAATTTACATTCCTCTGAGGTAGGAAGAGACCAGCTTCTACTGGAAAATATTTGTGCCTGGTTACATCCCATGAGCACTTTGTAAGATGCATAATTTTCTTGGGTGTAGCTCTGGGTGCCTTCAGGTGGAAGTCGGGGCATCTGAGCCCACAGCTGCCAACAGAAAGTTCCTGCTATTCCCAGAGCAGCTCTAGTGAGGCACCCAGTAATTTTTGGGTGGGACACAGGGTCTGAAGGCAGCAGCACAAGCAGAGAAGAGACTCCAGAGCAATACCAGGACAGCACCTGGCTGTCACTGAGGTTGCTTTCCCTACAGAGGTTCACAGCCGTATTTATCAACTGATCTGGTAAAAGAGATAACTCTCTGGTGAGCACTGGAACAGGCTGCCCAGGGCAGTGGAGGAATCATCATCCCTAGAAGTGATCAAAAGCTGTGTGAATGTGGCACCTGGGGACATGGGTTAGTGGTGGCCTTGGCAGTGCTAGGTTATTGTTGGACTTGATGATGTTAGAGTGCTTTTCCAACTTAAACAATTCTATGCTTTTGTGATCCTATTCCATTTTGTCTGCTTTGTTTATTTGCTCATGTTCTCCCTGAAGTGTTTTCCAAAGGATTTCAAGGGCTGAGATGGGCTCAGAGAGCTGCTCTGGATCCATGTAAAGAAGACGGGAATATGGCTTACAGTCTTGAAGTTTTAGGGGTGCATCAATAAAGAAAGGTGAGTGCTCCCTTTGCTGTGGACAGTAACCTCCACGAGCTCAGCAGTACAGCTGTTACCAGCAGGGAGAATAAATGCCAAGGGGCTGTGTCTGAGTCATCACAGCATATGAAAAGCTTATGCTCATTTTAAACCCCACCAGAAAAAATTACTTGGGGGTTTTACAAAGCAGAAGTATGACTTCAGAGCTCCTAAACCCTGTACTTACAAGGCTGCATAGCTCAATTCCCTCTGAAATGGAGATGAGGGACCAGTGTATTTTAAAAATTATTGTCTTGCTCACATCATTTAACTGTCAGGGGTTAAGGGCAATGTCGTCATATGAGACCCTGCTCCCCTTTTGAATTTTTTAGTCAATTCGTCTCTGTAGGGAGAAATTAATATCTCCAGAGAGTGATGGGTATCTCTTTTTCCTAACATACCTAGCTGAGTTGTGGAAAAGGAAAAGAAAAAAACCAAGGGTGTTCTGCCTCTCTTTTTCCACTGGCTGCAGAGGAAGCCTGGTGGCTGAGCTTTTAGAGGTCTGTTTGCAGGCAAGAAAAGTTCCAGCCTAAGAGACTTTGCCAAGGTCAACCTTGAATATTTTGGGAATGGGATCTGTAGTCCCAGGCTAGTGCTTTTAAATCACTGAGCCATCTGCAACAGATCTGTAACTGACATCAAGTACGGCATTGAAGTTCTGGGGCAAAAAAAATTTGCCCCTTTTTATGATTCCTCCTTGCTTTCTTCTTATGGATTGGAAGGGAACTAAGTCTCATCTTGGATGGAGCACAGACCCTCCTGAGATGGCAAAGCAACTTGGGACATGGCTGGAGGAGAAAGCTGAAGAATTACCAAATTTTGGGGGGAAAGATGTAGTGAAAAAAAAAAAAAATTGCTGAAAACCTCTGCAGTGCTGCAGTGGTGAATTGTGGGGCTTTATGTAAGAACAGCCCAAGGGGCTGCAACAGCTGGATAAGACCCTGGAGGGTTGTGATGGGCACAGTGATCCCTGCAGGATCATTTCACCCTGGAAAAAAAAACACCATTTCTTTGCAGGGAACACCTGTCAGTCTATTGATGGGCTGGTGCTCAGTGGTACAGGCTGCATGAATAACAGAGAAATCATTCTAACAATTATCTAATTAAGGCTAATGAGAGCCTGAATCACTTATGGCACACCTAGGGCTGATGAGGAATTCCTTGAGAAAGGGCCTTTTGTTAGCAAACACCAATTCATCAGTGTGGTAATGAGCAGTCCTGCTTGTTAAGAACATTTTCCAGACTGCAGGGTAGTGCCAGGTGCTTGGGACTCACCTCCAGACCTACCTGTGCCTGCTTATCCCCCAGCAGACAGCTGCTGCAGCCTGCTTTTGAGGTGCAGGGTGCTGACAGCACAGAGATATGTATTTTTAAAGCTTTCCACATCAAGCTCTGGGTTTCTTTTTGGCTTGTGCTACTAAAGAAAACATTCCCAGTAGACTGATATCACAAAGCCTTCAGTGATCTAGTGGCCTCATGCAAATTAAAAACAAAAAACAAAACCCCAATTTTTTGATCAGGACAGTGAGAGGGTGCATAACCAGTGTGGTGGGTGATGTGTATCACTTGAGCCAAATGTTCTACAGGGCTGCTGTTTGTGTTGGGGGCTTGGCCATGTGTTAAGGTACCTGAAGCCAAGCCTGGATAAATTATCTTTCCACTTCTGTGCTGAAAGCCCAGTCATCAGAAATGCATTGGCTTCAAGGGACGTGGCCTCACAAGGGCCTTGAAAAGAAACCGTTTGCAAAAGCACATTTCTCTCATAAGAAGCCATAAAAGAATAGAGAAGAAATACCATGTACAGCTAGAGGGAAAAACTTTGGGATGGTGACAGAATGCTTGGCTGAGTCGTAATGACTTTGCCAAGTGAGGCTCTACCAGGGATCAACCTGTGATGTTGAAAGCAAATGAAAAAATCAGGGCATTTCAGAGCAGTTGCTGAGGATGCATGCAGCACAGTTTCTGAGACCTTTAAAATAAAAAAAGAACAAAAAACCCAATAAACAACCAACCAACCAACCAAAAAAAAAAAAAAAAAAACAAACCCAAAAACACCCAAAAGGAAAAAAAGGTGCTCAGGTGACTTTTTTCCTGTCACAGTCATTAAATGAAGCCCCATCCCACAGCAGTTCTGTAATATCTTTACAAGCACAGCTACATCAATTAGCAGTTGGGGTAGTTTAATGGGGCTAAATATGAATCTTACATCCTTATTTAGATAATTGGCTTTTATAGTGTGGTCTTGGAGTGTTTCTGTGTCTTCCTTTCCCAGTCTCTGTACGGTGTAACACAATACTTTGCTCCAAGGTGAAAGTTTACTACTTCTTTCCCCCTCTGCTGCAGCAGTATCTCCCATTCTGCCAGTGGAGGCACAGAGTTTATTTAATGGATTTTATTGGTGTCTGTGGTAGAAGCTGTGCTGGCACCATTTGTATTTGGATTGTCTGTGCAGCCACAGTCACACACACACACGTGCACATGTGTGTAACTGTGAAGGAGGAGGCTTTGGCTTCCTTACCACAGATCTCCTGAATGGTGTTGCTAGAAAGGGATTCATGGACTTGTAAAGTGGTTTGTGTTGAAAGGGACATTAAAGCTCATCCTCTCCCACCCCCTGCCGTGGGCAGGGACACCTTCCAGACCTTGGACACTTCCAGGGATTGGACAGCCACAGCTTCCCTGGGCAATGTGTGCCAGGGCCTCACCACCCTCACAGGGAAGAATTTATTTGTAATATATTATCTAACTCTAGTTCTATTCCTCTTGTCTTCCTATAACCATTTAAAGGCTTATCATTATGTTGCCTCTCCGTGGCTGACATGGAATGATCAGTATCATCTCCAGGGTGTGTGGGATATCATTGTTAGGATGGGATGGATTGACTCCCAGAAGTGGCTGCCTCATCCTTGGAGTGACACAGAGAGACTGAGATGGGACCAGCGAGGGTTGGTGTGTGCAGTGTGAATGTCTGTACCTGAGCATCTTGCCTTGACTTCCACTGAAGGGCTGGTCAATATATGCATCTAGAGCATGATTCATCCTCTCCCATCCTACACAGATGAATCATGTCCCAAATGCTGTCACATTTTCTGTCTATAATGGGAAAGACAGACAGCTCAGATGCACACAGCTGCACCACGTGTACGCGGGGAGAGGCGTGATGAGTCTCAGCTAAATGACTGTCCTAAGGTTATTCAGGAAATCTGTAGCTCACTGGGATATCAAACAAGTGCACCTTTGTGTTTGAACCAAGTGCCTCATACGTGAAGAATTTTCAAAATGCTATCTGTTTTTTAGTAATAAAAGTAGTCAGGTCAGGTAGATATTTTAAGACACAAAAATCCTGTTTTCCTGCATATGGTTCCAGTTATAAAACCAGAGGGGAAAACAAATAGAGAAAATATGAAATATAAAAACCGTAGCTTCTAAACAGAATGTTTTTCAAAGGTTTCCATGAGGTGTTGGCTGTTCAGCAAAGCAGACTGTAAAACAATTTTACAAGCCACATTTATTCTAAGAGCTCCACTTATTGAAGTACAATTCAAACTCTTGTTCTGCCGGCCAAGTTCCATAAATTAAACACTTGTCCAATAACACATACCTTTCCTCTGTTTCTTTTTGGCTTTTTGTGTTTGTGAGTTTCTCTCACTCCTTTTTTTTTTTTTTTTTTTTAAATCCTTTGCAAATGGAAACAAAAAGGGTTTGCTTGTTTTAGGAATTAATTTAAGAAGCAGAGCAGTAAAAGTAAAAAAAAAAAAAAAAAACAAAAAAAAACCAAAAAAAAAGAAAACAGGTCAACAGACTAAAATGAGACTTTTGTTCCGTTATTTTGCATCCTGCTGACACTGATTTACAGTGAGGACTAAATCTGTGGTGTAAAGCTGTGTGATGTTAAATGTGCAACTAAAGTTGTGCCTCTGGATGTTATGACAAACCAGCCAGGTAACCTGACAGCTAGGAAAGAAGCTTGGATGTGTGTTCTGCCTTCAGAGAGAACCCAATATTTCTCCCTTCCCTAGAGTGTTATACCCTTAGAGATGTGACCATCACCATGATCAGGATCAGCCTTTTCTTGCAAGAGAGGGGACAGGGAAGTGTGAGATATTCTGTCTGATCTGGAGCAGGAATGGACCTGCAAATATGTCAAGGAAAAGCCCTGCCAGTAGTGGTCCTGGGCTCACTGTGCCCCACTTTTTTTTTCCTGTTTCTCTCCTCTGTCACCCACCTTCAGCTCATGCTGCTCTTTCAGTTTGGTCTAGAGCCTCATTTTGAGGCTGTGTCTAAACCTTGCATTTTCTTTCTTTGAATCATAAATGTTGGAAAAAACCTCTAAGATCATCAAGTTCAAACATTGACCAGTCCCCACTTTGTCACCCTGACCAGAACACTGAGTACCACGTCCAGTTTTACCTTGGGCACCTCCAGGGGTGGGGACTCCAATGTTTAGCAACCCTTTCCATGAAGAATTGCTGTGTCCTCTTGTCCTGTCATATCTCTTCTCCTGTAGCACAGGATCTGTCCTGATGGTCACACCTACCTTGTTGTGTCAGCATTTTCCTGAGTTTTGCTTTGATGTTTCCCTGTCTTTCTCCTCCACACTGACCATGAGCTGCCTGTCTTCATTTTCAGAACCAGTCACTGCTCTGTCTCATCAGGAAGGAAAAATTAACTCCCACATCCCATAACACTCTCTCTACTTGTCAGAAGTATTTCTAAAGATCCTTTCCTGTGGTGCAAAGCTTAGGCATCCTAACATGATGCTCCAGTGAAATGAATGCCCTCTTTAATCCATTGAGTAGCAAGGTGGGAATAATACAGCAAGGAATTGGAAAATATCTCTGCTTTCTTATTAATTAACAGTGAAAACTTGGGCAAGTCAGCTACTGAATGTCTCTCATCAATTCAGAGGTGACCTCTTAAATGAGAATAAATCCTTTTAACTCACTATGGTGATCCAGGGTCTTACTCTGTAAGGCTTGAGTGTGACAGACATGGGCAGCCAAATGTGAATCAGTTTCGAGCTGCCAGAGAAATTACTGTTCTTTGTTGAAGGCTACCTTCTGCCAGGCTGAGATAGTATAACTGATGGGTGTGAAAGAGAGGACAGGGAAGGAAATGTGCCTTGGGACATTTTAGTATGGAAGAAGGCAGATTTAATTTCGTTTCTGCTAAAGGTGATTTTAGGCAGCCTGTTCATGCTGCAGTAAGGTTGGAGGCAGTCTTGTGGTCAGTCTCAAAGGCTGGGGAGTGACAAAAAGATAGCGGGGACATTAGCTTCTTCAGAGGGGAATTGGTTAAGGGTGATGATTCCTGCCTCAGCTGCCCACCCAGTCTGCAAGAGCTCAAAGAGGGCTTTGAACTTGGAAGTTTTTCTATGTTTCTCTATGGCTGCTTAGGTGGTGCCATGAGCTCCTCCTGCCAGGGAGCACAAAAGGCAAGGCAGGGTTGGAGCGTCCATGACTCCGTCAATGTTCTGCAGAGACAGGTGACTGGTGGTCTGCAACACCTGTGCTCCAAGACCAAATGACTGATGTTAACATACACTGAGAAACCTTGTTTATTCTATGCAAAATTATCTTGTTGTCAAACCTCTAAGCTCTTCATCTGGAGTTGGATATCCTGTACAAGGTTTGGGGAGCTGGCAAAATCCCTTCAATTTGGTATGAAATACATTGCTTTTTTTTTTTTTTTTTTTTTTTTTTTAATTTTTAAAATAGCTTTGCTTAGCAAAGCTTTGCTTGTAAATATTTTAACTGCAAACACAATCACATGGTGTCTGCTGTTCCTGGGCTGATCCAGCTGAATACTGGGCTGTCTTTAGGAATGCATGGTAAACCACAGACCTTAAAGTGCTAGGTGCTGTTCACAGTGGATTAAAATGTCAGAGCATGGCCGTTATTTGGTTAATCTTGGGACAAAGCACTCAGCATTTTAATATGGAGACTGTAAAGGCATTTCTCCATATAGTTCACATCGCTTGCTCCTTAATAGAAAGTTAATGGGGATTTTCTTTTTCAGATAACAGCAATTTATCATGTGTTTCCCTGGTAACTACAACATCGTGAACCTTCCTTGAAAACTCCATTGGGATTCCTGCAATGTTTGTGAGCATAATGAATGGTAAGTGTAAGGCAAACCCATTGAATCACTTTATTTTAAATTCTGGCAGAGACATAATTTCCCACAGTTCATAAACATTTACAAAAAAGGAGTTTACATGAAGAAAAACAGTTGTTTTTATCACTCAGATCAAAGAATGTGTTTATCTGGATGTATGGATGCATTTTCTGCCAGCTTTTGATAAACTCAGGTGACAATCTTTAAGAGGCTTCACAGACTAGTGTGGAACCTTTGAAGTCTGCAGCTTTGCTCACCTGAAAACACAGACATCTCTTCTTCTCTCTGTTCTGTGTGCGCCTGAAGTTTGCACTTCAAAGATTGTAAACGACAGGACAAATTTCCCAAGCTGCTGGCTCCAGAGTTACTGGAATAAAATGGTAAAGTGTGGCGTGTTGCAGAATACTCAGGAGCAGGTTGGGCAGGGCTTGGAGCAACCTGGTTTGGTGAAGGTGACCCTGTCCATGGCAGGGGGATTGGAACTAAAAGACTTTTAAGGTCTCTTGTAAATCAATATTTTCAAGGATTCTCTAATTTGGGGCATTGTCTCCACAACCCTGTTGCAGCTTACCTGCTCCTGTGCCATGGGATTGGCATTTTTGCACTGGAGAAATGGCCTTATGTCTTTTGGAAATGCAGTACAAGGATTCCCCTAATGTTAATGGTCTTTTCATTAGACCTAAGATGGGAGAGATGGAGAGGAGTGAGGGCTGCAGATAAAAACTTATGTGATAGAGTCTGGCTGTCATCTCAAGTTTTATTCCTCTCTGGTTAATAAAACATCACTTATATAAGTGAGAGAAGGGTCATATCCATCAGTCTCAGTGGAGCTGCTCTGGATTCTTCTTGTTGTACATAAAAATGCTTCTAGTGTTGTTTGCAAGTGGGGACTTGTTTACTGCAGGATGGAGCAAATTTTCTCTTCCTCTTCCTTTTGTGGAGGATTTTGAAGGAGTGTACAGAGCAACCCTGTTCCTTTACAGAAGTTTTTAACAAGAAAAAAATTTAAATGGCTATATATATATATATATATCTTTTAAATTTACATCTTTCAACATGTTTAATTTTACTTTAATTTTTTTTTAGAAGCTAATATTATATTTTAGAAGCTAATGTCACATGTAAATGTGCCCTGTAGCTGTAAGGTCGGTAGGGACATTGCTGGCTCATTCTGAGGCTGTCTAGAGTTGTGTCAAGTGTTGTCTAGGGTTCAGCCTTGACCACAGATGCAGGTGGTGGTATCTCCTCTTTCCAAACATGTTTCTCATAAAGAACTTCAACTCAGACCAAAATCTGCCTTCTGTCTTCTGGAGACTGACTGAGTTGTGGATTTAGAAACAGTCTCAGGGTTAAGATTTGTGAACACCACAGCACATCCCAGTGTATTGATTTATTTTATTTTTTACAGAGGGCATTTTTTACCAGTTTCTCTTGGCTGTGGTGGCAACTGGGGCCAGTGGATGCCCAGTCCACATCTAGCATTGGAAATGGGAATTAGTGCCCATTGCATAGGGGATAAATGAGACTAAAATCTATGAAATCATATATTTTAGGTGAAATGTCCATGTTCGTGAGGAAAGGGAAGGCGAACAAAAAAGAAAGAATTTTTTGCCAGACCTCCTTCTGTGTATCATTTGTAAGTGTGAGTGCTGTGAATTCCCCAGACAAGGCTTGGAGATGTGTTAAAATTGAGCTTGGAGATCCAGGAGGAGGTCAAGGTTTGCTCTTGATCAGAGGAGAGGAAAGGAGGGAGTGGGATATAGGGACAGATTGGACTCTTTGAAATGGGGAATTGGAGACAAAGTCATAGCAAATTTCTGCAATTAACACCTAATTCTTCAAGTGGAAAAGAGGTGGAAATGTGGTATTGGTGTTTCTGAGTAAGGTACTCCCAATTTCACCTTGTGTGTGAGAATAACACTGGGTTCACTCTCACAGCTGGGTAGGTGAACAAATTTGGGGATCACCTTTAGGCTGAGCAAAGTACACTGCCTGAGGCTGGCAGTCAGTTGCAGGTGCAGAAGTGATTTGGAAGAACATGGAGGTAGGTATTAGGAATTTAAAATTTAAATTTATTAGTTGAAGATATTTTTAAATTAAAAAAAATGTCAGAGTTGTAAAATCGGTTCAGGCCAGATATGTTCATGATTTGTACAGTTAGGACTTTTAAAAAAAAGTATTGCTACTTTTTGTTTAGAGCATGTAAGAAGATATTGTTCAGGTGGGATTATGAATATGAAATGATTTACTGCAGAGTGATGATTAGGGTTGAATTTTGTTCACACCATAGAGAAAAGATGTATGCTGCTCTCAGTAGATTTGGCTGCCTTATTCTGAATCTTTTCTTCGTATGTATTCCTGCCCTTAGATGAGGGACAACCTCTGTGAAACTGGTGACTACAGAGCTACAGTTATTTTCAAGTTTGCAAGTCCTGTGATGGAGATTTCACTCTGAAAACTTTAAGCTCTAGCCTCTTGATGTGCTTTATGCCTTTTTAATTCTCCATATTATTAGTATGAGTTATTTTTGCAGGATTTGAAAGATGCATTGCAGAACCTTGCTGCTGAACTTTGGCACAGTGGTGAAGAAAAATACAGAGTTTGCATCAGCTTGTTTTACTCACAGTAAATTTTCACCCTGAGGGATATGCCTTATCTGCAGCCAAGGTTAGGTTTAGAGCCGGGTTCTATTGTAATGCTCAAAATGCAACATTTTGTTTCAATGAAGGCTTCCAGTTATGTGGAGGAAACATCTAACTAGTGTGAGTTATTTAAATGCCACACTCTTAGTCTTGTGTGACCCTGAGTGCTTTCTGCATAGCCAGTTCTTGGGTAATATAGGATTTATGAGACCGAAGGAGGCTTAATGAGGCTTACAATATAAATTTGCCAGTTGTACTGAGTCCAGTGCAAAGGTTGGGATTAGTTTGGAGGTCATGAAAAGTTGATTTGGAAAGCCAAGGGTTTGGCTGAAGCTTTTCAGATGCGAAGGGAAGAGCCAAGGGCTGCTTCCACTTGCTTTAAATCCTTTAGTTTGAACCTCATCTGAGGTGAGGTTAGACTCAGGGTGCACCTCAGGCTCCTTGCTGTGGACCAAAATACCTCTCCACAAGGCTGCTGTGGGATTTCCTGTGTTTCCAGGAAGACCTGAAATGCTGTGGTGACATAGTCACTGAAGATACTCACTTTAAATAATTTTGCCCTTAACACTAGATATGTCACTTCTGTGCCATGGTGGTTTTCCATGGCTGCAGCACAAGTCAAATCCCATGGCTGATTCCCATGCCCCACCATGAGTAAATACTTAGTTTTGCTCTATAAGAGAGGAAAAGGTTAGATCTCTTTCTGTCTTTAGATATAAAAGAATAATTTTAGAGAGAAGTATGCCTTTTATTGCTAAAAAAGCAGTTTCAGGTCACTCCACATCCAGAAGTAACAGCTGTGTTTAGCAGAGTACTTTGTCAGAAGAAAATAAAAAAAGATCAAATGCAGAAAGGGAAAATAAAAGAGTTACAGTCTGCATGTATTAAAGCCTAGTTTAGCTAAATTCAATGATAATTTTTCAAAGGAGAAAAGTACTGCAATAAAACATTTATTGTGTTTTTGTGCTTGTTGTCATTCCTTTGAGAAAAATGAAACAGTTTTAAGACTCATTCTTTACTAATTTTTTTTCTTAGTTTTTCAGTTCAAGCATTAAACAAAAAAAAAAAAAAAAAAAAGAGTTATGCACACAGTTCTCATTATAGATTTTACTGGAGGAAAAAAGTCATAGCTTTCTGGATGGTCTGACCCATTCAAGAAGTCATCATTTGCTTTAAATGGACATTGGCAAGGTCCTTAATAAGAACATGAATGATTAAGGAAAAACAGATATTTGAAATTGAAATGAAAAAAAAAAATCTGACGGTAAAAAACCCTAAAATACATGTGATATGAATAACTCATCTACATGACTTGTGCTCAAACCCATTTGGAGGAGAATGAAGCCTGAGGGAGAAAAAAGGATGTTTGGGCAGCAGAAGCCAACTTGGAGGCTGTAAAGTGATTTGTTTCTATTTCCTTGTATCAATTTAAACAGTCAAATCAGCTTTGTAGCTCTGAAATAAACACGGTTGGGAGTTTATGTGAGTTCAGGATGGTGTAACTGTGTGGTTTGGACGTGGTAGGGAAAGAAGCAGAAACATTTGCATCCAGTTTGCCAACATGTTCCTCAACTGACATATCAACAAGCTGGTTGAGGTAATGGGACAGATAAGTATTTTAAGTTGTAAAAGTTTAAGTAGCTGAGAATCTGGAAAAGGGAATTAATTTTGAAGTTCAGCAGTCATTCACAGCCAGATACTTGTGAAGGTGTGAGGGGACCTTGGGCACTGAAGCTCCTGCCTTGTTCCTTGACTTGGTGCAAGGCAATTTTGACTCACTGGAGAATGGACATGCAGGAGGCAGAAGACAAGCAACCTGTGGGCTGCATTCAGCCTGCCAAAATATGGTCCATCCTGGCAGCTGCCTCTCCCTGACTCCTGTCCCAGGCACAATGAGCTGCTCCACCTCTGCTGGCAGCTGGCTCCTGGCTGCTGCTGTCCTGGGATGCAGCTTGATCAGAAAATACTTCTAAACTTCCAGCCATACATGGAAGAATGTTGTGCTTGTTGATAGAGCTGAAAATGAGGGTGGCTGAAGGAAACATCATTGTTTTATCAGACCTGCATTAAGTTCTTGCTTTTCTGCAGTAATATGAGTGCCTGAATTCTCTGTCCCCAGTGGGGTTGGTTGCCCATCAGGATCTGTCCAAAGCTCCAGCATTTGTGACTCAAAGACATGAAGTCCCTGTTCAAGCCCTGCTGAAGTCAGGGGACACATGGATTGTTCTGTTGTCCTCTCTGGATCGGCCTCTGGAACAGGCCACCTACTGAGCTGAAGCTTTTGGCTTTTCATCAATTTTAAAAGTGATTGATATGAATTGTGATAATGACTGGTTTGTAGATCTTGCCTTTGGCTATCCACAATTGCAATCTTTATATGACCATGGATATCTCAGCCATGTCACTGACCTCAAGGGCAGCAAAACCTTCAGGGATTTATTAGTACAGGGAAACTCTTCCTGCTCCTGAAAGCCTGTTAAAATATTTTATGCAGCATATACTTACTTATCCCTACACTTTCTGAGCATGGTTCTTCCATTGCCAAAGGCCTCAGTCAGCTCTAGAAATAACCCTGCCCTTGCTTTGGAAAAGTGCATGAAGTGCCTTGTTTCGTGTTTTACAGGTGGGGAGCCTAAGAGTAGGATCATTTAAGTCTGACATGTTTGCTTGTGATTATGGAAATATCTGTAATCAAACATTTTAACAGTCAGTGCTATTTTCTAATCTGTGTGTGTGCAGTCTGATGTCTTTTGAAGGCAGCAGGAGGCAGGAAGGCCTCACAACAGGGAAAATTAAGCCAATTATCTCTGAGTAGATGTAAGGACTAAATGCCCCAATTTTAACCTACCACTTCAATACCTCTACGATTCAGCCTTTCCCTCTGCAGTGAAATGGGAATCACGCTGCTGGGAGCTTGGGGCAGGACCTCAGGGAGGGAGGTAAGGGTTTATAAAGCTTTTCAGCCCTTTGCCTCTTCTCTGACAACCCTTTCCAGCACCACAGGAGGTGTCATGCGTGGATGGCAAGGTGACGATTTGCCAGCCCAAGTGGGCCTTAGCTCTGATCACAGGATCACAGAATGGTTTGGGCTGAAAAGGACCTCGAAGACCATCTCATTCCACCTCCTGCCATGGGCAGAAATACCTTCTACTAGTCCAGGTTAGTCCTAGCCCTGTCCAACCTGGCATTGAACACTTCTGGGAATGGTTTGGGCTTGTGGTGTGAGCTGCCATGGCTAAACCCTTTTCTATGTGTGATCCTACCAGGGGTGGGCTGATGAGTGTCAGTCCTGTCCACCTGCCCTCTCAGAATGGAACCCAAGATCCTCTCCATTGTTATTGACCAAATGTTTTGGCCATGAACCCTGTCCCTCCTGTGTATAGAGTTTATTTCTGTATCATGGCTTAAGTACCTGATGAAATTTATAGAGGTTGGAGCAGATAAGTATCCCACAACAGCCCTGACGTTGAAGTTTATGTGGATTTAAATATCCAAGGAGCCTCTTGTGAAAATCTGATTTTCAGGGTATTGCCATTGGTTAAATAGATTTCAGGTCTTTATTATGCTATTGAAATACTTGAATCACCACTTGAACTAAATGAAAGCTTACTGTGTGTGCATATAATTGTTTTTCTTGCTACCTATTACTTGATTGGGGTTGAGTAAGGTTAGCAAAAGCATTAAATTAATTTTCTTGTAAAGTTATGCATTATGGAGTAAGAGGTATAAAAGTTACATTATACATGGCAAATGTCTTGAGGGTTTGGTTTATAGACTTGTTTATATTTTTATTTTAATGATTATTGCTTTCTTTGTGTCATTTCCACTTTTGAATCTCCATACTCATTACATTTTTATTATCTCTTTTATAAAATAAATGGCAGCAAACTAGACAATTTCATTCTTGGAATAAATAGATCCAAATATATCTCTCAATAAATTAAATGTTGTGGCTGCAAGAGAGACGTTTCCAAAGTCACTAAGCTGAAGGCAAGGCCAATTAATAGCTGACCTTTCATTTTTATGGACCAGGGCATGCAGCACATCTATCTGACTTGGCAGATTTGAAATTATCCAAGAGGTAGCTGAACTATATTGAAAGATATGTAAGCAGAATTAGTACTCATGGAAGAAAACAGATCAACAGCCCTAGAAATCAAATCCTTGTGAGCTATGTGCAAACCCTACTGAAGTAATTTTGAACACTCTCTCTTGACTTCAGGGGCTTCTATGTGAGGGTCTCTGCCTCATAGCATTTTCGGGGGCTAAGCAAACACTGATCATCACTGTGGATCTTAACTGGTACATATTCCCAAACATGATGTGGTACCTGTAGGTGTAGCTTGCTCTTACTGGGAATCTTTCAAAGCACCAAACAAAAGTGTGTCTGTTGCAGAATCACAGATCACATGATGGTTTGGGTTGGAAGGGACCGTAAAGATCATCTCATTCCACCCCCTGCCATGGGCAGGGACACCTTCCACTATCCCAGGTTGCTCCAAGCCTCAAGAACCTGGCCTTGAACTTGTCCCAGGAGCTGGAGATAGAAAATAGGAGTTTAATTTGTATATCTGCAATACAAGCACAATTACTCGTCATAATCTTGTGGGTGAGGGGGTCTAGAAAAAATGTCTCATGAGAAGCAGCTGCGGCAGCTGGAGATATTTAGTCTGGAGACAAGGAGGCTCAGGGGACACCTTCTCACTCTCTACAATTCCCTGGCACGAGGATAGAGTGAGGTAAGGGTCAGCCTCAGCTACCATGTCCAAACTGGAAGAATGAGAGGAAATGGCTTTAAGTCCTGCCAAAGGAAGTCAGATCCATATTAGAAAAAAAAATTCACTGCGAGAATGGCTGGGCAGTGGAGTGAGTTACCCAAGGAGGTGTGGAGTCACCATCTCTAGAACTGTTCAAGGGGTGTCTGGATTTTAGGGGTTGATTATGGTGGTGTTGGTTGATGGTGGGACTATCTGGTCTTGAATGTCTCTTCCAACCTCTGTGACGATTCTGTGATAAAATTAACTGGTACTTTTTAGTAATGTGTGGCCTTTATTCTCTGTAAAATTTTTTTTTTTTTTTGTGTGTATAGATTTTGTTTTCAATAGCTTTTATTTTCTTCCTATAATTTTGCTGTTCTGAAATGTATGTCTATGAATTTTTTTTCCTTTGGATCTAAACCTACAATCTATGCTATATATACACAACAAGTCCTGAGCTACCATGTCCTCCTCCTGGTTGCCATCCATAAATCCAGTTTATAACCCCATAGACAAACCCTTTCTGCATCTAAGAACAAACTGTGTTTCTCCCTGGGTATTTCCATGTAAAGTCTGTTCTAGAGCTTTGAAGAATTTGATGTTAATCAGTTCCTTCCTACTTTCTCTTGCTCTCCCAGTCTTCTTCAAGACTCACTGGGAAATTGGAGCCATGGTGGTGAGAATAATTGCCTTGTTAGGAATAAGTGAACTGAATGAAATCAGCCCAGTGGTGTGAGCAATAACATTTGGTAGCAGTCAGGCTCTGGTGTGCTGAGCTCCTGCCTGCTCAGCTGACCAGGTTGACCTTGTGTTGTGCTCGTGTTTTTTACATGTTTGTCTGTATCAAACTTTTCCTTTGTTCCATGTTTCTAACCCAGACTATCTTGGAGCAGAGCCATCTTTTTGGACTGAGAAGATGTGGCCTAGTGGGATATACTATTAAGGCTTCCAAAAGGAACCCAATACAAATAGTAAGAATAATGTGAATAATACTGAAGCATATAAGGTTATTAGAACAGCTAACATAAGTTTTATATCTAAAAATAGAACACCAGAAAGAGAGTTCAAATTAATT
Source organism: Pyrgilauda ruficollis (assembly GCF_017590135.1). Classification (NCBI taxonomy): domain Eukaryota; kingdom Metazoa; phylum Chordata; class Aves; order Passeriformes; family Passeridae; genus Pyrgilauda; species Pyrgilauda ruficollis. The sequence continues at coordinate 1,644,083 of NW_024508545.1, read as the reverse complement.
TAAAGTAGGTTTTTTCCTTTGTGGTGTTTTTTTTTTAAATTTTTTTTTTGTGTTTTGTTTTGTTTACTGGGATTTGCAAGTGGATGGGGAATTGCATTTAAAAAAAAAGCCTAGCATTTTATCTTATAAATTTTCTAAATGGGAATTTTAGGAAATAACTGTTGAACTATGCCATCCCTTTTAATCCATGGTGAACACCCCTCCAATGTATAGTAGGGATATGGTTGCTGCTAATGATATGGTTGTTTTGAACTCTCTTGCTGGAGTTTTGCCTTGGGCAGCAGGGAAGGATTTGGGATCTGGTGCCTTGTGTGGTAGACAAAGCATTTAGCTGCATTTAAGCAATAAGCAAAATGTTTCTCTTTACACAGTCTTATTGCTGTTGGAGAGGGGGAAGAGAATTTGTGATCCAAAAGCCTTTTAAATGGGATTTGAAGTGATGAACAGCTGTGGGCATAGAAATGAGAATTTATGGAGCCACTGGCTATTGCCACCAATCCTAATGATAATGTTCTATCAGGTACTGTTATTTGCATGGTGGTAAAATTTTCTGTGTTGGTCATAGAGCTGAGTGGACTGCAGTACACTGCATGAATGCAAAACCAAGATATAGCCTTTCCAGAAGTAAGTAGCATCTTGGTTCCAAAAAGAGTCTTTGAAAAAATTCAAATCATGCGGGAACGAGGACAGACTTTAGTTACAGAAGTGTGTGTAATCTGCTCTTTCTGGGGGGGCTTTCTGTTTATTTTTGAACCCTGGAGTCACAGAATGGTTTGGATTGGAAGGGACCTTGGAGACCATGTAGTTCTACCCCTGCCTTGGGCAGGGACATCTTCCTCTAGACCAGGTTACTCAGAACTCCAACCAGCCTGACCTTGAACATCTCCAGGAATGCGGAGTCTACAGTTTTCCTGTCACTCCAGGCTCTTGTCCCCAGTCCCTGTGCAGCTCTTCTAGAGTCCCTTGAGTCCCTGGCAGGGGCTCTGAGGTGTCCCTGGAGCCTTCTCTTGTACAGGGAACAGCCCGAGCTGTGCCAGGCTGGCCCCAGAGCAGAGGGGCTCCAGCCCTTGGAGAATCTTTGTCACCCTCCTCCAGACTCGCTCCAACAGGCCCATGACATTTTGTATGCTCTGTTGTGCAAGTAAAGAATAACAGGGTTAAAGACCTTTGTGAGTTCTATGGATTATGTTCCTCACCTCCACAACATCTCTGGAAACAACCTGTAAATCCATGCTCATGAGGCTCTGATCTGAGCTGGCTCACATGACTGGGGAATTTGGGAGCTCTGGCACTGTGAGGCAGGATGTGACATCTTGATCAGAGATGGAAATGCAGGCACCAGGCATGGCATCCTTTTGTCACCTCTAGTTTGTGTTCCCTCCCGTGTCAGGGGGCTTTGGAGTAACAGGGACTCAAGGCATGGACACTGGTCACTGCCACCAAAGGTAGCCCTGCAAGAGATGTGTCCCTGTCAAAAGGGCTGTGTACCCTGTGGTGATGGCTGTAACCAGCAAGGGCTGGGGCTGGACTGTGGAGGCTAGGACAATGACAAGAGCATACCAAATTATATTTTCACTCAGCTTGCTCGCTGGATATCCAGTAAAACATTGCCAGGCCATTTCTGTCTGCTTCTTTTAAACAATCTTCCTTGCCAATAAATACACGCTTCCTGTAGCTGCCACTTTATATATCGAATTAGTAAAGCTTATTAAGTTCCCCATTATTTTGTTGCATGATGGAGAATACAGGTGTTTTTCCACATAAAATGTTCACATGACACAGCAGGAGTAGCACTTTAAGCCTTAATGGCATGCACTTGGTTATCTAATTTTTGCACATTAATTCTCTCAAGATGTCTGTTAACACAAACCTTGCTAATTAATGTTTCTTTAGTGGCTGCAAATGTATGATTCAGTTTTTAAAAGAAATTGGAAGACCACAGAGCACTGTATTATGAATCATAATATCAATGACATTTAAAGACATGTAAAATAGCTTAGCTGGTACGTGATATAAAATTATACCACAGTCTAACCTCATCAACAAAAAAGTCGTATCTCTAATACACCCATTTTTGTTTTTGTTGTTAGACAATTACTGCTGTAGCAAGACTTGGGCAAATGTCTTTATTTCAATGTGTTTTTGTAAGGAAAAAAGAAGGGATTCTCACCCAAAACAAATGTCTAAAAAGACATGAAGGTCCAGATAAGTTACTCTGGACTTCCCTTTTTAGTAAATAGAGATATACAGGCACCTACACAAGGTAAATCATCTAATCAAAACCTAAGAGAATTCACATCTAACCCTTATGCAAAAAACAATGTTGAAACAAACCCAAGTTCAAAACTATTTATACCAAAAAAAAAAAAAGGGTACTTAAGGGACTTTAGGCATTCCTTTTCCCTTCTTATTTGGAATGGGAAATAGCAGACATCCTGTTGTCTCTGTTTTGGCATATCTGAGGCCAGCAAATGTGTCAAACTTGCACTGTGGTCCTGAAATTTAAGCCTTTATTTCCATTCCAAAGGGATCTGGAATTTTAAAGTTATACGGACAAATTTCTGGATATTTGACTTGCAAAGCAATTTCTAGTCTTGAATTGATTTCCTGCTTGCAGTAACACTGTTCATCAGAAAATGTGAACCTAATTAACAAGCATGAACCTACATCTTTCTATCATCTACTGACAGCAAATCTACACAAAAATGGGAAACCTTGTACCAAAATTATGAAGAGATATTCAAATATCATCACCATTTCAACACAAAATCTTAAAAACTATCTGTGGGTTTGGTGGAGCAGAACTTGGTGGAGACCATGGACAGAAAAAGATGCACATTATCACTATTTTTGCTTAAAAGCTTTGGAGTTAAGACTCCTGTAGATAATCTTAACCACAGACATACAACTTAAATCCTCCTAAACCTCACAGCTTATTTATTGCATGGTAATGTTTTTAACAGAGGCACTGATTAGCTGTTGGAGCAAACTACCAGGGAAAGCAGTGGATCCCTCTTCTCTTGAAGTCTTCATCTCAAAACTGGAAGTCAACATTGCTGCGCTCAATACAGCAGCTACAGGATGCAGTTTACAGTCAGTATTACATGGGCTGAATGCTCAAATGTCCTGTCTGGCCTGAACATTTATGAATCTCAGTGTTTCTAAAGTACCTACAGATCCTTGAATAAAAGACACAGTTGGAAGTACAACGTATTTTATGGGAGAGCTCCGTCTGCCTCACGCGGAGGTAAGGAAAACCTCACGTGGCTGCATGGTGAGCTCAGGTACAGCCACATCTTATTAAAATTATTACAACTTTCAGCCACGTGGGTGCCTAGAAATAAATAAGCAGGGGTAGGCCGGCTTTACTAAAATACATATTTTTCTCACTCTGACAGACATGCAAGGGGCCGCAACTGCCCCTGTCTCGAGGACAATTTTAACAGCAAGACCTTTCTCCTCAGGGGACTGCTCTCACTTTTTCATTTAGAAGAGGAGAAAGGAAACCCAATCCTAAACATATGATGATTTTATTATGTGAAACCCAATAGGAAATGAAGTAAGAATATCAGGCTGCTTTCAGTTTCCTAGCAAGGGGTTTTGTTTTAAGTTGGAAGAGGGGCAGCTGTGTTGGACGCTCGCTTCCCTCTGCCTAAACATCAGGACTTCTTTAATTGTTGGGGGTCATTGTGTGAGTCGTGTGGTGCAAAGGCAGAACAGGCTTGGTGGGAGCCCCTGAGCTTTGATCCAGGCTCTGCTGGTTTGGAGAGGAAGATTCAGCTGGAGAAGCAGAGGATAAAGGACTGCAGCAGCTCCAGGCTGTATCTTGGTGGGCACACAGGGATGCCTGAGTGTGTTGTGTGTGTGTGTGTGTGTGTGTGTGTGAACACCATAAGCAAGCCAGCCAAATTCCATCTTCATGGACAGTTCAATGGAAAGTTAGCTCGAAAATGCAGTATATCATATTTCATGAATTTAATAGGGTTTTCATGATTTTACAAAGTGCTTCAACCAGACACTCATGGCTGGAGGCTGCACAGCAGGAGACCTAAAACACTGCATCTGTGTTTTTCAACTCTTGCCAGAATCCATTGAATTTGATCCGGAATGACTATGCATCTTTGGAATGTACATTCACTTTTCTCTTGCCTTATCCAAATAAAAGAGGGACATGGGGGGGGGTTGAGGGGGAGGGAGAAAAGAGTCCTGTGAGAATTCCATATGGAAACACTAAACTAGCATTATAAAGGATTTCCTATAAACAAAATTACGGTCACAAATTTTGGACTCGGACCACATTTGAAACAAAGGGCCCTTTGTCTCCCTCTTTTAATATATTTTTTTATCTATGTTAACATACACGTTTTTATTTTTTTTATGGCAATAGATAAACAGATGTACATGCATACACTCATGCAAAAATGAATGTATATATTAGTTTGAGGTCCAGTTGCAATCTCTCTTAATTTTTTTTTCAATTGCAGAACTCCTAACAAGAGCAAACTTTAATCGTTCAGTGCACTAAATCCCTTGAAAATAAATATCCAGGGTAACTTCAAAAGCCCTTAATTAGAAGCACATGTGTGGTGTTACAAATTTCTGGCTGAGGCGGCTGAGTTGTAATTTAACGTTATGATCTGCCATAAATATTATCCATAATGAGCAGACTTCATGTTACACTTCTGTACGTCAGATAACTGCAATATTTTTTGTCTGCTTTTGTTCAATCACTGAACCTTAAGTGAAGTTTAAAATTAGAAGGAAAGGAAGAAAGAAAGAACCAGTTTTCCCACCGGGAAGCTGAATATTTCTGTCCTCTTAGCTGCAAAGAGAGCTATTGATTTTATTCTGTTTTCTTTGTTACAGTTTAAAAATGTGGTTAACAGATAATAACTTTGAGATGATGGGGGAAGGGGAAGGATAAGGTTTGGAAGCTGGTGAGATGATTGTTGTTGTTTTGCATAACTTTCTGATAGAAACTTCCTGGAATATTTGCTGTGTTCCCCACTACCAAAGCAAACCCAAAACCCCCATAAACTTATTTCTACATGAAAATCTGAACCATTTCTGCCCCTGTGTTGTATGTGAACCAAGTCTGTCACTCTTCAGAAACTTGATGGTTGAGAATAAAATTTTCTGTTTTAATTTTAGGTGGTTTATGAGTTGGTTTTGCAGCCTTGGCGCAGACTGAGCACAGTTATATGTGCATGTGTGTGTGTGTGAGTGTGTATGTGTGTGTAAGGAGGGGGTAGTGAACCAGACAGTAAATTTACAGTGGAAATGTGCAGCTGTGGGGATTATGCAATGGTTGCTTAAATGTGTGTGAAGAAACGCAGAAATATCGTGGAGCTGCAGAACAAGTCCACAGCCTCATGACTTGTTTAAAGAGGTAGTTTGGTTTGGACTTCAACCAAACACATGGGTTGTGGGGTTTTTGCCTTGAAGAGTGCCCCAGGACCCTGTACCTGTTTAAAAGGACAAGGCTTATCTGGTATTTCTGCCTTCAGGCATCCAAGTCTTGCCTTGGCAGGCTGTCCATGTGGCCACAGCCATATCTTATTGTTCAACCTGGAGAAGAGAAGGCTCCAGGGCGACCTTACTGCAGCATTCAGGTACTTAAGGGAACCACAGGAGCGTGGAAGTGGACTTTGGATAAGGGCCTGGACAAGGGGGAATGGCTTCACCCTGACAAAAGGCTGGGTTAGGTGCGATATTGGGAAGGATTTCTTGGCTGTGAAGATGGTGAGGCCCTGGCACAGAGTACCCAGAGAAGCTGTGACTGTCCTGTCCCTGGAAGTGTTCAAGGCCAGGATGGACAGGCTTACAGCAACCTGGGATAGTGGAAGGTGTCCCTGTCCATGGCAGGGGGTGGAATTGGATCAGCTGTAAGGTACTTTCCAATCCAAACCATTCTATGATGACTCTGTGATTCTTATAGCCTGAGTGCAGGGCCCAAGAGCGCTGCTCTCTCCTGGGACATCTCTCCTAGATAGAAGACATTGTGTGTCCTCAGCCTATGCTTCCTCCAGCAGAATGAGCATATCCTGCCTCTTTTCCTACTCACACCAGCCTTTTCATTGGAACAGCTTCTCTGCTTGATCTAAACAAAAAAAAGAAAAAAAAAAATTCTGCAAGAGTGAGTAAAAATCTCTGTCCAAATGCACACAGTGGGGATGTGTCTCTGTTGACTGCAGCACCTTGACATAAAGTGTGGCTCCTTACAGCTACATGCCCAAGGAGCGATTCAGGGCAGGGAAGTGGTGAGCCGAGATACAACTGTTCCAAGCTGCAGGCACCATGGACTCAGATATAAAGCAAATAGATGGCTGGAAGCAACATTCTCTGTGGGCATGGTAACAAGTGATCAGATGGCTGTGTGATATTGGTACCTGTCTGTTTGGTTTTGGCCAGACTCTGGCTGCTGACACTGCTGCTGGGGAGAGACTGGGGTGTCTGGGATTATAACCCCTCCCAGGAGATATCAGGCTCTCATAAGAACAGTACCAATTTTTTGTGGCAGCAGGAGGAGTTGCAAATCCAGTTCTCCAGGGTACCTACCACAAGACTTTCTCTCTCAGCTTTGTGTCTCATTCCCAAAATGTCTGTATGCAATTTTTGCCTCTGCTGTTGCAGAGCCTTGAGTTGGATCACATCCCATCAGTTCTCATACCTCATATCAGATACAGCAAGCTGCAAGCCAAGCTCGTTCCCTGTGCTACCTCTCCTCAGCCCAGCTGAGTTCAGAGGGATGGATTTGTACACTTCCTTTCCTTCTTTAGTTAGTGCAGAGCAGAAGCGATGCTGTAAACCTTCCAGGTGACAGGTTATCTCCAGAAAGGTTTGCCAAATTACTTTATGAACTTCAGATATGTAGGGGAGAAGATAAAAGCTGTAATGTTGCCCTTCAGAACTCCATGATGGATGTGTTGCTCAGTCTCTGAATGTGCTGGGTGCATCTGACAAAATCTTTCATTATGATGGAGGAAACAAAATACCTCTAATCTCTCCCTCCCCTTCCACTTCCATCTCGAGTTTCTGGAGCCACAAGTGCCAGGACATGCAGTGTCTGTTGTCAAGGTGTTCCTACAAGAGATGATGGAATGCCCATTTCTCTGTGACTTCCAGCATCACTCTGTAGTCCAGGATAGTTCAGATAATGCTTGGAGACCTGCAGAGCTGTGAGTGTGTTTCTGAATACAATCAGCACTCAGAGTCCTCTCCAGTAATGTTTTTAGAGGCACATCCAGTAGTTTGGACTACTTACCAAACCAAATTTAAACCAAATGTACCACTGGAGAAAAGTTTCCCAGTCCTTGTTTCAAAAGGATATCTAAAACTTCACATTTTGCTTCCAACCAGGGACCAAGAAGTTATTTAGAAGTATCATTCATTTCAGTGTTTCAGAGCAACCTCCTGAAGTCACCCACTGCCACCACCACATCTGCCTGACCAGGGAGCCAGAGGTGACTTCCCCAGCATGGACTGGAGTAATGGAGCAATGTAACTCTGCTGGAAGAGGAAATCTCACCATTGTCACCTTACTTGCCATCAATTATTTGGGAGTGTGCCATTCCAGGCTAGATGGGGGTGATCTGACAAACCCCTTCAAACACGAGCATAGGAAAGCTGTGAAAGATGCTGAGACACTTGAAGTGAAAAAGTACTTGGTAATGAAGGTCAAACACTAGCAGTAAATTTGAGCCAAGTAAGAGCTCAGATTTCATGTGGCTACACATTCTTTCATCTTAATTTCTTCACCTCTCTATAGTTTACACTGGTTGCCTCCTATAGGCTTTGGGACACCCTTCAAACCAAGCAGTCTGGTAACGATGCTATCAACAATTCCTCATTTCGGCTGGCTTGCATCCTGCTTTCTTAACTAAAGCACAGCTCTCTGTCACAGCCCAAAGGATTAACATCCAGCTAAAGGTGCAGCTTGTCTGGCCAGCTGTCCTGAGCCCACAGAGGCCAGCCGTGCCCTGGCCCTGCTAAACCAGGGCCGTGTGTCCCCTTTGTGCGGGGCAGAGGGGAAGGGAGCTGCTGCCCCGACCGCTCCTTTTCCAGGATGTCGATAGATGGAGCTGAAGGAACAACGGAGAGCGTGCGAGGGAAGGCGTACATGGGTGTGTTTGCTTTTTTTTTAGTGTGCCAGGAAGGGATTGCACTTGTGAAGTGAAAGAAGTGTGGCTGCGTGGTGAAGGGAGGGCATGAGGGACGCCAGGCTGCTGCAGAGGATGGTGGAGGAGAGAGATGGAAAAGGAATGGGGGGCATAGAAACCTACATCTGGGACAAAATACCTTTTCTCTTGTCTACAGGTCTCTCCAGAGTGTATTCTGCATCTGATTCAACTTCTACACATACAGCATGAAAATAGACTTTATTTTTCCTGGTAAATCTTGCACAGAATCAATTCTAGCATATGATTTTGCATATCTAGCTTAGATAAGACAATCACTCAAGAGCTTTATGTGTCACAGATGTCCAGTTTGAGATGATCTAGAACTCAGTTAAGGCAGGTCAGATGCACTTAAACTGTCCTCACCTTGTGGAAAAATCCTCGGTAGTCAGTGTAAATAAGGATTCTCATGTCATGGTTTGCTTAGTCTGCTAATCAAAACATGTAGCTCTGAGCACTTACCATTTAGTGCAGCTTATGAAAATCAAGCATCATTATTGCTGTCTGATACATTATCACCAGCAGCCATATAATGGGAAAAATGTTCCTGGGTTGAAATGAGTGCAATTTATGATTCTAAATTGTTATGTATAAAGAAAGAAGAGTGCAGCTGGATATTCATTAGACACATTCAATTTAATGTATTGAAAACAGTAAAGAATATGTTTTAATTAATAAGCCAAGTGCACATGGCAATGGAATCTGTAAAGAGAGCCCACAGAGCTCTGCAGCTCTTACTGGGAAGTGAAATGGCAAAGCTGCTCCTTTCTCTAGAGTGAGGTGACCTTTATTCACCTGCAGACCACAATTCACCTGCTTTGGTTGTCTCTGCTCTATTGCCACACTTAGAGGGTTTTTCCTCTCAGGCCCACCAGTCCTACAAAAGACATCAGATGTTTTTTATGCACCCTGCTGCTTGGACTTCCAATTTGCAAATTTGTTTCAGGACTAAAGTAGCTGGCATATGCCAAAAATGTGGGCCTTTGGTGAAATTGCTTTCAGAAGGGTTAAAAAGACACCAAAAACATTGCAACTGTTGCCTCTGTGCTGCTGTGTTGGAAGGAATGAATAGGAAAAACCAGGACATCTCAAAACAACTGTGAGGTTCATGTCCCTAAATGACCTTCAAAATCAAAACTGCATCTGACATTTCCCCAGCAGTCTGAAAATGTACTGAAAATAGCAACCAAATAATCTATTTCTTGTGAGGTCTTCTTAAGAAGACCCAAAAATAGAAAAGCAGTAGCATGAACAATTATTAAAGTTAGTCTTTGGAATGGAACTTTCATTCTAGCTCAAAAATCTTGCTGAAGAAATTTTTGGCACCTGACATTTACCAGGTTTGTTAGAAGCCAGGAAGTGAATCACCTTGGAAAATGTGAACAAAATTTTCTTGGCTGCTATCACGCAAAGGCAGATGCAATGTATTTCCAAAAAATAAGAAATTTTAATGTGATTGTTAATTCATACCAACTAGCTCAAAATAAGCCAATATTTGCAGCTTGTAATTTAAATAGAATCTTCTTGACTCTTCTTGAGTTGATAATTTGTTATTTGATAGAGAGGGAGGGGGATGGGCTACTGTGTTATACTATTTATATTCATCCCTAGTCATGGCCTTTCCTAAAAAAAATCCACAATTCAGATGTGACCATTACAAGTGGATCTCTCACTGCCAGACCCACTGAGTGGGGCCACATGCAGCCCTCAGGGACTGACTGTAAAGGTGAAGCCATTTCTCCTGAAAAGCTGTGGGTGACGCCCTCATGGAGTCCATGCTGAAGGGAATAACCTCGATGCTCATGCCCCACTTTGCTTTTTAGAGATTCAGCCATGTCAAGAGAAGCTCAACCTGAACCATCAATGTGCACTTGAGCCTTGAAAACCAACTACAGGGTGTCCAGAGCAGCTGTGGCTGTCCCTAGATCTCTGGAAGTGTCCAAGTCCAGGTTAGATGGGGCTTGGAGCAACCTGGGACAGTGGCAGATGTCCCAGTCCAAACCATTCTGTGATTCTAAGGAGAGTCCCAAGCAGAAGCTTGGCTACTACAGGCAGTGTGTGCACACAACTCTCCCCTCTCTGAGTAATAATTGTAGTGAGAAGTGGTGGCTTTTTAGCTATGGCATAGCTCTTTTACCACCCCATTTCCCCTATATCCTGCAATGAACTAAATATGTTTTAATTTGGAGTAGTAATTGCTCCTTACAACATCCTGAAAGCAAACTTTGAGGTTGTCAGAACTACGGTGTGGACTGAGAGCCTTGCTATAGCCTGGATGTGTTCATGGTGCTGCAAACATGTGACAAGGATCCTCCACCTGGTGTGCTGCCTGCCAGTGTGTCCTCCAGTGAGGGAGTATGGTTGGTTCTGCTTCCCTGAACAGCTGAGAAACCACTTTGAAAGACAGCTGCGAAGAATCTGCCTTCCCTGTCAATTAAATGAGTTTCTGGCCTGAATGAAAGGGTCTGACGTAGCAGAGCGGTCAACAGCATACTCAGATGAGAAACTTCCATGAGCAGGAAGACACACCCACACACACTCAGGAGCCTGAACTCACCAGGAAAACGTGGGATGATCTTGTCCTCTTGCAGAGTTGAGCCTGTCTGGGTCAGCCTGCAGTGTGTTGGTAACTGGGGATGGCTCCTGGCCACGTCTGCCTAAAGCAAAGAGATACAGAAGTCTGAAATGCTGGAGAGCCATGGAACAAGAGTGACAACAGGACAATAACATTACAGAATAGCTTGGATTGGATGGACCTTAAAGACCATCCACTTCTAAACTTCTCTGTCATGGGCAGGGACAACTTCTGCTATCCCAGGTTGCTCCAAGCCCTGTCCAGCCTGGCCTTGGACACGTCCAGGGATGGAGCAGCCACAGCTCCTCTGGGCAACTTGTGGCAGGGCCTCACCACCCTCACAGGGAAGAATTTCTTCCCAACACCCCATCTAATCCTGCCCTCTGGGAAGTGGGAAGTCATTCCCCCTTGTCCTGTCTCTCCAGACAGTAATAGTCTCTCTGCATCTTTTTTTGTCAGCTCCCTGCAGGTACTGAAGGGCTCAATTAGGTCACTTTGAAGGTGCCTATTCTCCAGACTGAACAATCTCAGTTCTCCAGCCATTGACCACAACCCTCTGGATGCAACCATCCTACCAGTTCCTAATCCCTCTAATAGTTCTCCCGTCAAGTTAATCTCAATTTAGAGAGAAAGATGTTGTGGAGGACAGTGCCAAAGGCTTTATGGGAGATCAGTAAATAAAATGTGAATGTATTTATAGGGCAACACACCAACAACTTGTCTGGATGCAAAAAATGTTTGAGAACATTTTTATCCCAGGGCCCATGGGATAAAGGGCGCAGTTGCTGGGACCACTGTGATGGTCTGGCAGCTCCATCCCCAGGTGGTGAACAGAAAGTAGTTCCTTTCTGTTGTGCCTTCAAAGGATCTCTCAGAGTGAACACAAACCCCTTGGTGCCTTTCTTTGTGTACAACACACCCAGCCTGCCCTCAGAGGAGCTGTGGATTGCTGGCCCAAATTCTCACCACTCATATTTCAGCACAATGAAGCAGACACATGCTTGTGTTAGGAATTTGTTTGCGTAGATGGTCTAGAAGAGTCACCTTTTAAAGACATCTAAAAAGACTTTAAAAGGTTTTTTTTTTTTTTTTTTGTTTCTCTTGCTGTCAAAAGCTGATGACTTTTGGAAACTACAGTTTTAATGGAAGAACTGTCATCTTTGCTAATATCTTCAACTAAATATGTTAGTGGGAGCAAGCTGTTCCATAAGCAGCAGAATTAACAAAACCATGTTTCTTGTAGATGTGTGTCTCAGGTTTGAACTTTCTGGCTGAACTAGGGTGCCAGTTTGAGATTTTCCCATAGCTGTGATATGAATAATGTCTCCACCCAACACAGATTCTCCAGATTTTGATAAAGGATAACTGGAGCCTCTCTTGTTCTGTCTGATGCAACTAATCAAGTCCCTGTCTTCCCCCAGGCAGTAAATTTTCATGAAACATGTACAATTCTAACAAATTTTGTTGAAACAGGTTCAAAAGTTGTCAGGGGGACACGAAGAGATGAGATGATACACACATAAATTGGATCATGTAAGTCCTTGTTTTCTTTGGAAAGCAGGGCAGAATCATTCTCCACAGGCAGCTTTTAATTCAGAAAATGGCTATTTATGGAAATCTTTACAGTCTTTTCTGTCTTAGAAAGGGATAAGATAGAAAGGGATGCAACTTGGCTTCTCTCCTCTGAGTTATTTATGACATATAGGAGAAGCAGTGTATAGAGGTAACCTATGAGGGTTTTTCAGCATTGTCCTTCTTCCTCTTACAAGTTTTCTAAATTCTTGTTGTGCATCCTTTTGACAAACAGAACCTCAACAATAGGCTTTCACATTTTCAGTTCTAGTATTTCTCTGCTTGTCCTTGCTGAGACTTTCAGTGAATAATCTTTGAGCTGTTTTTTAAAGATCGTGTGAATCAATTCAAGTGCCAGTATTTAAATTTTAAGACAGGTTTTCTGAAGACCAAAGGTTAAGCACTGGTGTTGTATAAACACTCAACAAAAGTTTCCCTTTCAGATACTTTACTTTTTCTTATTTTATATTTTAGTTGAGTTTCTGTCATCAGACAGTGCTTTAGACTAGACATAATAAAAATAAAAAGATATTTTTAAAAATCCATAAGTTTTATATCTTTATATAAGAAAGAAACATAAATGATGCAAGCTCATTTTCTCACTCACGTGTCCTCTTTCTTACCTGAAGGAATGGTGAAAAACTTTACATGTCCAGTCCCTGGAAGTGTCCAAGGCCAGGCTGGATGGGGCTTGGAGCACCCTGGGATAGTGGAAGGTGTCCCTGCCCATGGCAGGGAGTGGGATGGGATGATCTTTAAGTCCCCTCTATCCCAAAACATCCTGTGATTCTATAATAAAACTTTGAATTTATCATCTCAAGACAATGTCCCACTCAAAGCCTAGTTAGACTTATTTTTCTCTTCTTGTCTTTCTTCATTAATTCAAGACTAAGAAGTGATAGAAACATCAGTGTTTTTACTCTAAACACTCCTCCTAGGAGCGGGACCTCAAAGCTCTGTGTGTCCTGGGTGGACTGCAAAGCCCAAACCCACTCTATATAATTTCGGCTCTTGATTTTCAGAGAGGGTTTTTTTTTTTTAACCAGTCCTTGTTGTGGCCAGTACCAGTGACAAGGGAAATATTTACAGTGCTGAAATCAAAGGGGCACAAGGCAGTGCTAACAGTACTCCATCACTTCCTTTTTCAAGGGAGGGACGTAGCTGCAGACCCAAAGATCACTCATCATGATAGGAATATTTATCTCTTGGAAAGCCGTTGTGTTACAACCACAGGGCAGGGAAATGAGCACTGGGCTTTTTGCATGATTCACAGTTTTTCATTATCCAGTTTGAACATTGCTGGTTCAATCAGCACAGTTTTTTTGATGGAGACAGTTGTGCACAGGGCTACTCCTCGGACTACTTCACCCATATTTTCTAGTGCTGTCCGTGCACTCAACCTTTCATTAACTTCTTATTTTATTTCTTTTCACACACTGCCTGTTTTTGTGGTCCATGATCGATTTTACACAACAATTCTGTGGGGCAGCTCACGGCAGCAGGGAGAGCTGTAGGTACCCACAGCTCTGTTGCTTCACTCTATGTCCTCAATGGCTTCAGGCTCTGAATCTAAAATCAGAGGATCAGTTTCATCTATCCCTAAGCTCCTCTAAATCTGGATGAGTGTTTGTCTCAGGCCACTCATGTCACGAGAGAGATGAAGGCAGGGTAGGAGAGTTGGGCACGAGTTGGGGTGGAAAAGCTCTGGGAATTGTGGGAGATGCAAGCAGGAACTAAATGTGGATTGTCACCTGAGACTGAAATGCTCAAAGGTGCACAATCTGCAGGGACATATCAGCTTTTACTTCCTGACTCTCATTTTCCTCCTGCCCTCCTGCAGCAATAAGCTGCCCTGGGGAGCTGCCTCTTTAGCCTGTGCAGGGAGCTGGCCCAGGCTGCACCAGCTGGCCGTGGCTGTTTCCCCTCTGCTCTAGCTGCTGAAGACCTGGCAACAGCTCCATGGAGTGATGGGAGCCTGACAGAGGGGATGTGAATAGCTGGCTCTTGATTGACAGCCTCTCCATGGAGCAGTCTGTCAGATTAATTATCTGTACTTCAGAAATCCCTGGAGATCCCATCACCATTTCACAGGGTGCTGTAGAAACACATCATGAAGTTCCAGCTCCCTTTCCCTCAAATGGCAATCTGTCTGTAAGAGACAGCAGGTGGAATCAGCTTATGGATGGTAGTAAGGAAAGAAAAAAGGCTTTTTAAGGGTTTGGGAAATATACAGACACCACAAAGTGGTGTTTCCCTTTGGCTAGTGGCACCAGAGTTTTCTTGGGTGTCCTGTGAAAGTGGTGGTCTCCAGTAGCTGACCACCAGCCTGGGTCTTGTTCTCTATCTGTGTGGGTTTGCTCCAGCCAAAAGGTAGCAGAGAGCATCATGTTGGATGAAGACCCAGAAATTTGCATTCCAGTGTCTTAACCTGCAGATGTTCACTCTGTTGATATAGAAATAAGGCTAAGATTTACTACTACTACTACTACTACTACTATTATTATTATTATTATTATTATTATTATTATTATTATTATTATTATTTCCCAAGGAGCTGTCAAAGAGAATTTGAGAGAAGGGACTTATAAGTAGTGCTTGCATGAGGAATTACTCATGGAAAATTCCTCCTCTGCACTTTTCCAATTTCATTAACAAAGGAATGTTTATAAAGCAAAGCCCTGTGCTAGACACTGAGATTTCTAAGTTAGAAATTGCTCTTGTAGCAGTTGAAATGTAGTTCATGGATCAGTTTGAGAGGAGGTACTACATCTAGGTGGAAGAAGGACCTACTTGGGACAATCAGGAGACATAAATATTCCTTGTGAGACAATGGGGCAAGCACTGAGATTGTGAGGAAAAGCATCTGAGCCTGGTGAAAGCAGCTCCTTGCTCAATCTATTTTCTAAAGTCACCATTACTTAACAAGAATAAATGAATATTTTTATATTGAGAAAATATTGGCATTCTCTAAAAGAGAGATGAATCATAAAATGATAGAGTAACAGAATGGTTTGGGCTGGTAGGGATCTTAAAAGGGGAAGGGGTCTTTAAAGATAATTCAGTTCCAAGCTCTCTGCTGTGGGCAGGGACACCTTTCACCAGACCAGCTGCCTCCCAGCTCCATCCTACCTGCTCTTGGACATTTCCAGGGATGGGACAGTCACAGCTTCTCTGGGCAACCTGTGCCATGGCCTCACCACCCTCTCAGGGAAGAATTTTTTCCTAATATCATAATACCAATCTAATCCTGTCCCCTGACAGGGTTTCCTATTGTCATTTCCCCTTGTACCACCACTCCATGCACTTTCCAAAGCCCTTCTCCATCTCCCTTTCTCATGTGGTTTATAGACTGCCAGTGCACATTGATGGATCATATTGAGCTTCTCATCCATCAACACTCCCAAGTCCTTCATCTCCAAGATTCCCTCAATCCATTCTCTGTCCAGCCTGTGTTTGTGTTTTGGATTGCCCCAAAACAGGTGCAGAACCTTGCTGAACTTCATCAGGTTCACCCAAGTCCAGCTCTCAGGGCTGTTGAGCACTCTGAATGTCACATTGTTTGCTACCAGTAACTATTCAATGTCTGCCTCGAGGCAGAGGTTTGTTGTACAGAGACCAGATTCCTGATAGACTTTCCTGCCTATAATTGCATCCTCATTTAAGCTAGGCTAATATAATCTTTGTTTTCTTTTGTTTCCTTGCATTTTGTATTTCAGCCAATGCCAAAACCCCCTGCTCTCCCTGTATCCTTCTAAATTATCTTGTTGTAAAAGCCAGCTAGCCTTAAGGACAGTCCTATGTCATTCATTCATGTCATTCAAGATCCCTAAGTGGTAGGTTGAAGGTTTTCTTGTATAAAGTACCACATGCTAATCCTGGAACTGATCAGTGATTTGAGCTTTCATATCAACTGTCACTGAAGGATGATGAGAACATTCTACAAACATAAGGGCTCCTGTGCCCATTTTGTTAATGGATCATGGAGACTGAAGGGCTCACTGAGGCCACGTGTTGATGGTATCAAACACAGAATCACCACTTTTCAGCCTGGAATTCCAGCTATTCCTGGTCTCTACTATTTATCCACTTCTAAAACTCACCTTGCCAAAGCATAGTCATATTTACAAGAAGTGAAGAACTGGATTACCTCATTTAAGAATTTAATTTCTCATATAAAGAAACTCTTCCCTGTGAGGGTGGGCAGGCCCTGGCACAGGGTGCCCAGAGCAGCTGTGGCTGCCCCTGGATCCCTGGAAGTGCCCAAGGCCAGGCTGGATGGGGCTTGGAGCACCCTGGGACAGTGGAAGGTGTCTCTGACCATTGCAGGGGGTGAAACTGGATGAGATTTAAGTTCTCTTCCAAACTGTTCTGTCATTCTATGATTTTATAACCATATAACCATTTTATGAGCCATTTTGATTCAGATTTGGTGTGGAACATGCAATAACTCTGATTTCTAGTAGGGATGGCATAGCAGTCATGAGAGTAAGAATGTTAGGCAAAGATTTTGTTCCTAGTACTTGTAGAAAATGGCAGGCAAGGATCTCTTTAGCATGAAAAGCAGATAAATAGGCTTCAGGGAAAGAAAATTTCTCAATGTCACCTTCCTAAGAGAAACTTCTGAGACCCCAAATATATCTTACCCTGATGCTAATGCTATGCAGAAAGGAAGCTTGGGCTATGTCACCAAGGTACTCAGCAGTTATGAGGTGTATATTTTAGAAGATCATGTGAGGAATTAAGCATGAAGATGCCATTTAATTACACATTGATGCACTTGCTTTTTTTTTTTTTTAGAGCAGACTCTTTGCTGAGCATTTACTTCTTTGAGTTAATGACAATAATTACATGAAAATCCATTTGGGCTTCTCAAGATGCTGAATTTGCAAACTGGCAATACAAATACTTTAATACTCATTTAAATACACTGTAATTGCACTTGATTCTAAGTAGTGGCATTTTAAAAGCTGTGCCATTTGTAAATATTAGATGTGCCCCTCCCCCCCTCACTTTAACATCAATCCTTACTGTATCTGGTTGATGTCAGTCTTGATAAATTATGCTGCTGAAAGAGCTGACCATAAAGAATAACATTTGCCATTAAAAATTCATATATTCCCATGCCACAGGTCCTTGTGTAAGTACAATACAATGGTCTGTATTGTCTGTCTGTCAGCACATCCATGTCTGATTTGTGGTTTACCTAGATCCTACAAAGTCCTGAGAAAATTGCAGTTTTGATACCTGTCATTCATTAGTAATATTTATATTCCTAATGTATTACAATATTTGCACACTGACAAGTGACACCTGCAGTCTGGTTAGCTGTCAGCCAGGCTCACAACATGAAAGAAATGACTTTTCCTCCTTATTGAATAAAAACACAACATTTTTTCTGCCTTTCCCTCAGCACTTGGTTTTCCAAAGGGATTTCAAATGGCTCCCTGCTGGTTTGGTTTAGGATGGGCACAGCTTTCTGCAGCCCTGGGGAAAACTGGAGCAGAAGGAACAGAGTCATCAAGCACAGTTCCCTATACCTCAGGTCCTGATTCACATCTCTCTGCTCAGAAACTCGCTGGGTGTCATGCCAAAAGTTGAGTTTCTCCCCTTGCCTTCCTTTTGCCACAGTGGACATCCCATGACCTAAAGTCCTGTGTGCATAGGAAGATGTCCTCCCTTCCAGACTGAATGCAGAATGCAGCCTTGGAAATTTTAATGTGGGTGAGGGTAACATTTTAAAGTCCTCCTTTTTTTTTTTTTTTTTTTTGGCAATATTTTTTTTTCCTTTATATTGCTTTTCTGTGTACCTAATTATTGTAAATGTGGACAACTGTTTCATACCATGTTTTCAAGGAACACTCTTTTGCTTATGTACACATTGTCTGTGTACATATTTTGTGCCAACTGTTTAGAAAATGCATTTTCTTTCTCCTTTGCATTTCAACCTGTTCAGAAAAGTCTGGCTGAATGATGCCTCACCTGTGGAAGTGTTTTTGCTCAAGTGGTGACTTTGCAAAACTAACTTAATATTAGTGAGGTTTTGTTTCAGAAGGGTACCAAAGAAAGATTCTAAGAAGTCTTTGCTAATTTATTTGATTATTCCCTGTTTTGATTTTTCTAGTTTTGTGTTGGATGACAATAAAGAAAAAGCCCAAGAGAATGTGTTGCAAAACACTTCATTTTCCAGGAAACAGGTTTTTGATTATTGCTGTGAGGCTGTTCCCAAACAGAATGAAGACAGCTGCTGCAAAATTAAACATTTTGCAGCTTTCCTTCTGTAGAAAGAGAAAAGTGAGAGTTACCTATGAGGTCAGGCCAAATAAAAGAGAGCTTTGTAATGAGCATCATCTAAAGATAAAGATGATCTCCATCAGCCCCAGGATCTTACATTTTCCATTCTATTATGTTAGTAGATATGGGACTGAAATATTTTCTCTCTTTCCCCCTTTTCCCCCTGCTTCTCCTTTCCCTTTTCCTTTCCCACACAAGGTTTGTTTCTTTCAGGGGTCCCTAGCCCCTTCAGTTGCATGGTGTCCTGGACTTTCATTCTGATTACATGTTTAATATGAGAGCAAACCAGAGTTAGCAGTCAGACTTGCACACAGGTGAAGATCTATCAGATATTTTGTTGACAGAAAGTGCACTCTCTCTATGATTAAAATCCCCCATAATTTCTTGTTGTGTGAAGCAGCTGAAACCACTCTGGTTCAAAAATTCTGTTTAATCTAAAAAAATCTGTTTAGCCATTAAAATAAGCAAAAATGTGTGTTGTGCGGAAAATTTTGCTCAACAATCTACCAACCTTTGCACATATCTCAGTTTTTTTATTGAAGTTCATCTGCCCTAACTCAGGCATCTCTAAAGGAGATCTGAAGAGGTCACCCAATAACTGAAGAGCTGTCCTAGGTGGGAGAAGCATCAAAATTGTATGTTTCAAGACATATTGTTAAATCCTGATTTGCATAACTGCATAACCTTTGTGTATCTACAAAATACATTTGTAAATACCAAAATATGTGTACACCTTCTGTAAACAGTTATTGCAGTTTTGCACAGAAGCTCATTCCTCTGTGGATGTTTATGCATGTGCACCAGACACCCAGAAAAGTGTTCAAATATTCCTATGTCCCACATTTCCCATTCTTTCTTCTAATAATAGAGTTTTCTGAAAGATTGGTTATTTTAGCAAAATGAAACACACTGATGTGACATGCTGATACCCCACACATCGGGAAGAATGAAAGGATCAGCCTTTGAGTGAGAGCTCTTTTGGTAAACTCACATGCTTGAATGATTAAACCCAAGGATTAAAATATCTTTTACAATGTGTAATATTTTTTTCTTTCTCTCAATAACTAACACAGGAAGGGAGGACAGAGGAAGAGAGAGAAATAAGCTTATATTCTTAACTTTCCTAACCCATACTCCGTTCCAGAACTATAAGATGTGATAAAGATAGGTAAGCAGATTAATTTAGCAGACTTCCAGACTTCTGATGCAAAAGAGGGAGGCAGAAACATTTTATCATTTCTGACATATGGAGCATGTAGTTCTGACTGCAATATGGAATGGATGATCAAAGTCATGTTTTCAGTAAATCCTAGGAACATTTTTAGCCTTAAAGTCATTAGTAAACTTCAATTTAGGAGCTGAACCCTAAAACCTTAATTTGGACAAAGCAGTCCTACCTGGGAGCATAGCAACTCACTCACAGGTCAAAATTTAATATAATTCTTGAACCAGGCAGCTCAATGTCTTGGAGAAAATGACTAAAAAATACTTAGAAAATACCTTCAAGGTATGAGGACGAAATTGAGAGCTAAGCACAGGGAAAATAAGAACTAAGGCTTTCAAAGAAAATTGAAGCTTTGGAGAGCCTTCAACTATTTTGATTTATATTTAAACATTTTAGAGATTGGAGCTTTGATTAGCTGAGACCCTCTCCAATTCCCCTTCAGCTCTGATTTATGGGCAGGCTGAATCTCAGTAAAATGAAAGCTAAATGAGGTGTTCTTCAAAATTACCTTTGAACACTTAAAGAAGGTAAGGAAGAGGGCAACTTGGTTGGTGCTGGCATGAAGGGGAATGGGATATGAGGGTGAGTGTTTTTAGGAGCTGAAGTATTTTGAATACTGGAGAGGGGGAAGGAGCAGAAAGAACAGGATGTCAGGGTGCTTCTAATTGCTACATGTGATAGCTGTTATATATACATCACTTTTGACTGGGAGATGCATGAAACTAGACTTGTTAGCATAAACAAGGCTGTTTGTGCATATGTAAGATGGAATTTGGTGGAGTTTTTTGGTGGTTTATTTTTTTTTTTTTTTTGTTGGGAAGAATTTTTTTCTCAGTTTACTGAAGAAATGGCTTTCTCATTTTGGTGTCTACAATGGATTGGCTCAGCCTATCTAAGGTTATTCTGACAGAAATTTTGTAGCTCCTAGGAAGGAGCTAGACACCTCCAGGTGAAACCGTGCAAGGGTGGTTCATGGGGAATGACCCCAGTAGCTCAGCATAGAATCATAGAATGGCTGGGGTTGGAAGGGAGCTTAAGGACAATCTTTTTCCAATGTCTCTGCCATGGGCCAGGACACCTTCCTCTATCCCAGGGTGCTCCAAGCCCCATCCAGCCTGGCCTTGGGCACTGCCAGGGATCCAGGGGCAGCCACAGCTGCTCTGGGCACCCTGTGCCAGGGCCTGCCCACCCTGCCAGCCAGCAATTCCTTCCCAAGATCCCAAAATCTCTCCCTGCCCTCTGGCAGTGGAGGCCATTCCCTGTGTGCTGTCTCTCCAGGTCCTTGTCCTCAGTCCCTGTGCAGCTCTCCTGGAGCTCCTTAAGATATCCTTTACTTCAGGCTGAGCAAGCCAAACTCTCTCAACCTGTCTTCCTAAGAGATGTGCTCCAGCCCTCTGATAAATTTTGCGGCAATCATCCTGGACTAGCCTCCTTTAATAATATGGTGGATAGAAAAAGTTCTGTACATGACCATGGTCTTCCCAGTCCTCCCCAGTTTTTTGCTTTTTGCATCGCCATTCTGTCTAATAGAGAAGAAAAATAATGAACACCAGCACTATCAGAAGCCAGTCAGAAATGGCTAAAGATGCCCCTTAAGGCAGTATCCAAGTCTACAAATGTTCTCAGCCCTGCTCTCCTCACAGCTGCTGGTGTAGGAATTGTCTCTGCTCAAGGATGTGCACTGTGTGAGAGTGGCACACAAGGGGTCAGAGTCCCACCCCCCCAAGCTGCTGCAGTTGTCTCATCCCTGTAAGAAAAATATCAGGTGCAGAGGAAATTGCACATGACAATTGTTTGAAAACATGTCTCTTAAATGAAGTAAGGAATGTGTCATAAGCAGATGATCCCTGTGAGAGTGGTAGATGCCAAAATTGTGAGTTAGGTCATGATGTTTGCAGAAGATTTTAATATTTTGCAGCTGGAATGTGCATATAACAACATATTCCCACCCCACATTCTTCCTGAGTTTGAAGGCATGGATACAAATGATTGCTGACTGGCTCAAAAACTTCCTTGCAGATACCACAGATTTTTTTCTTGACAACCTTTATCACGGCAAGACGAACTGTTGAGGTATCATGAGTGCAAAAGATTGAGTCTGACTGTGGGGGAATGTTTAAGTTTTCCTAGTTAGTTAAAACAGCCGTAGGGCATCTTGGACTGGGTTCAGCTTCATAGCTTGGACACAGATCTTAGTTATCCTCTATTCTTGGCATTGGTCTTTGCTTGCCTGACAGCCTAGTGATGGGAATCCAGGATCTTCGACTACATAAATCTGTTCCTACATAGGTGTCACCTCATTCTGCAGTGGCGTGCTCAGCATTCAAGCATTTCCCTTGGTCGTTTCTCACTGACAACTGTTTCTTCCCAGTGGGGAGCAGATGAGCCATGGCAAGCCATTATCACTTCTCTAAGATGATGTTGAGTCAGCCTCGACATCAGTCCTGAAGATAACTGTGGTCTTGTGCAGCCAGTGGCTTGGATCTTTTCCTGTTTTCCAGAATATTGTCCCAGCAAGGCAGAATCACCCTTATCAACACAAATAGCTCTACATGCATCCCCTAGGACATGCACATGGGTGAGTAGAGGTTTTCTTGTGATGTGTCTTGCATTCCTTGTAGGGTTTTTCTTCCAGACACATGCAACAATTTTGATGCCACTGATGTGGCTTTTTGCAGCCAGTTTTAGAGAACTACTGTGGGCTGAGGTGCATAGTTACTATTTTTGTAACTACTGGCATAAATTAATAACTAAATGGTGTTGCTCCTGGAATTAGACAGATCTCACAGTTTTTCATCTTTATTCTTGAGACATTTGGCTTCCCCTGTCTCCCTAATCACTTTCTCATGTGTTAAGTCAGAGTCGAGCTTTCTGATGCAAACCACTCTTTCATGCACAAATCATAAAGTCACAGAGAGTTTAATCATGCTTCCAGATAGAGAAATGGCAGCTTCTTAAGGAGAATTGCACTGGGACTGGCACCTCAGTGCAGAAGTTCCCCCTCTCCACAACCCCTGGGAGACAGCAGAGGCCCTAAGAAAGTCACCAGAGCTTTTTGCCTGCCCATGGCTGAACCAAAGAAGGAGTTGGGAGTAGAGGAAAAAGATCTGTGCAGGTATGCATTGTCCAGCCACAGCAGAGGAGGCTGCTCATCCTGCTCTCTCTGAATGGCAGGTGCCACTGGTGTTTCTTTTAGAAACTCCTCCGTACTGGGGATATCTTTTGGCCAGGCCCAAAGGGGGTGCTGCCAATTCCAGGGAGAGCATTGAAAGTGGTGATGGGGCTGCCTGCAAATGGCAACACAGAGACATCCTCATGATGATCCCTGTCTGCCACACACTGCCATGCATGGAGACTAAAGAGATGTCTCACTTCCCTCCAAAATTGGATTACTTATTTCTTTGCAAAGACAGAATGGGCAATAAATGGATGGACATCATCAGTCTGTGGCTGGAGAGTATGAACTGGGGTGTATTTTATGGCTTAAGTCGTAAATAAGCCATAAACACTCCTGCAGGATCAATGGGAAAAAAGTAATCTTAAGGAATGGTTCTGAAGCAGCTCAGAGGTTTTAAGAATGAGAAAGTTGTATCTTTCTTTGTCCCTTAGGTCCACAACTAACCTTGTCTATCTGCACTTATTCTCACTTAGCTAACACCTATTGAGCAAAGAATTTGGCAATGTTTAAAACCATCCGTGTTCAGGCAAGTGTTCCATATGAAATATGTACTGAAATCCTTCTCCTAGGAATGTCCTTGCCAACCTGACCTCTGCATCTAAATTCTAGCCAAAACTGAGCTGATGACAGGGGGCTTTGGCCAACAGACATTGCTCAAAGTGGTATAACAGTCTGAATGTGTATAACAACTGCAATTTGAACATAGGAGCTGAGCCTAATCTTTGATGCAGGTGCAAAATCACCATCCTTCTTCAACTATGGAAACCACCTTTACTGGAGCTTTACTAGTCTGGATTTCTGACTAGTTTTATGCAGGAAAAAACCAGAGTGATTTCTAAGGATCTCTAGTGCATTCACACTGAGTTAGCATAATGGAGGCTGCTAAATTGAAAAAAAAAGAGAGATTCCTCATGTCTGATCCCATGGGCAATTTCAGATATATACTGTCTGAAGCTGGAATGTCTGGATGTGTGGAACAAGGCTGCTATTGCAGCTTGTCACTGCCTGGGTAGCAAGGGACAAAGTGAGTACATGAAATGGATGCACGCAGGCACAAAATCTGAATGCTTACAGTTTTGCAAAGGTACAAAAGTTTAGTCAGTGTAAATTGCTGCTGGAGTACCAAGACTGAAATAACTGAAAATTGATTCCCACTTACTTTTGAAATATTCTGGTGAACTGACAGTTATTTTTGAATAGTTCCATGCCTGCTGAAGTCCAAGGAATTCTTGCCACTGATTTCAGCATGAGAATGTTGCTGAGTAATTCTAAAAGACCACCCTCCTCTCAAATTCAAATTGTCCCAATGAAGTCAGCACATTTCACGTCTTTCTTTTCCCTGTTGATCCCTGTCCTGAAAGAGATAATCTCCTGTGATGTGCTGCTTGAAAACAGAAGGAGTCAAGAGGCAAAAAGAAGGTGAAATCCTATTTTCAGAGTCCAGGATGTCAAAGATTAAGTGCACACTCAATATCAGATATTTACATATAAGACTTTTCCCATGATGGCTACAATCACCTTCAGACTACACCTCCCTATCAAAAGGGAAATGCAAATTTAAGATTTTCCAACAAATAGTTCAAAGACAGCAAACACATGCAGACCTACTGCTTCTCTTCTGATATATATTGTTACTATATTCTATACAGTATATAGAGTATATATTTATACTATGTATATATATATATATTACATGGTTATGTTCTGATATATAGGCTGACTGTTCAGCCCTAAGTCAGAAGAATAAGCAATGCATTCCTCCAACAATGCACATCTCATCTTCATGCAGCAGACACAAAATGCCCCAAAAAATCACAGTTTGAGCACTAGCCACATCTCTCTGGTGTGGCTTAAAATTGTGTAACAAGACAAACCTCTGATGTGACAGCCTGGGTCATGCTGTCATTGCTACATGGCAATTATAACAATGAAATAGCAACAGCTAAACGCTATCCAGTGGCTGCACCAAGAATAGGTTGACTGAAATGTAGTGACTATGCATCATCATTAGAGAGCTGCTGAGTCTCAGAGAATCTCTTCTAATGAACAATTGGATAATCACCAGCAAACGACGACTTTTGCAATTGAATCTAAAAGATGAACTCATTGATACCATTGGATTATTAGGAGCTTATGTATTGATGTTCAATCATTTTAATAGATGCACTGTCCTTATTGTAGAATATGACAGTAAAAGTGCTGTGAATAATAATTTCCTAATAATAACCCTAATGATGCTAATAATACCATAATCTTATTTAATCTAATTTAAATACACAGAAAAAAGGGACCTACTTAGAACCACTCATCTTTTGTTGGTGGAAACACTCTCAATATAAAAATTACATTTCTTTCCAACTCCTTTGGCACACAGAAATCAAAGCCACTCACCACTTACAAATCAGGCAGGAGTCCCAAATCTGTAAAATCTTTAGGAAAGCACTAATGTGTTGTGTTTAATAGGGATGAATTTAAGCATCTGTTCACAGACTTTGCTGAACCGAGCTTTTTCAGGCTTTTGGGCAGGGACTCAGTTGTGAATGAGATTAATTTTGCCTCCACGTTGGGATGCCTATTATTACCTGAGTCAATTTAATTTGTAATGAAGGCTCAGCAAGTGATCGCATGAGTTAACAGAGGAACAGAGTGCAGATGAAGGCACATGGCAAAGGCACAGCTGAAATCAACTGTCTGGCACACCAAACTCTCAGCATATACTAAATTGTCTTGACTCCACATGTACTTTTAATAAGCCATGTCAGAAAGAAATCCTCTGAGAGCATGTTGCCCATGCATGGACTTGCCTCAACAGAGTTTAAAATAAATTCCATCATCAAGTATTTTCATTTGGGTCCACCCTGAAATTGCAATACTTTTGCTACATGTATAAACACTGAAAATTTGACAGAGTTAATCCTGTATCCGAAGAATTAAAAGCAATGCCTTTTTTGCTGCAAGCCCTATTTCTTCTGTCTGTTATATACATGGTTTTGTATTTCAGTCATATCTTCCTTTGTGCAAACAAAGTCAGGATTTCTTTGTTTTGCAGAGCTGACATGTCCCTGGGAATAAGGGCTGGATTCTCTCGTGGCTAACACTTCACTCTGAGAGAGAACTTCTGGTTGCAAAATTTTTATTGGTGGCAACGAGTGAGACAGGAGAAAAAAAAATCTGAATTCTGGACTATTTGTGAGGCTGACAGCCAGGCTAAAAATACCTTTCCTGCTCAGCAACACAGATGAGTGGTCAAATAAACAAGGTAGTTGTCATTTTCTCTGAAAAGGTCCCTTTTCAGAATCAAAAAGTAAGTTCAAGGCAAGCAAGTTTTACAAGGGAGGGTAAAATGCCATGTTTGCTGAAAAATTCACTGTTGCTGGCCGTGGTGTCTTGCAGGAGACAGAAGTGGACTCAATGGTGATGATTGTGTGTGTATAAAAATGGGGCTGGGTGATTACAGGAAGAGAAGTGAGGAATCCTGCTGAGATCCTGAAGTAACTCAGCCACAAACCCCCATTTTTCCTTCCTACCTGAGCTCCTAATGGTTCACCAGGAGGCAGGTTGGAGAGTGTTAATTCCAGAAAGACCTGGAACTGGGGGAGCTTGTGCATTGTCAGTATTCAGGCTGGGGGTGTTTAGTAGGCAGGGTGAGATCTGGCTGTGTCCTTTTACACTGAAGGAGATGAAATTCTAAGTATTTCCAGCTGGAAGCCTCTTACAGTGGGAAAAGAAGGAGGAACACTAGGCTTTTCCCATAAAGAAGTCCTTTTTCAACCAAGTAATTTTGGAAATAGGCGGGTGTATTATAAATCCCCACAATGCTACTTCTCTGGACAAGAACACAGAATATGCAATTTTCTCACAGAAAGTCAACAGCTTTTTGTTGCTCTTAGTTTTTCAATCCTACTGTTTGCCTGCCCACCAGCCTCAGCATCAAATGAGGAATATGCCCACATGCAGGAGAGGGCTGCAGTGCTGGTACCAGGTTAGATGATCTGCTCGGGTAAACCCTGTTCAGCTCTCCTTAAAGGTGGCCCCCAAAGTCACTTTGGGCACGCCCAAACTTGCTCTGACTTGTGCTGCCTGTTTGTGGTGTGAGTGCCCAAGCCTTGGGCCATGCCTGGAGTGAATGGAGTGTGGTGGTGATGGGACCTGTCACTGCAGAGTCCCCCTGCGAGCATCTCCCTCCCAGGAGGGTTTAAACATGCCATGGGATGACTGCACTGCTCAGTTTATCCCCGGGAGCACTGGGATTGTGGTATTCCCAAGTGTCTTTGCTCCTGCAGGGTGTAGTGGAGAGGAATGTGCTCCTCTGGGATGCCCTTGCTACAGAGTGATCCTAGCAAGACAGACCGACAGAGTGTTAAAAATAAAATTAAAGGAAGACTGCAAATGACAGAAAAGTTGAAGACAGGACTTTCAGAGAGCACAGTTTGTCAGGAAGACAGCTGCTTTTTATAGCATGCCTGGCATGGCTGATGGCAGAGACATTTGACATTTCCCTCTGATTGAGTGGCAGGTGGGGAGAAGACAGCCAGAGACAGTGTAAGCAAATGACTTGGGAAGCACAATTAGGAAGGGGCAGCTTTTGGGGAAAGTTGTGCAGCTTTGGCTGGACCCCTTGGCTGATTCACCACACTTGAAGGGTAGGATCCAATGTCCCTTGACATCACTCTTCCATCCCTTCATGGAAGGAAAAAAAAAAAAGAAACTCAAGGCTTCAGGAAAATGAGTTGCTTTCCACAAGGGTCTGCTTTCCCCAGGCTGTCAGACCTGCCTGTGTCCAGCTCTCCTTCCACAATGAGGCAGAGCAGGATTTGGTCCTTGGGGGTGACAGATGCAGGGACAAGGGTGAAAGGACTCCAAGGCGGCAGTAGTCATTTCTGGGGTCCCCACCTTTTCCACTGAAAAAAGGTTTTTCTGCTGTTGGAGTGAAAATGGGATGATACAGGAGACAAATTATAATTAAGGCTGTCATTCTTTCTCCTTTCCTTAGGAGAACCCAGCCCTAGCTCACGGGTTTGGCAACTGGAAATTTGTTGAAATGGAAATGGGACTTAGGGTCTTATTTTCCCCATTTGCTGGATGTGGGTACTAGCAGGGACCTTCCTCCCAATTCCCGAGGTGCCTTCGGAATTGCAGAGGGCTGGCTATTACTCTTACCACTAGAAGGGATTCAGCCCCTGCAGGGCAGCTTTTATCTCTGACACTGAATGAACCCCCTTTGATTGCTACCCCTGAGCTGTTCATACATCACACTAGATCCCTGCCAAGCACCTAGAACAGGGTAATACACAATGTTGTTTTTCTTTAGGTGTTTGGATACTTTCACTGTGTTTCCCACCCAGCTCTGATCTGTGAGAAATAAGAAATAATGTAAGAAATAATGTTGAACTGTGAACTGGGGAGCCCCACAAAAACTGGGAGTACATCTCTTATCAGTGACTGCTTATCACATGGACCTACTGATATATTTGTTCCAGACTTCCCTGAGCTCCATAATTTAATTTACTATATTTATGAGGTCTTCCTTATCTCCAAATACATTTTCCTCTTATTTATTGTTCAGGAGACGCTTGGCAGAAGAAGTTAAGTACCTCAGCAATTTACAGTCATCATTAATTTCATGACTGCCAATTTATTACTGTTTACACCTTCTGTACAAGCAGGCAAAGTATTTGATACAGTAAATGAATTTATCCCCAAACATTTGTCAGGCTGTCTTTGTTAGCGTGAGTCTTTCTCTGTCAGTGGAAGGATAAACTATGGGACGGGAGAGGACAGGATGAGCACGTGTGAGACAATTATCTAGGATCAAAGACATGAGGGATTCCGTCGGGCAAACCTTTTTTAACCTGTGTATGCCTGAAGATCTTTGGAACGAAAAGACAGAGAATGCAAATTGCACTGAATGCTGGCTTTGGAAAAGAGAGGGATTTGAGAAAAGAAATATTATTTGCTTAAGTGTTTTCTTTTAAATAGGAAAAAATAAATTTTTATATACTTTTTATTTTTGTTGTTTTGAACTGAAACATTTTGAACCATGGACCAGACCCAACATGGCTGAGGAGCAATTTTGTTTCAAACTCTGTTTGACTAAGGTGCTATGGCATTTCATGCAAGCTGTGATTTGAATATTCATCATCTCCCATAGGCAAAACTTCTCCCACCAGGTTTGTGGCATAGCTGCTTTTTCTTTTTCTCATCCATCTCAAATTCAAAGTGTTGAAAAAGTCCTACTGCAGGCCAGCTGTCTGGAGGCTTATGTGTAATTGTACTCCTGCTTCCAGCAGAGAGAAATCTGTGTAGTGCTAGGAATGATGTGTTGATGTTGAGTTTATACCTTGTCACAGGCTTAGTATGTATCTATTGGAAAATGCATCTACTTTCCTTATGCTTTTCTTTCCTTCTGAGAAGTGGGAAAAATAACTCTGGGCAGAAATTTCTTCCTGAATAATTTTTGGGGGTGGGGGCACAGAGACAGGATATCAGTTTTATTACGATTTTCCACCTAACATATAATTTTAAATGAATTCAGCCCCCAAAATACTTTGAATATTGTGACTCAGGGAGATTGGAATCTACTGCTAAACCTTCTGTAATATATCATGATTTCTCTTCTTATTGAAGGGAAGTTGAACATTTGGGAAATCTCAGACAGTGAAGTGTTAAGGGAGGCTTAGTCTTGCTGGTGAGTCCAGCTTCCAGGTGAGAATGGGATGGCAGGCAGCAAAATACACCCCTGAGACCTTAATGACAATTTTCCTGTAGTAAAAAATATTTGTCATTTATTAGTGCCTCTAGTATAAAATAAATTTTTAAAAGCTCTATGTGGGAGAGAAACTAGTGTTAATTAAAAATTATTCTTCATGAAACATCAGTTTTCTAATAATAGAATTGTTAAGGCTGGAAAAGCCCTCTAAGATCACTGTTAGCCCAGCACCTCCACCTTGTTTACCACTTACCCTTGTCCCCAAGAGCCACATCCATACATACATCTTTTAAATCCTTCCAAGGATGTGGACTGACCCAGGAGGCCTCTGCCAGGGCTGGGCAGCCCTTTCTGGATAGAATTTTTTTCAGAATATTTAATATAATCTTCCCCTGATGCAGCTGGAGACCATTTCCCTCCTCCTGTCCCTGTTCCCTGGGAGCAGAGCCCGACCCCCCCGGCTGTCCCCTCCTGTCAGGAGCTGTGCAGAGCCACAAGGTCCCCCCTGAGCCTCCTTTTCTCCAGGCTCAGCCCCTTCCCAGCTCCGTTCCCTGCCCTGGACACACCAGTGCAAAGATACTCGAAGAGGAAATGAATCTGTAAAACACTTGACATTACTACTTTGCTTAGGATTTTTTCTTTTCTTTTTTTTTTTTTTTTTGTATTTTGAATCCTGCAAGGATTTTGGTTTTTATTTATGCATCTATTGTTCTATTAATATCTTACTTTGATAAATAGTAATACTACTACTAGTAATATTAACAATAATGCTCCTTTGTCTGAAATGTACCTGAGAGCAGCTTTTATCCACAACAGGCAGGCCATGAAGAAACTAAAGTAACTAAAATAGACATTTGAAAACAACAGACAATAAAACAGATATTTAAAACAATAAAATAGACATTTTAGTTGCTCTCCCTCCTGGGTCCCCCAGAAAGGGTGAGAGTTCCCTGTGTGTGCATCATGAAGGAAGTCAGGTGGGTGATAATGAGGCAGAGATTCCCAGGACAAGAGATAGGTTCAGGAGCATTGCAAAGCCCTCAAAGCCATTCCTGAGATCTTCCAGTTTCTAACAAAAATTATTGGCTTGCTGCAGGAATTACTGGGTGAAAACCCATACTCGCCATGATGTTAATGTAGGGACAGATGCTCCCAAGGGTTCTTTACAACTAAAGAATTCAAAATCCACTTAATACAGCTGTGCTTAGCCCAATGTTTACTCATAATAAAACACCATTAGAGAGACCTAGCCTTGCATTAGTGTTGGCTTTGTTCTGATGAAATCTGGCTGTACAAAGAGTATTCGGAGAGCCGCTCTGGCAGGAACACCCACCCCTGAGTGCTGCCAAAACGTGCTCTGCTTTACAGGCAAGGTCCTGCCCATGCCTGGGGAGCACTGAGGCGATGAATAAATTCACGACTTGCTGGAGAAACAGCTTATACTTTTTCTTTTTGCTCCACTGTGCAGAAAAGGCAGCTGGAGGTTGCGGCCAGTGAGGAAATCTAGGGTCATTCCTTGCTCTGGGCAGCGTGTCAGCCAGCCATGGTGTGTGCCTGTGAGAGAGGTAACAGAGCATCCTGCATGGATGCTCCTGTGCAGGTAGCAGGGTTAGTTCAACATAGCAGAAATCCACTATTCCCACCTCAGCTGTTCTGGCCTTGCTAGCCTTCACTGTTTTTGCTACCTCTCTTAAAGCTTTTGTTGTTTCAGTTTTTTTTTTTTTTTTTTTTTTTTTTTCCTCACTCAAGAAAAAGAAAAAAATAAAGAAAACATCTTAGCTGGGTTGCAAAAACCTGTCTCATTATCATCTTTTATGTTGGCAGAGATCTGTTTATATTTGTGTTAGCTACTTTTGTAATTTAGCTTAGGCCTGTTAAAAATAATTAATATTTTAAATGTAGACATGCTCATGTAGGACCTGACTCACCTTCTGTGGGAATTAATGAAACTCAGTGATTTAGACAGGTGATCTGAGAAAAAAATAAAAGGGAGGAGCCTGAAGTGCCCACATGCATCCTTTAAAGATTATTTCAACTGGAATGGGTCAAAATAAATATTGCAAATTGCACATCTTAGACTCCAGCAAAAGTCTGCACCTCCCTGCAGGACAGAAAGCAGAAGCTATTTGGCAGCATCAATAACTAAATGTGGGGAAGGAGGAAGGCAGAGAATGTTTATGGCAGATTTCAGCAGGTGGGATGGTTTCTTGCATGCAAGACTGTGGGAAGAGCATGCTGCTCTGAGATCTGTGTCCAACAGATCAGAGGAGGTCACTGAGGCTGGAAAAGACTTCTGAAATCTTCAAGTCCAGCCTTTGACTGATCCCCACCTTGTCAACCAGACCAGAGCACTGAGTGCCACGTCCAGTCATTTCTTGGGCACCTCCAGGGGTGGTGACTCCACCATCTGCCTGGGCATCCCCTTCCAATGCCTGACAACCCTTTCAGTGAAGAAATTCTGCCTTATGTCCAATCTGAACCGCCCCTGTTGTAGCTGGAGGCCATTTCCCTCAGTCCTTAATCACCTGTGAGAAGAGGCTGATTCTATCTTTATCCCAAAG
Source organism: Pyrgilauda ruficollis (assembly GCF_017590135.1). NCBI lineage: Eukaryota > Metazoa > Chordata > Aves > Passeriformes > Passeridae > Pyrgilauda > Pyrgilauda ruficollis. The sequence goes on along the minus strand of NW_024508545.1, from coordinate 1,611,795 downwards.
CACACATGGGGAAAGATTAAAACCTGAGTATTGATTGCATAAAGGAGAAAAAGGAATCACATTTTTTAGAGAGGAGTGAAAGAGAAAGTTTTTGCAGTTGCATAACCCATGATGAAAAATTGAAGCAATTTTAAAGAGATTTTGGAATGCTTTTAAGTGTGTCTTAATTACTGTGTGTTCTGTTTACATTCTTTATGTTATATTTGGACAATTTTTGGAGGTGCTGAGGAGCAGCAGCATCCATGGCTTTGAGCTTGAGTTGAAAGATCTCAATATTGGGAGAACACTAGGGCAAAGTGTGGCTGAACTGGGGACATTTCCAGGAAAGGGTTCTTGAGCAAGTTCACTAAGAGGTACCTGCAGCATGTCACAAAGCAACCATCCTCAGCTCACTGCCATCCTGAATCCACTACAAATGTGGCAAAGGTGGCCAAGATCACAGGGATGTAGTAATAAATACTGCTCACTTTACTTGAGGAGATTGTCCAAAGCAAGAAGAGCGCTGTACCCAGCACGTGGTTCAGTCAGTGTCATCACAAGGAACCCACCAAGTTAACCTCTTAAAGATAATGCTGGTATTTCTTGGGTTATCTCCATTTTGCCTCTAGACTTTTCTCAAGCAAACCTCTCTGCATGTCTCACACCAACTGGTGTTTTCCTGTCCACGAGACATGGTGAGATTACGTGTTAGAGATAATATCACCTAACATCCTCCAGCCGGTGTCATCACCATCAAATGTTACACACTAACGTTAGATATTTTATGTAATGGAGAACTTCCCTTCACCCCTGCCCATGGATGATATTTCTTCCTTCCATGAAGAATGATGGCAAACATTTCTGACAATAATTAATTTTCCGTTAATTATTTTCTATTTCTCTACAGTGTGTTCTTTTTATTCTAGCTCCCTTACAAATTTGGCGTTGAGACCCCTTCACCCTTTCCATCGATTCAAGTACAAGGTTCCATTCTTCATTAGGGCTATTTTAAAATCTGCAAAGAACTGTTTTCCAGATGTGGATATGCACAGACAGTAATTGCACTTCATGATCACTTCCAGCTGCCCTAAATGCCTGCCAACAAATTCCCATAAGGAGTGCATGTTTTGTGCTGCAAATCAGGGAGAACATTGTAAAATGATAATGTGTTGCACACTGCAGTACCTACAAGAGTTATGGACTTTATAACTGAACTAATTGGAATTAGGCTTTACTGTAAAGGTCAAGAAAGTTGCAAAGAAATACAATCTTAACAAATTAATCTGTTGGGTTGTTGTTGAGTACTATTGGGCACCTGTTTGTTTGATAATTTTTTTTTTTGTGAATTATATAGTTGAATACTTTGTGGATGCCTTATAAGCGTGCATAACATGGATAAGGCTATCTCATATTTTGAATTGGACATGTAATTAGATACCACATATTCTTGTACCAAATAAAACATTTGCCTCCCGGAACTGTTCTGGTGTGACCAGAACTTATAGCTATGGATCACATGTTCTGCTGGTGTTAATAGCCCCAGTTTCACTGATACCAGCAGAGATATGTACACACTGCTAGAACTGAACTCAGTACTGTATTTTTGTTATTTCAACAATTTCATTTTTAAATAGGTGTTTATATAGCTCCATAGCAGTTTTCTCCCTTTTTACTTGCACAACCTTATGATTCTTGGCTGAGACACAGTTTAGTGAAAGAAGACCAGCAGAAGACATCACTTATAACCTCAGAGTGAATAATAACATCCTAACCAGCAGAGCAAGTGTTTTAGCAGTCTTAAAAAAAGAAGCCTAGTGGAAGGTGTTCCTGCCCATGGCAGGCTGGAACGAGATGGTCTTTAAGGTCCCTTCCAACCCAAACCATTCTGGGTTTCTATTAAAGCAAATAGTCATTCTTGAGCCAGTGATCTTCAATTTTTTCTACCTTACTATTTAAGTTTTGTTTTTCTGTTTTTTTTTCTTTCTCAGTGAAGATGTGGATTGCAATTTTGCAAAGTTCTGACTACAGGTTTTCTTCCCCTTGGTCAGCTTTTCTCTTGCCATCCCCTCGGGTGTAGTTCCCACACATCCTAGAGATCATCTGTTGATAACCACTGCATGTCTCATGAGTGTTTATCTCATAACTGCTTTCTACAAATACATTAAAGTCTTACTAGAGATGTGTTTAAGCTGCAGTTCTTTTCTGGGAAGTAACTCACTAACAATTTTCTGTGGTCTGGATTCCAGGGCTCAGGCCTCCCAGTAACAAGAAACATTATGCCTCAAGATGCTTTCAGTGTGAGGCAGATGTAATATTTGTGTAAGCAGTCCCTGTGATTGCTCCTGATGAATACATATCCGAATACTTTGCTAGCTGAATGAAATGCCTTAGTAAAAAAATATATAGCTTAAGTGTCAGAACTACCATTAAGAGAAAGGTAGGTGAAATTTAGACTTCTAAATGCCTATTTCACACCCCCACTCAAAAAAAAAAAAAAAAAAAAAAAGAAGATAATAAAAAAAGAAGTCGTAAACTTTGTAAACCTGGTGAGCATATGGCAAACCCTGTCCATGTAGAAATTACTGGGTGCAGACAAAACTGAAAATTGAAAAATTAGGAAATATGAATTCTCTTAAGTTTCCTCAGTGTGGTACTTAAAGCAGCTTAAGAAAAGGATATCATGCTATAAAGTTAATCAAAATCCATCAACCACATAGGGATCAAGCCTGTCAGAGTTCAAAGAATATCTGGAAGATGGTCTTAGAAATGTGTTTCTGTTTTGATAGTCCTGCAAGGAGTTGTACTTGATGACCTTATGGCTCCCATACAGCTTGAGATGCTTTGAATCTATGATTGTATTGTTTATTTTAGAACATGACAAGCAAAAGAGAGGGGATGATTTTGAAGTAGGCTGTAGCAGGGTTAGATACTGTAGAAAAGTCAACAGTGAGTCTCCCTCTACTTCAATTCCCCTGCTGCAAGCAAGGTCTTCCCCTCTTCCATGTGCTCATCTTGTTCCTATTACAAAGTCAAAAGGGAGCTTGAACACTCATCAGCCCCAGAAGTGGGTGACTCCTCTCCTGCCAGCTCAGCGCACAGGCATTGCACTGTGATTGCCTGATGCACCTCACAGAAATATCTCCTTCAAGGACAGAGACACCTGTGGAACAATCTTGATTATATTTCTCCTGCTCTCATTAGACCATGCAATACCCCAGCACTGGCACTTGCTCCCCTGAACAAGAGCAAACCATGGGGCTGCAAGTGTCACTCTCAGCCTCCTGAAGTGCAGGGGGAGTAAAATTCTGCCTATAAAGTCACCAGAATTTTGAGCACTTTTTACACCAAATACACACACAGACCAACCTAAAGGCATTATCTTCACTCTGACAAGGCATTTCTTGTTGTCCTCTTAATTTCCTGAAGTTTTTAGTGATCCTCAGTATATTGTATAGCAATAAGATGCTGATTTTTCCTTTACCAAATGTGAGATCTTCATAACAGAATGTAACCTGTTGGGTACAAAATACGTCTTTCAGTGCACAAACAAATCTAAAAGGTGGTTGTCTCCATCTGAGCTGTTCATCTTTGATTCATTTTTTCCCAGAGTCATTGGCGTGAGCTTCTGAATCATCAGATTTAAAATTAGAAGTACTGTCCTTTGGAGTGCTTCCAGTGAGTAGGGTGACCAGCAAGGATGACTTTTACATTTGAGACCACCTACACCTCAAGATAAGTTTCACCAATAGGAAAAAGTGGTAGATTCCACCAGAAGCTTCTTCAGTGCTCCAAGGACTGGTGCCTAGGAGTAGGCAGCAGGAACAGTTTGATGTTTGATGCTAAAGTGGCTCCTCAAGTTATAAACTGGTGTGACATCTCTGACAGGCTCAGCCAGCACTGGCCGTGGCTGGATGCCTGATTTGGAGCCAAGTGTGGTGGAAAGGCTCTCAATTGACTATTTGTTGGATTGTATGGTGAGCCCTGTGCCTCCATGTGACATTCTCAGCCTGACAATGCAGCTGCAGCAATCCTGTCTCACCGTAGGTGGAAGTCTCTGGCCAGAGCAGCCCTGTAGGCAGCACTTGCCACTTTCTAGAGAAAAGAAAGTTATTTTCTTACCATGGTATTTGTCTTGGTAGGTGGGAAAGCACTTGTATCTGGGCACGGGGAAAGCAATAATAACCTTTTGTTATGAAGATTTGTTATAACTGTGCCTGTATGTGCTCTGGGGTAAAAATTCTCAAAAACATTCCTCCATGAACAATTCTTCATTCACAACCCTCCCACACCCAGGCATTCACACATGACCAAGGTTCATAGCTGAAGATACTGATGCACAATTCATCAATGACTCTTTTCAGCAGTGAGCCTCTCTGATGATGGATTTTTTTACTCTGCTCTCCAGCTGACCCAGCACCTCAGCTATCCCAGTGTCTAGCCCAGAATCTCTTGGTTTTCTCATCTCCCTTCTGTTTAAACATATCTATTTCTTGAAGTTAAGGCTTATTGAAATTTCAGGAGGAAAGAACTCCTGCCAAGAAATACAGTTTTGTCAAACTTAATTTTTGGCAAGAGAAGGTCACCTCTACATCCATGCATACACAAAACTTTGCTGGTGAGAAATTCAACAGAACAAAACCATTTTACGTGTTCATTTCAAAACAAGGTGAAATATTGTGTTACAGTACAACCTAAACTGCCATTTTTTTTCTTCCCAGTAGAAGTCCCCCATATTTTTATATATGATCATTTTTGGTTTGAAATGTCATCCTGAGATAGTTTTCCTTTTGGGTTTTCTTGGAAACAAGCAAGTGAATTTTTTTAAAGCCTACAATTCAGGAGTTTTTTCTTCCTTTTTCTTTTTTGTTTTTTGGAAAAAAAATGTTTTTCATTTCCTCTACTTCTAGTTTTCAGATTCGGTCTCAGGATTTTCCATACTAGCCTTATATAGAGCTGCTCTTCACAACAGAGGATTTCCCTGTAGCTCATATTCAATATAACTAATAACTACAAGGGGAATCTTTTATTTTACACTCAGCTAAAAGTGGCAAGCTAAATGGTTTTGTTCTGGTTATGCAGAAGGCTGACATGGAAAAAAAACCCAGCAAATTTTGTGTCTTAGATGGCCTCAAGGGGTGGAGATTTATTATTGGCTCAAGCACTCTTGCTGCCAAGTGCAGGGCATCTACCTGAGTGGAAGAACCGTATTAAAGCCTGGCTTTTATGAGGCTGATCTTCAAAGTGTGCTGTACCATCACAGTAATTCCTGTGCTGCTTTTCTGCCTCCCCTGTCTGCACTTCTGATCATGCCCCACAGATCTGCTCATTTCAGCACTGCTGTACAAGCCTTGCCAGGCTGCAGAGCTTTGCCAGGCTCGCTGCCTCTGTCCTTTTCAACTCCACACAGCTTTAAAAAGGAGCTCTTACCCTTTGTAACCAGCCTGAAAGACCTGAAAGGCTGTTGGTTTTAAAAGGGAGTTTAGACAATAGTTTTTTTGGTCTTTCTTGATAAACCACTCCCAGGCTTAGGTACAAAAACATCAGGGGTCCTCTGTTTTTTTGACCTTTCTCCCAAAATAATCAATATGTGCAGGTTGTCAAGCATATTGAACAATGTAGAGACGATGTTTCATATACTCAGCCCTCTTTTCCCAGCTGGAAAACCAAAACCAGGCGAGGCCTAAGGATCCCCTCAGAAGATTTCTGCAGGGCCCTGTGTTGCAGCAGCCTTCCACATCAAGGTATGTGAGGCTAATGCCCAAAATAACAGCTCTCAAGCCATGATGAGAATCGTACAGAAAGCACTTACCACTCTTAAGCCAAAATCAATAGCAAATTTTTTTTCCTCAGCTCTAAAGGACAAAACTATTTGTTTCGCCATCACACCAGCAGGCCATTCCCCGAGATGAGCTGCTTCCATCAAAGGCAGCAGCGGCTGCAGAAACAGAATTAACTTAACTTCACTAGCCTCTAATCATAGAAGGATTAGGTAATTCTATCTGTTCAAAGTGGATAAACAGTTTCAATTGCCTACCATGGTAAGTGGGTCTGTTTTAAATTTAGAAACCTTTCATAGCCTTTGGATTGTGTCTTTCTTGTGACCTTGAAAGCAGCAAAATCCCTTTTGAGGCCCTGCCCAAGTTTTGATTCTGCCTTATGGAATGATACTGAGAAGATGCTGGGAGGTTGGACATTTTTGCCTAGTGCTATGTCTCTATTAATGTAAAAACTATCTGTAAAGTCAGTTGGGCTGTACTTTTGCATATTACTCTCTCTGGATCATGGTCTTCTCATGCACTCTGATGCCATCCCCTGTTATTGCCAGAGGGGTTATGGCTGAGTCTAAGGCTCCAGAAAAATCTGCAGAATAGTAACTGGGATGGAGGTAGAAAGAAGAGTGGTGGAGATAACGGGCATGAGGCTGGTAGCACTATGGAAGATGTGGCTGGAAGCTGATTTTCATGAACAGAACTTAATGTGGCACATTGCCCTAGCAAGAGAGTTACACAAGTTCATCACGAGCAAAAAGAATGCTGCAGAATCTGTGTTTTTTTTCCATTTTTGAAATAGGTGCTGTTAAATTCCCGATTGTTGTGCTTTAAAAGGTTGTCTATGCCTATGTTTATTATTCCTCTGTGAAACACCCTCCCTTCCTTCCTTCCTTCCTTCCTTCCTTCCTTCCTTCCTTCCTTCCTTCCTTCCTTCCTTCCTTCCTTCCTTCCTTCCTTCCTTCCTTCCGCCTCCCTCATTTTCTCTCTACTGCCTTCACCTGACACAGGTTTCTTTTCTTGTCTGTTTCCCCCCTGTTCCCATCTCAGCAGGAATCTCCCTCTGCACTGATCTTGCCAACATATTACTTTTTAATATCCAATCCTCACATCCCTCTCTTTGCCATGTCTCTCCAAGAAATTCTAAATTATCCTGAATATATTACTGATATTACAGGTCCCAGTATGTTGGGTGTTGTGCAACTGTGTCTAAGAAATGGCCTTTGCCAAGGGCTTTACAATACAGAGAAATAAGAAAAATAAAGAATAAGAGGAACCGATGTTATTACATTCCTGGTTGAGATAAGGAGCTAAGATACTTCCTGCCTCAGGAAGCAGCTTATATCTCAGGAAGTGGGAGAGTGCTTGTTTAAGTTCTGTTAGAGCCTGTGGACCCTGAGAATGTATGCAAAAACTTTTTAACTGCTGCCTTCACCAGCAGCACTGTGAATTATCTCAGGTAACAGAAGGGGTATGTGGCTGAGTTGGGAAATCAGTCCAGGTTTCTAATGACCTTGTTGAGTTTATCTAAGACCACTTTTAGTTTAGCTTTTCTCTCTCCCTTTCCTTTTATTTTAACAAACTCAGTAAACTACTATCTGTAGGTGTTAAGACACCTTTGAACATTTCTCTGTTCCTATAATTACTTTTTTTCTTTTTTTAAAATACAGTATTTTGAGATTTAAAAGGGAGCAAAAAGTGCAGTCAAGAATAACATCTGCAATCACAAAACCTGCACAGATTTTCATAATCAAAAAATTTATGACTCAGACAATGGGTTTCAATTTTAAAATATAAATTATAATCCCACCAGGGATCATTTTTACAGTGCAAAACTACTCTTTGACACTGCTGTGGGTTTTTATTAAAGAGTTTATAAAAGGTAATCTTAAATAAATACAGCTGGTGCAAGCTACAAGCAGGACTGGATTGTAGATGACAAAATTATTCAGATAGATGGATAGTCCCAAAGGTCCCTTCTTGACAGAGTTTGTAATCTTGATAATAGGGGAATTACACACAGGAGTACCAAAAAGAAACTGTGGAAAAAGATGTGGGACACAGTCTGAAATTTTCAAGGGTCAGTAAAACAATCAGGTGACACTGGATTCAGTGGTGCAATTGGCATCCAACCCTGGGTTTTTTTTTTTTTTTTTTTGTTTTTTTTTTTTTTTTTTTTTTTTTTTTTTTTTTTTTTGTTTTTTTTTTTTTTTGGCTTTGTAATTTTTCTTTAAAATTCATGCTTTTAAAAAAAGTAGTACAAAAGGCTAAATCTTCTTGGATGTCCCTCTCTAAATTAGCCCTGTGCCTCAAAGTTTTGTCTGCTCTGGGACAAGTTTGTGGCAAAACCAGCTCTTTTCCAGTCACTTGTTCACACATATTAGCTCAATTATTATTCCCTCTTGCAAGCGGAAAATTCATGAGTGTCTTTTCCAACAACACTTCATTGTTGTTTGAATAGAAATATTTTTTTTCTTTCCTTTTGTAATCAGCAAATGTACCAACTATTCTAGAAAATAACAGAGAATATTACAAAGAGTGAAATAAAATGCTGGATTCATTACTTAGGTTCTCACACCTTGTTCTGAAGCTCATGGTCACTGGTGAAGAGAAACAAAGCCTTGGGAAAAGCTGTGTGTCAAGATAAAAGTGGCCATTTAAAGTTTGAATTCCAGGCACTAAATTGCTAAAGTGAGTTTCTTAGGAACCACATAAAGACTTCCACATACAGAAACTACTTAGCAAATGAGAGAACAGCAAGAGTCAGAATATAAAGTGTTTCTCATCTTGTCCAAAAGCAGAAAGAAGGCAAAATTCACATACTTTTTTTCTAAAGTGTACTTTGCCAGTGTTAGTCATATTGTGTTAAAACTTTGCCTTTCTCTAGTTCTGGTAGTTGCAAAATCTGAAAGCATTTTCCTGACAGCAATCCCAGCAAACCACGAGTCTACAGAGGTAAAACCATGCCTGGGACACAGCTCATGCATCTCTACCCTGAGCTAGGTAAGGTTTTTTCTCCTTCCTGCCACTACAGAAGCTGTGGATACTCCATCAAGGAAGACCACTCATCATGTGAAATTTTTCCCAGACTTCAGTGATTTGCAGAATAAACTTTCACTGTTTTTTCCCCAGGTCCTTTGCCAAAGAGGTGCAAGTCAGACAGAGAACCCAGGAGACACTTCTCCATTACCTTGCATGACTCTGTACCACATGCATGCTTCCTCACCTGGAATACATCCTCACATTCGAAACAGGAGGTGAAAAATACTTTTTTTACCTTGCTCTTTTTGCCCCTTGATTCTCTGACAGATAGGTCTGAGTCCATGCTCTACAGAAATAACACCCCATTAAGCACCCACACCAACCCACAAGTGCAGCAAGTCCTCCCACCCCAGTGAAACAACTGTGATGCCCTTTCCCAAAGGGCCAATGCTCACACTCTACAGATGAATTATTTATTATCTTGCTCCTCTCCCCCACCCTGTGCTGCTGCACTGTATTTCACACCAAGCTCTGCACAAACCCTACGACAGTCTCTGAGTGTATCAAGGCTCAGAGAGGAGTGCTGAATTTCTGATACTAAAGGGCCCATTTCGTGTTATTTATGACCCCACTAGTGTCGAAGCAGAGACCTATAAATCGTAGGCATAGGCGCACTAATTCTAGCAACAGCAAGTTTTAGTCACATGTAATTAAAACATCCCAAAGTCTTTCAGCTGTAATGTATTTCCAAATGACACCACTGGGACAGGGGGAGATGGGAAATGAAGGAATCAGCAGTATTTCAAAGCCATGGCCACTGTTAGCATTTGGGGCTCTGTGCAGCACTGGCAGTGCTGTCAGATCTGCAGGTTTCGTGATGCTGTTTTCTGTCACATATTTTAAGGATGATGTAATTGATTTCCAGAAACAGCAGGGACATTCAGATTGCTGGGGTACCATCAGGAACTTCAGGAGGAACCTGATGTCCACACTGAAAAATAATACCAACAAATTCTGTGATGGCTATCAACAAATTCTGTGATGGTATCTCTACCTGAATTAGATACACTAGAGAGGAGAAGATACTTTTTCCTACCTTAAAGTGAGCTAAAACTGGAGCCTGAGACTTCTATGAGGTTTAAGAAAGTCTATGGTCTTCTGGTTTTATTGTGACTTCTTTTCAAAGCTTAGGATTAGCTTTTTATTGTTCAGGCTAACAGCAGAAGGGTGATGCAACCCAAAGAGAGCAGAATTTCAAATGCATGCGAGGGATTTGTTACACCTAGTCCATGATTAACCTATGAAATTCAAGCTGCCATTGTCGCCAAGAGGTTGGAAAAACACACCAAAAAGTACAACAGGGCTGTTCAGTAATGCACAGCTCATGGCCATCAGAAGAACAAACTGAAGTCAAGACTGACAGCAATGTGCATTGTGTCCAATGTTATTTGCTCTCCCCAGCAGACAGCAGAGGTTGGAGCTTCATATGTGTGGTAGGAATCTTTGCAGCTGGATTGAAGGGCATGCTCTCAATTTGGACACAATCTCCATGAATTCAAAGTGATAGTACAGCCCTAGCCAGGTGATCTGGGTAATCTGGGATGTTTTCTCTCTTAGACAGGATGTTAAACTACTGTTTTGCTGGGCAAAAGCCAGCCCACAACTACCTGTGACTGGAAAGCCTCTTCCGTGTGCAGACAACTCCATCCCAGTTTTCAAAAGCCAAGGGCTGGCTCACTGGAGCTTCCACTGATCCAGTGTGACAACTCCTATTCTGTTTTCCAGCCTGGATCCTCAGGCAAGGGATGGTGCTGGCTGCAGATCACAGGAGCGAGTGACCAGCCAAGCTGCGCTGCTCCCGGCACAGCTTTGGAGCAAACCCTGGACCAGAGCAGTGCTGGCTTGTTTGCAGCTGGGAACTCATGCTGGGAGAGGCAAACAGGACCATGGATCCAGCCCTGTGCTGACCCTACCCTTGCCAATCCATCAGTCAGGTTGTTTTTTGAGGGATATGTTGCTCTGTTTGCATCAAATTTTCTGCTATTGCCTTATTTTAGTGAGTGTAGCAGAGGGAATAAGTTAAGAAAATATTAGTAATGACAAGGAGGACGAAAGGAAAATATTATTTTTGTGGCCAAAGTCCCAGGCCTGCAAATTTCTATCCTGGCTTGTTTCCTACTTTCCATTTTTTGTTATTATTGTGTTCTTTTTCTCAACCATTCCCCGTATTTCTCATCAGCAAATAATGAGCAGTGGCTGATATATACTGTTGGAAATTATCTCTTGAAGGAAGTGAAAGTAAATGCAGAAATAATAGTTGTGTATTTAGACCGAATTTGTCCCCTGAATTGAACCCTGGTGGTGGAAAGGCAAAATGTTTCTGTGGCAGGTGCTATCTTGCTCTGTACAGACCATCCCAAAGCACACTCCCACTGAGTCAGATCCATGGTCCATCCAGGACTTTGGAGGCCAAACAGGACCTTCTATGGCTCCTGGGAAAAATGGAGCCAGGCTGCTGTGTTGAAAGAAGCATCCCATGGCATGAGCTGGGGGGCAGGGAGTGTACAAATGGAATCGTGCAAGTCACTTGGGTCAAGTTAGAGAGACATAAAATGCAGAAAGGCAGGAAAAGAGAAAGTGAAGAGAGCACTTTGGGTATTCTTACAGTTTTGAGAAAAAGTTGGGCCTTTTGGTCAAAATTTAGATATCTGAAGAGAAAGGAGGTCTTATTACTCTTATTTAAAGTAATGAGAAGAGGCCATGTTTGAGTTGGGATAAGAGTCAACAGAGGTGAAAAGGGCTTTTATATTTTAGTGCTTTTATATCTTTATGATTCATAACCCTACAGGGGCTTCTCAGCCTCTCAAACTTCTTGGAAAAATTAGGTTTTTGTGTGTGAGATGACACTGAGTTGTCTTTGGGAGAAAATGGGGAAGATGAGGGCAGAGATGATGGAGAAAAAGATGTTCTACGTTCTTGAACTCAGTGGTTTTGGCTGGGCCACAAGTAAAAGTTTAGTGATCCTTATGGGTATAATGCATTTTCCTAAATTCTTGCAGAACTGAAGTTTTCCTGAGTACCAGTGCTGTTCCCCTTGCTGGGCAGAAAAACGACATCAATATATTTAAGCTACATTACATTTTCATCAGACACAATGCTCTCATCTCATAACTATCTGCAGTCAGAGACTTATGCCTTTTTCTGTTTATGATGTCTTTGTGTTTGCTATCTATTACAAATTAATCTGAAAATTTTGTGATCATCAAGTCTTAGGTCATTAATATTGGAAGACAGATCAGAGCTCCTTTTAGATTTCAGTTTCCTTTGCTTCTCCCATGTATTCAAGTGTCTGTTTACAGAAACACTGCCAAGCTCTTCTCATCAGTAAAGCTGTTTGTGCTTTGGTGTTGATACTGGTGAAGCATCACAGTCACAGTTCTCACTCTGGAACCCATTGAAATACTGTGCCAGCTTACAAAACCTGGTAAGAACAGCTGGGGATCCAACAAGGAGGATTTCTGTGGCCTCAGCTTAGCCATGTAATATGTAGATGTTTTGATGTTTGTTCAGTGGCTTGACTCCTTTTATAGGTGATAGAGAAGCGTCATCAGGTTAATTGTATTCATTTTGGACAACTATCCCTCAACCTCTGTGTGCTTCTCTGGAGAGTCACAAACAGCCATCACAGGAGGATTTCTGTTGGGAGGGATCTTAAAGTGCATCTCATTCCACACCCTGCCATGGGCAGGGACACCTTCCACTATCTCAGGTTGCTCCAAGCCCCATCCAGCCTGGCCTTGGACACTCCCAGGGACACCAGTTTCTCTGTGCCAGGGTCTGCCCACCCTGCCAGCCAGCAATTCCTGCCCAAGATCCCAAAATCTGTGCCTGCCCTGTGGCAGTGGCAGCCACTGCCTGTGTGCTGTCCCTGCAGGCCTTGTCCCCAGTCCCTGTGCAGCTCTCCTGGAGCCCCTGGAGGCCCTGGCAGGGGCTCTGAGGTGTCCCTGGAGCCTTCTCTTGTGCAGGGAACAGCCCCAGCTGGGCCAGGCTGGCTCCAGAGCAGAGGGGCTCCAGCCCTGGCAGCATCTCCGTGCCTCCTCTGCACAAGTCCTTCTTCATGCCCATTACAAAAAGAGTTCAAGTAGTTTATAATAACCCCCCACTTGACACAGCTAAAATCAGGGTGTCATAAAAATAATTTATGGATTCAGGAATAATTTCCATTATCTTTTCAAAGTATACTAGGCAATCACATCAGACAGAAGAAAATTCAATTTTTTTTGCTTTTATATGCTGGAATATTTTTGGCAGCAGCTGAACTTTTAAGATCCTTTAAATATCATTTTCATTGCTAAGTCATTGAATTTTCTCAGTGAGAGAAATGAGAATCTTGCTTGTTTCTTGACTACCAATTTCACCAGAAGGCAAGGATTCTGTTTCATAAGAAATATCAAATTTCAGATATTTTTGGCAATACCACATCAGAATGAATTGAATGGATTTTCAAATTTGTCATAATAGTAATTGGTTTCAAAAAGAGCCCTGAGAAGCTAACAGATCCTTAGCCTATAAATTTGGGCAGCTCATGTTCACATCCATGTGGTAATTCAATTAGACTTTGATTAAAGTCATTGAGAGAAACCCTGGTGCAGAAGCCTTCATTCAGAAGACTCATTTCGCAGACACACACACACACAAAGAGTGCATTAAAAAAAACCCCAAAACAATTAACTGCACCGAAAATGCAAGACACGAATTCCAGTAGTGGAAAAAAAACATCACTAATTCTGCTTTGTGACTTCAGCTAGTTTCAGGGTGACTTGTGAGGGTCTGAAAAGTGATTTTTTTTTGTTGTTATGCAAAAGTGAGTTGAGAACCTGATTCACAATTTTTTTTTTTTTTTTTTTTTTAACCCACAAATTTTACCAAAAAATAAGATGTGTTGCTGGAAGGAAGGGCCAAATAGGCATAATTTAATTTTTGAGGCTGAACCTGTCTTTATTTAAGACCTACTGTTTTGTACATAGCTGCCTGTCATTTGGATGCAGAATTAATATTAAGCATTGTGCTAAGCAAATCTTTGTTCACACAGCTACAGCCAATTGTTGATTATAAGATTTTCCTTGTTTTTCTTTGCTGAGAACACGTGTGCCCCACTCCAGGAAGCATCACCCTGGGGATGTGCTGATGGGAACACCTCGGTGCTCCATTTCTCAGTGTCCTTGCTGTATGGCCTGCAAATCAGGGTGGCAGATGTCTGCTGCTGAGTGCTTGGCTTTTTTTTTTTTTCCTTTTTTTTCCCCACTCCTTGTGCTTCATCACTTGGTATTTTTAGTTGCTAAATGTTGCAGAGACAGCTTTTTCAATTAGAAAAGTGACAAACTCTGCAAAATGAATTCCAGCACTTGGAGAACATCAGTATCAATCTCCAGTACTTGCTCTCTGACTTTGCAGGATGGACTTGTATTTTTTTCCTTGAACTGAATGCTGCGATCTATTTTTCTCCAAAATAAATAAACAAAATAAAACACCGACTAAGAACATTCCCATTTAATGATGCGGAGGAAAAGGCCTGTGTCCAAATCCATTCCTATGCCTCAGTTGGGGTGTGGTGGCAGGAGAGTTCAGAGACTTTGCTGCAGATACAGAGATTTATTAAAGGCTGCCAGCGCTTTTATAAACTGTTGTGTGGTTAGGGAGCTAAAAGTGCCCAGTTATGATACACATCTACCACTCTTTACAAAATGCCTTATGCACACTTACCCAACATCTAGGAATCAGACAGATCATCAGATTTGGTCCTTCTCTAACACTATACAAATTGTCCAGTATTTGCCTTAATTTAGGAAATCAGAGCTAGTGATGCCTATACGACAGAACTGATAAAAGAAACCTGTGATGCAAATAAATGTGCTCATTTCCAGGCGCTGTTTAAATGCTAATGGAAAGCATTCTGAGAGTTTGGGCTGTTTGCATTTCTTCTTAATATGTATTTAAGTTTTACTTTGGTTTTCTCTTTAGAATGTGCAAGAACTTATACAATCTCAGGAAAATCAAGGCAGTGGCAACATAGAATTATAATATTTGGGAATTATTTTCTATTTTTGTGTTGGTGGATTAAAGAGTATCCAGTCACTTAGGAGAAGTTTAAGAGATGACTGGAAGAGTCACCTGTTAATAATCAATTTATTTCACTCTAAAAGTCACCTGATCAGAAACAGATTAGACAAATTTAGGTCAGGAATTAAAAAAAGGTCAAATTTGTAACCACAAGGGCAGGAATGCCCTATATGAAGCTACAGTGCCTTCCTCATCCCCAAACAGATTTAGAGGAAAATAATAACTCAAATAGAGGTTGCCGTGCTACTGTTACAAAGGGAGTCAAAGCAGGTAATTATTATGCTCCCTTCTAGGCCCAAGCTCTATATTTATTAATTTTTACTGGTTATGAGCTTGGTATTGTGTAGCTGTAGCATTAGAGAGGGCTGTAGGGACCTACTCCTAAAGGTTGCACCAGCTGAGAACCAAGCATTACAGGGCAATCATTACTTAGGAACCTAAAACAATTAACTCCATCAAAAACCTGAGCTAACTATTCCAAAAGTGCGAATGAGTTTGGATCACCTTTTAGCAGGCTGAAGACAGGAGAATTTTTTGGGTGTCCTAATCAAGACGAGGATGTTCTAGCACCTTTGCCCTGAGTCCACCAAATGCACCTTTGCTGCAGGGTTTGCTTGCTTCAGTGTGTTGGCTTCGAGACAAATTCTGAGAGAGCACAAGAAAGTGGACTCAGGACATCAGGGCTCTGTCCTGGTGGTTTGTTTGTTGACCCTTGCTGAGCTACCTCTGAAAGCTGTAAAATTCTCTGCTGCAGAAAGCCCCACGTTTCAGGTGTTCCAAGACAAATTTGGATTGGGATTCAGTGACAGGCAAGGAGGAAAACAAAACAGCGCACTCAACTCGGCCCAGCTCAAATCAGCTTAACAGCTCAATTTAACTCAGCCCAAACAATTTCACAACACCCCTGTGAAACAAAAACCTCTGAGCTCTGTACTTCTCCACAAGGTAGGAGACACTAAGGATCAGATGCAGCTGGAGCCAATGCATCCTTAAATCTAACTACCCAAAACTGCTTTAGCAAAGTCAAGGGCGACCTGGGGGGATCACTCACACTTCTGATGACTTCTCCGGGAGTTGTGAAGTTCCTCAGGCCAATTTCCAGCACTACCAGATTTTCTGAATAATGCCTGGTGCCACAAGAGATCAGTGATAAGAGGGAGAAAGGTGTGTCAGTGGGGAACATGCAAGCCCTGACCAGCTTGACCTTGAAGCACTAACTAATAAGGAATAAATCCACGAGGTCAGCAGGTGCTTTATACACTTAGACAAAATGCTCTGGGAAGGCAAACTTTGGAAATTTTAAGTTTTGCCCTCAAAAAAATGAATGCTTAGGTCCACTGCCTCTCCATCATGCCTTCTTCAGTGGTCCTGTGATGGGATGGATCATCTGAATTAGCTGCAGGAGCCCAGGGAAACTGCTCTCCCTCTGAAATCAAAGGGAGCTGGACTGCCCTTAGGACAGAGAATAGAAGAGAATGAGTGCTAATGAGTTTTAAAAGGACTCATTATTAAGATAAATGCACCTTGACACATCCTATGAGTGTCTCAGTTTCTTTCCCAGACAAACAAAAACAGTTTGAGCTGCCAAAGTCTTGTCTTTATCTAAGCAGACAGGAAAGGAATCAAACCTCAGTGGTCTCACTGCACAGCAGCTTTGCTGAAGCACTGTTGTGCTACTGGCCTTCTGGAGGGTTTCTGCTCTGAAATATTGCCTGAATGGATAAATGTAATTATTGGGTTAAAGCCGGCTGATCGGACAATTCCTATGTATAATCCTGTGATAATACTTGCACATCTGCTGGTATCTCCTTGGGCAGGAGCCTGTCGCAGGAGAAGTGTCTGCTCTGCTGTGTCACTGGTCCTGCCAGCCAGCAACTCAAGAGCCCCAGGAGAACAGAATGAGTTAAAAAAAAACCTCCTGTCTACACTTTGGGGTAACATTTAATGCAGCTTTAAAAGATTCTGGGATTTTTAGGGATGGTGACTCCACCACCTCCCCGGGCAGACCATTCTAGAACTTTTTCACCCTTTCTGTAAAAAACTTCCTCCTAATATCCAACCTATATTTCCCTTGGCACAGCTTGAGACTGTGTCCTCTGGTTCTGTCAGTGCTGCCTGGAGAAAGAGACCGACCCCACCTGGCTACAACCACCTTTCAGGAGATGTAGGGAGTGATAAGGTCACCTCTGAGTCTCCTTTCCTCCAGGCTCCATCATTTACAGATGAATTAATGGCAACACCTGGAGTAGGTTAAGGGAAATTGTTTAAAGTAATGATGACAAATCTCAGTTTTGAAATAATTTTCTGTTTAGTGAGGGCCCTCCAGGTTTTCTTTGCCTCAGTCCCCGGAGAAGTCTGCCTGTCTGTCTGCTTTTCAGGGCTCTGCAATTCAAGTGTGTCTTTGCCTGGTTGGAAGATCACCTGTCTCACAACATGACATAATGTCACAGGAGCTCTGGTAAAGAAAGCATTAGTGGTTCAGGGGTCTTAAACTGAGCCAAAGTTTGAGTAAGTCCACGGCATATGCCAAGTGATGCCAAACAGGAGGACTTTTGTTTCACCTTTCAGAAGAGCAGCCTGATTTGCAGCAGAAAGGACACAAGTATATTCTGAAAATCAGGTGCCATTCAAATATTTTGTTGAGAAGGGAAGATAAGAAAACAGTGACTATAATTTAAAATCTTGGACTCTGAAAGTGGGGATTATGGAGCTGTAAGGAAGAAGTAAAAGCTTCCCCTTTAGCCCTCTGAATACAGCTTTTAATTAAAGTTCAGATTTGTACACTGTAGACACAGCAGTGTTATGGGCTTACTAAGAGAAATAAACTGAATACTTAAATGAATTATCAATATAAAGTGATTCTTAATGAATTCAAAGTTTAATCTATAAAATATATGCTAGATTTAGTTCTTACGTACGTAAGTGTAAATAAAACCCCTTTGAGATACAAAAAGCTATAAGCTGAATCTGAGTGAGCCCAAGTTCTATTTTGACACCATGGAACAACTTTTAACAACATTACCAAGAGAAGAACCTGACCTATAAAACTGGAAATAAAGACGGAAATGTGGTCAGTTTTCATTTGGAACAAAGCACTTTTCAGCAGGTAAAGGGCACCCCATGTGAGAGAAACTTGTCTGTTAAGCTGAAAAAGTACTTAGAAGAGGATACATCTGTCCCAGTATTGTCTTCTGAAAACAGCCAGATGACTAATGTAGATTAGCCACCTAATTTTTATAGACATGTAAAGATAGGTGAGTATGCCAAAATAAATCATTGCAGCTCTGACCTGCACAGTCTGTCTCTATATATGATTCATCTGCAGATGGAAAACTGCATTTGGTGAGCATCTCTGTATTGCCAGCAAGTTGTTGAGGAGCAAAATTGCTTAATTTTAGTTTCCCTCTTCTGATCAGAAGGCTGTAGGCATGGATTTATAGGGAGAATTAAAATAATCATATTTACATGTATACAATGGAAGAGGCAATTAAGAGGAGTTAGGAAAAGCCAAACTTCAAGAGATGTTAACACTGAAAGAGAACAACAATTACTTGGCATGATACCCAGGGTAAAACTAGCAGCAAGATAATTCAATCAAGACAGAGAAAAAGTGAAATTTGGACAGACTTTACAGGAAAGACTTTCTCAGAGAAAGACTTATGGGGATATGGAATAATTTGAAATCCCTGAAAAAAAAAAAAAAAGATATTAAGCCAGGCAAAACAGAACTTTAATGAATATTCTGATGAAAACTCTCACAAGAACAAGAAAATTGCCTGGACTGTCTAACTGGTTTCTTCTCTATTTAAATTCTGTAAGTTTGATTTCTGCTTCCTGCAATGAGTTCAATAGGGTAAATCCCTTTAACAGTAGCTATGTTATCGTGGTTAATTTGCCTTGGGCAAGGCTGCTTTTTGCTTTTCCACAGTAAATGTCCCACAATGTGGCAGACACCCACAGCTCAGCTGTGCCCACAAACACACCTGCCCTGGCTGTCGCTGCAAGAGCAGCTCAGCTTTACCTCCAGATCTAGCTCAGGCTGGGGCTCAGGTTATAGTGGTACCCCGAATTCATTCATGTGGGCTTCCCAGGAGATGCTCTTTTTGCTTGTTCAAATATTTTTTAGCACCTGGTCATGAGGAACAAAAGGTGCTGATCAGTTTTCTACTTGCTGAGTGCCTGGCCCTTGAAGAGCCGTTCCTTTTGTGCTAGAAGGATTTTGGGTGCTTGAAAGCAGCTGTGGTAGCAGAGTCTCTGTTGGAAAATTGGGAAAGATATTCCTAGGGAATGAGAAGATTAAGCTGGAGAAATATTCAGGTGAAATGTAATCCTTAACAAGATTTTTGATGCAGCACTTGCATTGCAAATGGTGGACTTTGTTGTATTCTCCAATTAACATTACGTGGAAATAGAAATATGGAGTTCTGAGGGAGACTCCAAACAGTTTATGAATCTGTGTCCATTTCAAGAAATTATTTCATCCAAAAAAGACACTGTTTTTAAAAACATTCACACTGAATGCTCTTACACATTAAATACTTCAACACAGGAAATGCCAAAGCAATCTCTGTCAGTATTTTTTTATGAAATATTTTGACTTTTGTTTCAAAATGTGTTTTTTTTTTTTTTTAATTTAAAAATTGACTGCAGTGAACAGGAAAAAAATATGAAATAAAAAAATATCTCAAAATAGTTTCAGGACACAAGAAGAGGTTTATTTTTGGAGTGAACAAATTCCTTCAAGTTGACCCCAAATTAAGTTTGTTATTATTCTTTCTTTTGCCTAGCTGGAAATCCTGAACATACTTTCTAGCAGACCTGCCCAGGATTTTCTCTTGGATTTCTTTTAGGCCACTGAACAGAAAAAAACAGAAAAAAAAAAAAATTTCTGTCTCTACTGTGGAATGTATTTCAGGGAGCAGTCTTGCCCTGGTTGGAGATGACACTGCATCTTTCTTATCTCTATGACTAACTTCCAGACACCCAAATTGCCTCCTAACATATGGAAGATGTATGGGCAGGATTTTTTGTACAAGCCAGACTGCAGCAGATGGGTGAAATATACAGCACTCTGTCTTTGATTTAGCAAAAATAATCTGCTTCACATTCGTGGAGACTGCAGGGTTTTCCCATGAAGTTTCTACTCAGGCTGACTTCTCTAAGGGCTCTGCTAAAATTTCAAATAATTTGTAACTTGATTATGCTAATTTTTTCTCCATTCAGGGAGAATATAGTGTATTTGATGCCCATTTCCTCTCCTTTGACCACCTCTATGACATTTTGTTTCTCAGAAGAGAATTAAAGTCTTAAAGCAAGAGAGATACTTCAATATACTTTAACATATAAATATAATTTTTAAAATAGATATAATTTAATATATAAATAAAACCCACGAGGTTTCTGGTGGAACAACCCCAAAGGGAGTCTGGAGAACACCCCAGGCTGGTTCACAGAGGACTCTCTCACCCACACAGAGAGGAGGTGTCAATGCTGGACCTTCTGCACATGGACAAAGCTGCTGGCTCCCAGTGAGCTCCAGCTCTCAAGGTGATAACTTATTTCAATTTCTTACCCAACAATGACCTGGCCCATGCAGAGGTGCTCTGATGTGATGGCCACAGGAACATTTGGGTGGCAGCCACACTACAGTAACAACTCTAATGTTCAGTCACTCAGGACACGACCCTGAGTTTCACTACTCAGAGGCAAGAGAGGCACTGAGAGGCCCATAAGCCACGTCTCTCTGAAGAGGCAGATGGTTCTGACTCCCAAAATTCAGTTACAAATGTCTGTAAGATGCATATAAGCCCAAGGGCAATGAAACTCTTTCAAGCTCAAACGACATGCGGTCACTCCAAATTCTAATTTCATGGCACAATTTTTCCTCTCTGTTGTCACACCCGAGCAGTGAGACAAACTACTTTTCGAGATGGGTAGGAAAAAAAGGAAAAAAAAAAAATAAAAGGAGGCAGCACTCAAATCTATCCAGCTATGCTGGGAAGTGGAATCCATTCAAGGACCCTGTGCTGAAGGGATGCTTTCCTCATGCCTCAAATAAGGAGATGAGGGACACAAGGAGAAGAACAAGGCTGACCCTGTCTCTGCTCGCTCCTGCTGGTGCTGGTAGTGTTGCAGAGCCAACCCCTTTCACTAAATGAGCTTTCTCCACTGTGGTGCCCTTTGTGTTTCAGAGGTCTGCTCCCTCCAACGCCAGTAAACTCTCATTTTTCAGGCTCCTTGGAGCAGCTCCACATGGAACAAGGACAGGCAGCCTCAGCACTGCATTTGAGTAAGAGCAGTCTCTTACTAAACACACGGGGGTTTTTTTCCTTCTTTTTGTAATTTTGTTTTTGTGTAATGTTCCGTGCTGGGCTATGCAGCAGGAGCAGGCACATGGACTGCAGCCCTGCTCTGTACACCAGGTGGCCTCAGTGGTATGTGCTTCAGCCCTGATCATCTCGAGGTGCAACCACCACTCCTGAGGATGCCCTTTTTGTTTGCAGTGATCTGAGCACGCTTTGCAGTGCAGTGAAACACAGCCAAGAATCGTGCAACAGAAGAAAATGTAGGAGATAAAACAAATGTAGGGATTGATATCAGAAGGCATCTGTTAAACACACATAATGTTAATATGAAACAGCTCTGCAGAGAATGAGTGTTGTAGCTACCTGGAGGGACAGAGAGTTGTTATCCTCTTCTCTCAGGATAAAGTTCTTAAAAAATAAAAGCCTCAGCCACAGGCAAAAATTTTGCTTGCTGCCACATAGTGATTCATTCATTGAAGAGGAAATGGAGGAACCAACAGGTAACCGATAAACCTGCTGCATGGGAAACTGCAAGAGGGTCTCAGTGAGAGGCTGCGTGTTCCCATGGAGGGAAGCTACGGCTGGAATCTCTCAGCTCACCGAACTGATTTAGTATGTACACAAAGCAGGAATACAGTGATTAAATCTGCTGGCCACATGAAGTTAGAGGATGCTATTAGTGCGATGGAAAATTGTGAGTCACAGAAACTTGGCAGGGCTCAGTCATACAAAATGTAGGTTGTCCACCCTTGGTGGCAGTCATCTGACTAAAAACGAATTTCTGTGGAGGAGCTTCTCACCATGAATTCTCTTTACTGTTAGCAGAGACAAAAGCACTTTAAACATACTATCCATGTCTTAAAATAGATACCTAAGGTACATTTAAAGGACTTTGCACTAAGTGTAGCTATCACTCACTCTTGATGGTAAAGACTCCATAAGGAGTCTGGGTCAGCTGCAGATGCATGAACTGTGCTCATCTAGATGCTGCAAGATTAATCACGTTTGGCTTTAGAGGAGAATAATAAATTCTCTGCAAGGTGGTGCCATACACAGAAAGGGCTAGAGGAAAGGCAGCTTGCCTCTGATTTTCAAACTGGAAAACAAGGAAACAAATAAAAAAACTGAAAGTAAACCATAGTCCTGGACTGTTAAGTGAATGTATTTCCTGTACTGAAAATTCTGCTATGAGACAGAAATGAATAGATGAATTTCCACCAGGAGCAAGTGCAAAGGGTGTAGGTGGTGATGACCAGGCAGTGACCATCACTTCAGAAAGGGCTGAGGTACTTTGGCCATTGGCAAGGCAAGGCAAGGCAAGGCAAGGCTGTGGGGTTTTCCAGGTGCTGTCCAAAATTTCTTTTAGCAGATTAGCCTTTAGCTTGTGAACCACCTCTATCTTTCCTCAGTATTATCGAAGATAGAGCCAAGTTTTCACTACTTGTTTTTGAGCTGTTCCCCACATACCATGCTGCCTGCATCTCTCCTCAGCATGGCTTTTCTCCCTGCCATGCCTACACTGACCTGGTCAAGCAGTGTCCCAGACCCTAAGCTTTCCCATTCCCTGTATTTTTTACCAAAGATTACTAAAAGAACTTCTCTGCCTGCATGGGGATTAACTGGGCCAAATCTGGGCCAGGAGTCAGTGCCACATCCTATAGCTTGACTTTTCACCTCCTTTTTTCCCTTCCCTCTTTAGCCTTTCAAAAATAGGAGAGGAATTGGAACACTCAGAAATCAGAGGAGCCATCAGGATTGCAACTGCTCGCCAGAATGGAGGGATACATGACTGGAGAGACAGAAAAATCACAGAGACATCTGAGAGAAGGAGGGAATGAGGAATTAAAATGATCAACACCTAGAATTAAACCATCAGTCAGCAGAGATTAATTGCAATGGGAAGCAAGGCGGGGCTATGCAATATCTGACATATTCTATTTCAGCAGCAGAAAAACTCTCCTTTCAGGAGCTAGTTAGTGGCCAAATAACTCAGGTTGCTCAGAAAAGCTGTGACTGCCCCATCCCTGGAAGTGCTTAAGACCAGATTGGATGAGGCTTGGAGCAGCCTGGGATAGTGGAAGTTGTCCCTTCTGAAGGCAGAGGATTTGGAGGGGGATGGACTTTACTTCCAACCCAGAGCGTTCAACGATTTTGTGATTCTGAGTTGGTTAAAACAGGGGAAATATTTGAAGCTCTGTGTCCCTTGGTTTTGTAAAGGAAAACCACAATCCTTTATTCTATTTGAACCCTTTGCATGTTTGCCAAGGGGTGACACGGACAGCCTGCCTCAGGGCATCCCTCACTCATCCTCCAGTTCTGGGCCCCTCAGTTTTGGAAGGATGTTGAGATGCTTGAGTGGGTCCAGAGGAGGCAACAAGGCTGGTGAGGGGCTTGGAACACAAGCCCTGTGAGGAAGGTTTGAAGGAACTGGGGTTGTTTAGCCTGGACAAGAGGAGGCTCAGAGGTGACCTTATTGCTCTCTACAGCTTCCTGAAGGGAGGTTGCAGTCAGGTGGGGTCGGTCTCTTCCACCGGGCAGCACCGACAGAACCAGAGGACACAGTCTCAAGCTGCATCAGGGAAGGCATAGTTTGGATATTAGGAAAAAAATTTTCACCAAAAGAATAATAAAGTTCTGGAATGATCTTCCCAGGGAGGTGGCAGAATCTCTATCTCTGGATGTGTTTAAAAAATGACTGGACATGGCACTTGGTGCTATAGTCCAGTTGAGGCACTAGGGCATAGGTTGGACTCGATGATCATAGAGATCTCTTCCAACCTCATTAGTCTGTGATTCTGTGATTCTGTGATTCCTCACCTGTCTTGGAAGGCCACCAAACTGCAAGTGCTTGGCTTCTAATGGGACAAGGCTCAAGGAGGTTTTGGCAAAAGATGAAGTAATTGGATGTGTCTTATAAGAAGGCAGTGGGCAGTAGGAAAGGAGGGAGGTGAGGTTTGGAGATGGCAGAGTTACCTGTGAGGCACAAAGGTGAGTTTAAGTTCAGACATGCAGCTCAAGAGTTAGACCAGAGACCACAGCCAAAGCCTGGTAAGGACGTGGTGAGTCAGATACTGGGCAGTGGGGAGAAACATTTTTCATTATTGTAAACTATTTTTTCCCTCCTACACTGCTTAATTGATCTCTGGAACCCACTACTGTAAAGTATTACTGGGCATGCAATTTTGCAGGAGGAAAATATAGTTGGGAATACTCTGAGTTATCTCACAGAGGATAGATGCATAATGGAAGCAGAATATAACATAAACTCTCATACTACAGGGTATACAATCATTACTGCTGACAGGTTTATATAGCAAAATTAGTCCATAATTGCTCAGAGGGAATTCTTGTGTCTTCCTCTGAGGAACTCTTGGAGGAAGAATCTGGATTAAAAGCATAGCTAATTGTATCCAGCACAACTCTTCCTATATCTTAGCAAATCTTTTGCATTTCTGACTCATATGATACGGAAAAAAATTCATATCTCCTGCAGGTTACATAAATTTCAATAAGAACAGAAGTTTAATTTCTGTGAATGGGATTCCTGGGAAAAGCAGCGAGATCCAAACAAAAGCAGTGCACGAGCTGTTTTGCAGGGCCATTGTACCTGCAGGCATCTGATGGAAGTGCAGTTGTGCATAGTCAGTAAACATCTCCTATTAAATCAGTGCCTTAATTGCAGGGCCCCCTGAGACTTTTTTACAGGGTCTCCTGAGACTCCTTCCACCGAGGTCCATTTCTCTTTGTAGCACTTGTCCAGATGTACAGAAGATAGAATTGGTTTTTCCTTGTTTTGATTTTTTTTTTTTAATTTTACTTGAAAATCTAGAATTAAAGACTATAAATTCCAGCATGCAAATTAATGTTTAGGGAACTGAATTAGGGACAAATACATCTCAAGGTTCATAGGGCATCCATTTTCCCTGGTGGTGTCCAGTAGGTGCTATTAAGTGACCTCTGGGTTTTTGGATGCCTGAGTTTTTGGATGCCTGGGTTTTTAGGTGCCTCAGGTGGTACAAATTCACAGCAAAGATGAAGGAAACCACAGCCTGGTTAGCTTGTGGGATTTCTACAGTTTAAGGAAAGAAAATAGGCTCTTGAGACCTCAGCTGGTGTCTTGGATGGGAGATACTGAATTCTATGGCTGTGCCAGCTAATAGAGTGAAATGTCTGAAGAGGAAAAGAATAATTATTCTTCAGGATGGTAGGAACATATGACGGAATTCCCCATCCTCTGATAAACATATCTACAAGCAAGTGATCAAATTGAAATACTTTTGGTTCATAAGCAGCTAATCTGCAAAGAAATCTCTCCCCTGTTTCTCCCACTGCTTTCACAACACTATTTTCATTTCTATCTAGATTTGTTTGCTTGTTAGTCTGTGGCCTCCCCCTAAGGATGTAACTGCAGATGGATGAATTATTTTATTTTATTAAATATTATTCTTGGCTTTTTGGAGATGTTTTTTGTTTTGCTTTAATGATTATTCCTTCTGGTGTTATTTCAGTTTTCAATTACAACTTGTGTGTGTATGTGTCTGGTACACTACCATTTTGTAAATGGATGTATGCACTTATTGTTAATTGATTCCCCAAATAAACCCAAATGCTTGCATTGAAATAATGTATTATATTTCTTGCATGCCACTGAGCTGGATGCTTTCCAGTTTGGCATCTACTGTTGCTCCAGAGATGGACATTTTTCTCTCCCTGCCATTACCCCTGGAGTGAACAGAGATGATGTTATGTCAATTTTCTCTGCAGACCTCATATGGTTGGTCAATGTCTCTGAAAAAAGGTGGCAAAGTTACATCTCTAAGTGTGTGTTTAGGCATCTAGGCAGACAGTTGCTTTTAAAAATACCCCAACAACACACTAAACACTCAGCAACCCACAGAGGCTGCAGTGAAGGTTTGTTCCCTGAAGTTAGGCCATTATGAAGGGTATTTTTCAAAACCAGTCCCTGTTGGCCTGTATGTGCTTCTACCAAAACCACTGTCTGATTGAGAGTTATAGCAGAAATGAGAATTAATCCACAATTGGTCCTTTAGCCAGTTTTTGCAATCCAACTTCTTTTTTTTTTTTTTTTTTTTCAGGATTTAGCTAGAAAACAAAACTGAAGTCCCTGATGGTGGGACCATGCACTTCAGCAGGTTTCAGCAGGTCATCTAGTCCTTTTTACGCCAGAAAAGAAAGATAATCACCTTTCAACTGTGATTCATCCCACATATTACAAA
The DNA here is from genome assembly GCF_017590135.1 of Pyrgilauda ruficollis. Classification (NCBI taxonomy): domain Eukaryota; kingdom Metazoa; phylum Chordata; class Aves; order Passeriformes; family Passeridae; genus Pyrgilauda; species Pyrgilauda ruficollis. Next base: position 1,585,404 of record NW_024508545.1, on the reverse strand, counting down.
CATCTATCTTAGGAGTAGATGAATAATTTCCTGGAGGTGCTTCTGTCTCTCTCTGCCTTCTCTCCACTCAGGAAACCTAGAAGAAAGCTTAAGAGAGACTATAAATTGTAGATAGCTAAAAGAGGGGAGATGAATCCCACTGTGCACCAAAAATCAATGACTGTTGATTCATTGAATTCTAACTTTCAAATGCTGTCAGCATTTCTGTTTTGACAGTTTGGGATTTTATACTGCTAACTACTTCCTGCCATTTTTTACAAACCCCACCCACCCTCAAAAAAAAAAAAAAAAAAAAAAAATTAAACTGGCCCATTAGGGTGGTATGGAAATTGGTTACGGGAATTAAATTAGTTGGACAATCACAGGCAATTAATGTTGTTTTAGGGAGTAAGGGGTTTCATATTTGGCCTTCCACTGCCAGAATGAGTCAAGTTTTCCATGAAACACAAAAACACTTGTGCTGTTAGAGCCAGTGCAGAGGAAGCACGGGCAGCCTGGGATAGTGGAAGGTGTCCCTGCCCATGGCAGGAGGTGGAATGAATGATTTTAAGATCCTTTCCAGCCCAAGTGGAGGATAAGGGAAGATTCCTCTCTGCTGGTCCTGAGAGGATAACTTAATGGAAGTCTACAGCTGGACAAAGTCCCTGATAAAATACTTTCCAAGAACAGGAAGCAGAAGGATTTCCTTCCTGGGAAGGGAATAGTTCAAACCATCCGAGGCATGAGTGTCCAGGGCTCACACGTGCCGAGCAGATCCAGCTTGCTCCCACTGTGGGGTACATCTCACCCTGCAGAGCCAGCACTCGGTCCTGGAGCACAGCTGGGCCCTGGCCTGGGCTGAGCAGCCTGCTAATTACACTGGCCTTTCAGCAGGATTAATTATCACCGAGTTGATAAAGCACAATTGTTTTTGGCTGCCACGCTGGCTTGTTTGGGACCTCTGAGTGGTGTTGTGTTATATGTTGCATTCAGGGCCACAGGCATGAAGGAAAATGTTTTGATGGTGATTATATAATAATGTGTGTTGATGTCAATGGCTAAAGAACTGGAAGGGAGTATGAAAAGCATAAGTAGCAGCTTGCTGAAAAGAAACTCCTCATCTGTGTGAAATCCTTCCTGGTTTAGCAATAGTGTTTTTAACCTGTAGAGTATAATAATGTCCCCAAGGAAGTTGAGAACCCCCAGAATGATTTAAAAGCAGTTAATCCTTCATATCAAAGCACAGCACAGCATCCAAAGATTATTGAGCCTTAATATAAAGGGCTACTCAGTATTACCTGGTTATCTGCTGACAAAGTTGAAACCAACATCTTGTCATCCTCTGACTGAGCATGGTAATGTTTTAGAATTGGAGACACATAAACAATAAGAAACAGAGGATTGTACAAGGAACTTACAAAGGAGGTAATTTATCTTACTCCAATATTGATCAATCCTCAGCCACAAAATGCAATACAGAAATGTCAAGCATTCTGGTGTTGCTCAGTGTGACCAAGTTTTCTGATGTGATCATCTGGGGGGAGCAGGTGCCCTTCTGAATGATGCTTTTTGTAAAGGTGGGACAGCGGTGTAAGCCCAGCCATTCATTACCCTCCTATCCTGTCTCCAAAAGAAATTTAGAAGACATCATTCCCAAAAATTGCATTTAGGAGTTTAACACATGAAAAATGAAACATAAAAAATCTCTTCCTAATTCCCATGCATGTATGTTAGTGACACTAATTATATCACATGATAAGATTAACATAATTTGAGTTGTGCTTTTCCCTTTTCCCTTTTTTATTCAGTGGCTGACGTGTTGAAACTTAATAAAAAACCAAGAAAAAACTAGAAAATCTTGTTGAGACTATTTTCACAGGGAGGGTGCTTTTGTGCTTAGGTGATTTGAACTCCCTCTCATAGACCTGGAGGTGGGTGAGTCCAATATATTCATGACAGCATCCTGGAAGGGACCTTAAAAATCATCCAGATCCAACCCCCTGTGACAGTCAGAGGCACCTTCCACTATCCCAGGTGGCTCCAAGCCCTGTCCAGCTTGACCTTGGACACTTCCAGTGATCCAGGGGCAGACACAGCTTCTCTGGGAATGCTGTGCCAGGGCCTCACCACCCTCACAAGGGATAATTCCTCCCCAGCATCCCATCTAACCCAGGCTTTTTTCAGTGTCATGCCATTCTCCCTTGTCCTGCCACTATCTGCCCATGGGAAAAGCCATTCTATTTCACAGAAACTTTGAGGTGTGCTGACCACAGGGGTACAGTGGGGTGTAGGCAGCCATCCTGCTCCTCTCTGCTTGCTCCTGACTGCCATGAACCAGGCCAAACTAGCCAAAATATTCCCTGCCCTAAAGCCAGGACATGTCCCAGCAGTGCTGCTTGGATATCCACAGTCTGAAGAGGCTGGCAGCTGGGGGACCTTAAAAAAATCCCCCAGGATTTATTCTAATGTCCTAATCTGACATCAATATAAGTAACTTGGTGCAAAAAACCACTGATGCAGAGCTCTACTTAATTTATTAGTTGGCAGACATAAGCATTTGCTATATGCCAGTTGCAAGGGCATTTTTGCAGCCAGACTTTTTGCATCCTTTTCCTTTTGAATACTTGTAAAGGTCATATTGGTCTTGGCTACTCATTTATTTCCTTTCTCTCATTGAATTTTTAACAATGACAGGCGTTCATCCAAAGCTCTGGGCTCCTCTACACTGCATTAAAATTCACAATGTCATTTGCTTTCAGTAAATATATTCAAATGAGCTGCCTTCAAAACCATAAATGACTCACCATACAATCAATCATAATTGCATGAATTTCTCCTCTACATGTTGTCCTTTAGTGCCCAGAAGAAACACATGACGTAACTGTTACCAGAAACTGGTTGTGGAAAAGAAATTTGATGTGATCATTTTTATTCTCTAAGGAAAACTTGGTAAGTTAAATACAGGACCAGTTTTGGCTGGAAAATGAGACAGATACATGTAAATTTTATATTACCACTCAGAGCTCTGAGTTCCTGTACTTAAGAAAACTTATCTTTCTAATCAATTATTAAGTTTCAAAATGGAACATGTGCTTCTCTCTTACTTTCCCATAAACCTCCCTGACAATTTTAAACATACATATTCACATGCAGAATGTCTGCTTGTTAAAACAGTACATGGTCAAAGCTTCCAGCTGATTAAAAATGATCAAGGCATCCTCTTACAGGATACAGAGTATTGTGCCAGGGAAATAAGTGCCTAACTAAAAATTGTCCAAAATATTTTAAAATTGTAATCTATTTTTTTCTCATGCAGTATTCTATGCAGTAAAAAAATCTATGCAGTAAATTCTATGCAGTAAAAAAATTACTAAAAAGAAAATAATAATCTAATTAGTCCTTACAGATAACAGTGGAACTACTGCCTTCCCCTGTGCTCCTGATAAGGTTGGGAACAGGTTTATCACTAAATCATAGAGATAAGAGTTAGAAGAGGTCTGTTAGGAAATCAGTTTCTCTTTGTAAGTGTAGAATTGTTCCCTCCAACATACTTTCTGAGGATCTATCTGGTCAAGCATTTAATGTCTCGAAACAGCAAGGCTCCAGCCACTTCCCTTGAGAGATGACTTTGTTACTTACCAGATCTCAGTGTGAGGGACTGAGTTCCAAACTAAATTTTACTTTTCATGTGGCTAGAGAGTTACTCTGTCTCAGCAACGACTGCCTTAAACCCTGTGCCCTTTTTCGTGTGATAAACCCATCCTGTGTTCGCGCAGCTTTGAACCCAGAGTTCAGATCCTGGTTTACTTTGCTGCTTGAATCCATGCCTCTCTCCCTCAAGGCTGATTTAAGTTACTGTCAGCATTATTTAACCTGCTGGTGCTTGACAGATATGTTCTATGGAATGGCTAAATTCCCAATAGTCAACAGTGCTCCTCTGCAGCAAAGATTGCGAGAAATAAGCAACAAATATTGTTAGAAGTGAAGAAATATGGGGAGATTGTATCTGTATCTGATTGTATCTCAGCTGTAGATATCCCTGAGGATAAAATAAACAAGTACAATGCATATCAGCTTCCCCCCCTGCCTGCCTCATGCATTACTTGTCTTCTTTGGGTCCCATCCAAAGACCTCTGAACTAAACAGAAAACTTTCACTGACTTCAATAAGATTTGGGTCAACCCCTTAAGGGCTGTGATTTTTGTCTTCCCAAAGTGTGTGGCCATGATTCAGTGGGATATTTCAGCACACAGCTGCCTCCAGTTCTGGAGTTATCTCAGGGCTTTTGCTGAGGTTTTTCATACACTAAATAAGAATGTGCTTAACCAAGAATTGTTGATTCTTCGCATTTAATACCGAGTGGGCCCTGTGGAATGCCAAACATCATCATTTTAAAATTATGCATTTTATCTATATCAGATGTATTGAAGATGCATTTTATATGGCAGTAATTCAAAGCACAAAGCCAATTACTCTGCTGGTATCGCCCTGTGTATTTACACTGCTCAAAAATGTGTCTTGTGGCTTTACCACAGCTTGCTAATACAAACTTCTTTCACTAACCTGTCTCAGAACATCAAACAAAAGCAAAATCAAATAGAAACGTAAACTTCATAGCCTGTGATATATGTGGATTATATCCAGTGAAAACATTTTTGATAGAACAATTTTATGTTTAAAATGAAGGCTGATTGAAGCTGGAATATTTTGTAGGAACACAACTATTTCAATGACATTTTTTATGGGAAAAATGTCTCAGCAAATTGCTTTGATTTTCTTATTTGTGTCACTAACGTAGAAATTATTTGTTTTGAGAAAAGAAAAAATGCGTTTTTGAATTTACCATACTGTTTTGTCTTGACATATAGCAATTACTGAATTCATTATGTAGTTTAATATAGTGTATTATATTCAATATTTCATAACAGTGCTTTTCAAAATTGCAATGAAGCATTTCTACTTTTCCAAACTAGTACATCAATAATTCTTCATGAGATTTTCAAAATTTCTGTTCCCTGAAAACCTCTCTTTAATTTTTTTCAATTTTCTACTCTAGTTCAATATACAAACATAATTTTATCATCTTCTCAGCCCTCACATAAGCTTGAATTTCTGGGCACTTGCAGTACCAACTCAATCATAGGTATTTGCAGATTGAAGCTTCTACAGATAAAGCCAACTGCAGTCAAATTTGTGCACACTAAGTCCAGACTCTCAGATACAATCTGAGATAGCCCCTTCCTTCCTCATGTGTATCCTCATCACTGGTTCTGGAAATGCAGTTGCTATCACAGAATCACAGAAGGGTTGGGGTGGAAGGGGTCTTAAAAATCATCCAGCTCCATCCCCATGCCATGGGCAGGGACACCTTCCACCATCCCAGATTGTTCCAAACCCTTTCCATGGGCACTGCCAGGGATCCAGGGACAGCCACAGCTGCTCTGGGCACCCTGGGCCAGGGCCTGCCCACCCTCCCAGCCAGCAATTCCTGCCCAAGATCCCAAAATCTGTGCCTGCCCTGTGGCAGTGGCAGCCATTGCCTGTGTGCTGTCCCTGCAGGCCTTGTCCCCAGTCCCTGTGCAGCTCTCCTGGAGCCCCTGGAGGCCCTGGCAGGGGCTCTGAGGTGTCCCTGGAGCCTTCTCTTGTGCAGGGGAACAGCCCCAGCTGGGCCAGGCTGGCTCCATGGGAGAACTCACTGAGATAAACTTCTATGAAAAAAAGATCTGTTTCAAAAAAAAAAAAAAAAAAAAAAAAAAAGAAAAAAAAAGTCAAGTCAGCAAGATTGCATTCTGCACATAGATGTGAAAAATCATAGCAAGCTACAGGCAAAGGAGAATCCAGCTACCTGGAACTCCTGGCTGGAGAGCAGCTGCCCCTTCTGCTACCCCACTTGCTCACCTCAGAACGTGGTGGTGGAAGCACATTGGGAATTCTGCTCTGGGATTCCACGTTGTAGTGCATGGTAGTGAGCCACACATGGCCACGTTTTGTTTATGACAGATGGCTCTTCCCAAAAATATGATGTGCAAGATTGTGCTGACTTGGACAGTTCTGCATAAACTGAGGGGGATTGACAGGGTGTAATATACATTTTCTGTTTACTAAAAGTCTAGAAGAGAATGGGCCAAGCCCAGCAAAGAACAGCCTGTTTCAAAGATATTATGGCTGGAAAATGTTGTTTCTCACAGAGATCATCTCTCTATAATAAGCTTCAATGTGATCCTGTATGGTGGGGAAAAAAAAAAAAAAAGAACTATGCAGATTAAGAAAGGAGTCAATCACATGATTTTTATTTGTATGCTATCATGGAGATGTCTGTGAGAGGAAAAGAGAACTTCTGCCTGTCTCCACAGCTCTGCACAAAGCCAGCCTAGCTGGAAACAAGCTACCTCATGGCCTAGAAACCGCTCGTGGGAACCACGTGGAGTTCAAACGCAAGAAGGAGGATTTCTCAGTGATGAACAGGCACCCTGAGAGAGGCTGTGTTGATGGACAATTTGCAGCAGTCAGCTGGGAATTGGACCAAACAAAGCACACATGCAACCTTGCTGGAGCGGCAGCTTGGGAGGGCCGTGCTGAATTTCCCAGCTGGGACCCTGTAGCCCACACCTGGGACTTGCTCTACCTTTGTTAGTCCTTTTCCTGCTCTTTGCTGGATGTATGCTGAGTGGAGAATGCATGCATAATATGGGGCCAACCAAAAAACCTTTCCTAAATCCTAAGGATTATAATTCATCGTGAGGTATTGGGGTGGTTCTGATGTCCCTCAGCAGCAGAGATTAGTCTAGGTCTGGTGGGGTTAATGCAGCAGAACTGATTTGTGCCAGCTGAAGATCAACTCCCATTTTAAACCTTTTACTGGAAAAGGCGAAATTAATTGTTTTGCTCCAGATTTTTCCAGATGTTGGAGACTGGAACCTGCTACTGAAACAGGATCTCTCATTCCCTTTAGCTTTTCAGATTACACAGCAGACGGACAGACAGACAGAGCATAGAGGGCATTTTTGTTGCAGCTTCTATTTTTGTCACTTCCTCTGAACTGTGTAAAAACCTCCCATGACTAAAATGTCTTTCTTTTGCATGGGGGAATTGGGTCTTTTGGGATGATAAAACTGAGTTGCGTGGGAAGCATTTTTTTTTCATGGGCTAAGAAACTGATATTAAAAAAAAAATGCCATTACATTCCAAACTGAGATCTTTGTGAAAGTTCGTGGGAAATAGGAGAGATCTATCCTCAAAACAGCCGATTAATTCTCTCTTAGGTTAAAATGGGGGACTTCTCAGCATTTCAAAGCCCATGGTTTTAGGTACTTGGAAGGAGCCTCCATTTCTGTAGCTGTCACATTGATTGGAACTCCTTCAGAGAAAAGAATTTAAACCATATGTGCTTCTCTGAACAATTTAATTTCTATCAAAGCTAACGTTTGTTGATGACAAAACATTTTGCTCCAAAAATTCCTCTGATGATAAGAATTCACTAAGTAAAGTTTACATAACCTTTTTGGAGACCTTGACAGAAAAACCACGTCTTGAAAGCAGCTGAAATCTGACTGCTTGAAGATGACTGTTCCTTTCCCTCTGCAATTAGTTCAGCTGAGTTCTGCACAGAAAAACACTTCCAAAGTTCCTCACTGGCCTCACCAGGTTTTTCTCTCAGACTGTATAATCCCATGATTACATGGTGATGTTGATTCAATGTGACATGGTGTGTCAGTGGAGTTTCTAACCACTTATTTTGTACCACTGAAGGGAAAACCCAGCAGCCTGGATGCTTAAACTGAAGAAGAATTAAGAAAAAGAAGGAAATCTGATAATCATTATTGAAATCTACTTGCAGGTAACTGGCAGCTTTTCCTGAAAGTTTCAGCTGGTGATATTGTTCACAAAATGCTTGGCAGCCTGCCAGTCCACTCAATAGACATCTCTGCCAGGCTGTTTTGTAGCTACCTGTATTTAGCAATAATTTAGGAGGATGCTTGACTGGTTGACAAAAGCTCCCCCCCTGTACCCACCTTGAGTGTGGTCACACAGATGAAATCCTCGAGCTGGTTATTACACAACCTTGGGCATCCCCTCAGCTGCCCTGTTGGCTTTTTCATGCTGTTCTCAGAAGTGGTGGCTTTTCTGATCGTGAGTGTGAGAGGGGGTACAGTGCTACTGCAGGCAATAATTAGGTCATGGCTACGGGCTTGTCAAAAAGGGCATTGCATCCCCGCAACCTGAAATTGCAAAACTTTGCTGAAGACTTTACCCTGCAATCAAGAAAATACATTTTTATCCCTCTCTTTGAAAGGGAATGCAGTTTAGATGGAATCCTATTAGGAGAATTTTAAAAAATCACTTCAGATAGCATTACCAACAAAGCTCCCTCCCTAGTTTTTTTTTTTTTTTTTTTTTTTTTTTTTTTTTTTTTTTTTTTTTTTTTTTTTTTTTTTTTTTTTTTTTTTTTTTTTTTTTTCCTGAGAGAAAGGTTAAATCAGTATAAGGCACAACAAAAGATCAGGGGAGATATTGAATGTTGACAACATTGTTGAAAGACAGATGAACATCTCCAAGCACTCTTTGGTCACAGAGGGAGTGCTGAATCCAGCATGAAGAATAGCTTTTGAGAAATGTCAGCTGGCAAGAACACAGTATGAGGGAGCACTGAAAAAAGAGGAAAAAAACAACTAAGATGGGATACCAGATCCAGTTTGGAAAATTTGCTGTAATAACTATCTAAAAATTGTAAACAGACTTGATTTTAAACTCCTTTGCAAATAGCATATGCCTGGACTTGTCAAATTGCATGGTTTTCCTCCAGATCATGTGGGTTTTTTGGGGGGTAGACCTCAGTTTCTCAAGAAGCAGTGGTGATATGGTACCTTGGCTCTGCACCCTGAAGATATATGGAAGAGTTGGCATGAGTTGGCTCCTCCCAGAGGTGAAAGAATTCCTGATGAATGAGTATTTTAGTATTTGAAGTCGTTCTCTCTTTGGAACAGCCAATGGAAGTTGAGCATCTCCAACTTTGAAACCATAACTGTTATTTGCCTATTTCCTAAAAGTGCTTCAGTGCAAACAGAGCTAGCAAGATAACACTCATATTATTATCACTGTTTAGCCCTAGCAGTTGTGAACTGTCTTGTGTGGTCAACAAGCCTATATTTCTAAGGTCATTTAAAAAAGTGGCAATGAAATCTCATCTTCAAACTTATCTAAACTTCTTAAAAAATTCAAAACAAAATTACTGTATGAGGAAATGACATCCTGATTTAGAACGCTTGATATGTAGCAGTCTGAGCTGTGATTTTTAGAAGTGTTAACTGTGCATGATTTTTAGATGAAATCAAGAGGAACAGGAGGGTGTTGTTTAGCCACAGTTTCACACCTTCATCTCTGGTGAATGCTCAGTTTGCTGGTCTAGTCTACACTGGTCTTAAAAGACAGCTGCTGCTCTCTGACAACTCTTTGGAGTGTAAAGTGATGCTCGTTTTAGTCTTCACCTTGCACTGGTCAGAGGAATCAAACTCACCTTCAAGCTATAATGGCCTGGGAGCACCCTGAAGGTGAGTTGTGCTCATAATGCCTGTGCCAGTGCCCTTTTGCTGAGACTTGAAACATCTCTCCACTTACAGAGGTACTCCCAGAGTATCCTGAGTTGGATGGGAAGCACCATGACCATGAATGTCCAGCCCCTGGCCCTGCACAGACCCCCAGCAATCCCACTCTGTGCATCCCTGAGAGCATTTTCCACAATCTCCTGGAGCTCTGGCAGCCTTGGGGCCATGCCCATTCCCTGAGGAGCCTGGGCAGTGCCAGCACCCTTTGGGGAGGAACCTTTCCCTGATATCCAAACTAAACCCCCTGACTCAGCTCCGGCCCTTTCCTGGGTGTTACCACTGGTCATTAGAGAGGAGAACACAGCACAGGCTCAGTGCAATGGTTTGGGTGAGTTACCCCAGTTGAGGTGAGTCAAAGGTGATCATCTGCTGCAGTCATTTACAACAAATCCTTGTACCCAAGGCGTGGGCAGCTCTGTAGCTCCCAACTCCCTTTATTGACAGTACATGTAAGGCTCGTAAAGCAGAATTCAGCTGACCTGCTTTAGGTGCCTTCTGCAGATCAGATGAATCATGACCCAGAAAGTGCTACTTCTAGAGAACAAGCTCAGATGTATTTGTATTACTGATGTCTAAGGCTGGGCAGAATGAGTCCATTCTAGTGGGATTTGAGGTGTGATACTGTGAGTCTGAGCCCATGCCACGTGATGGTTAGATAAAAATAATGAAATGCTACTGCACTGGTCAAAGGCAAAGCAAACAGGATCAGTCTTGGCTGAGGTATTAACATAGCTATACAACCTGTGGGACCAGCTGGCTCCTTCCAAACAGCTCAAAATTCAGCCAAGGGCTGTGAAGGCTTCATCACCAAACTAGTGAAGGCTTTGACAGCTGAAGATGCTCTGGAGAAGGGCAGTCTTTGTAGGCCACCAGACTGCTAATCCACAAAATCTGAACTGTGCCTTGACATACTACTAGTATGTTTTATTAACTTGTCATGGAACATTATTGGTTTAACTGTAAGAGTTAGAGATGGATAAACACGTGTAGTAAAATTTGGACTTTGTCCTTCATCTTCTGCAATATCTCTGTCTTAAGCCTTAAGAAAACTGTGAAAAGCAGGGTGCCTGCATATGTAAATGTGGGTTTTCTTTCCCCAGAAAATTAATGCCATTTACCTTGGATTAACTTAGAAAGAAGCAGGACAGTGTTTGTTGGGTAAGGCATGTTAATACCTTCACAAATAGTGACCTCTTGCAAATTATGGATGCTGTCACATATACAAATCCAGTTAAAAAGATAAACAAAGACAGAGAAAGCATCCATTTGTCAAGAATGCATTCCTAAAGAGATGAGGGACCACAGCTGAAGAAGAGCTCTACGTCTTTTTTAACTCTGCTCTTTCTCTCTGTTTTCCTGGAGCTGGCATGTGGCACAGATTCATCTTTATCTTCATGTCCCTGTAAATGTCTTTTTCCAGTCCAGGCATGACTTTTTTTTTTCTATTGCAATCCTATGTCACCACTTCCAAATGTAACTCTGAAAAAATTTTTTTTTGTTCATAACAGAAGGCAGTGTTAGAAAGAAAATTGAGGAGATAAAAAAAAAAAAAACAACCCAAACACATAAAGAAGTTGGTCAGACGATTGTAGAGTCTTGAACCTGAAAGGGAAATACAACATCCAGCAAGCAGTGTTTCTCTGCTGCTGAAAGTCTTTTCAGCAGCATAATAATTTCATCTGGTTTCAGCCACAGGCTGAAGAAGTGCATGCTCTAGTTACCTCAGAAAGTCTTTTTTCTGGGAACATTTTAATAAGGACTGCAGTACATTTAACCTGTCTTGCCTTACTTGAACTTTGAACCACTGCGTGCTGTGGAGCTGTCGGCAAAAATCCTGTCCCAGATGGGCAAAAGCTTTTCACTCCTCCCTCTCCTGTCTCTCAGAATGGATCTGAAAGATGTCTCCAGGTCAACACCTGCAGGTCCCTGGGGAAGGAAGATTGCCACACTCAGACCACTCCTGAGCAGACTGCTGGGAGGAAAGGGACCAGGAACAGATGCTGATTCTGTTCTGTGAGTTTGGCTTTTGGTTTTGGCTTTTTTGTTTGGCTTTCTTGTAGTTTTTGTTTGTGATTTTCTGGGAGTCCTGTCTGAAAACAGAGTCCAGCTCAAAGTGCATTTTTGGGGGGATTTCTCTGTTTTGTTAGAGTGTTTTGTAAAGCATAACTTTGTTTATTGCTCTTCTACTTCAGTTTGTGTTTATTGCTTTTCCAGCCACACTAAAGAATTAGTTCCTTGCCTAGCCCAAGTACTATTCACAGGATGAAGGAGCAGAAGTGAAATGAAAAGGAGAATTAAAGAGTGAGAAAAACATTTTACTCCTAGAGAAGAAGTCTCCACAGAGAGTCTCATGGTGTGTCCCTATCCTGGTGAGTACAGACAGACTGAAGCTCCCTTTCACGAGCAGTCCCAGATTTGAAATATGTTTTAATTCAGAGAAGTACAGGATCTTGCTTGGGTCTGGGAGACCATTGGGTCATATTAGGCCATAGCTAATCCTGAGGCACCGAATCTGTTGTAAACGCCTCTGAAATTCCAATCAAATGAGGAGCCTGAGTTAGGATCTTAGCTGGGAATCTTTCCTGCCTCAGGTGTAGGGTCCCAGTCCTATGTGTGCACGAGGGCAAGCTATCCCTCTGGGTCTTGTTTTGTCATCTTGTTGCAGAGTGGGACTGCTACAGATTGATCTGTAATCATGGTAAAATCACATCTATTCCTATCAACTGAATTTTCCCCTAAAATCTGTGCAGACAGATCCTAGGAAAAAAATGAAATTATATTTCTGCAAGAAACAGACGTTTGAAGCTCATTATTTTCCCACACCTTGAGCATCATCTTCACAGAAAAACATATAGCAGGTAAATTTTAAGGAAACTGCACTCTGGAGTGCTGTCTTTTAGAGCACAGCTCATAAATATTGCAGTGTAAATGGGAGATTTGACACTTGAGACACAGTCTTTGTTTGACATTGCCATGTTTTGGTGGGTGTTTGGCCTGCTGGAGAGAACAGAGCCCACGGTCTTGTTAGGAGCTTGATTAACAACCAGCTTTAATGCATGACCAGGCTGCCATGTACCATGGCAATCATTCCATGCCTCAGTACTGACTGCATGACCCCAGCAATAAAAGCACTGCTAAGTGCTGAGAGCAGCTAAAATAGAAATAACCCAGAAATGCAAAAGCTAAGAGGGTGGCACAGGATTTTCCTCACTCTTTTGCTGATGAATCTTCACCAAGAATATCACTATTTACCAGAAGGTTTTGAGCGGGTTTGAAGCCTGCTGACTCAGAATCTGAATTGTGGTAAGGCATAAAAACCATGGTGGGGCTGGAAAATCAGAGTGAATATCATCTCTTCAAGTTTTAGGTTGCTTTGGTAATTTTTTTTTTGTTGTTGTTTCCTTGGACATGTGATTTTATGAAATTAAAATAAATTACTTGGCTACAAGAAGGCTGGTTTGAAGCAAACCAGAAATGCATGAGTGTGTGGAGCAGAGGTTGGTGTTTGCCCTGGGCTGCACTTTACAAAGCCATGGCCAGTGTCATGGAGCCAGGACTCACTCCTGATCACAGAATATCCTGAGTTGGAAGGGATTCTCCAGGACTATTGAGTCCAACCACTGGGCCAGGACGACCCTCAAGGATCCCACCACGTGCCTGAGTGTGCTGTACAAATCTTAAACTCGGCCAGGCTTGGTGCTGTGACCAGTCCCTGAGAACCTGTTCAGTGCCCAACCACCCTCTTGGGGAAGAACCCTTTCCCAATATCCAACCTAAACCTCCCCTGACACAATTACACAATTTGACCATTCCCTCCAGCCTGTTCCTGATCAATGAGAGCAGAGATCAGTGCTTGTCCCTCTGGTGTCTCTTGAGAAGAAGTTGCAGACCCCAGTGAGGTCTGAGCTCAGTTTCCTTTTGTCCCAGCTGAACAAGCCAAGTGACCTCAGCCACTCCTTGTATCCAAAGAAGTAGACAAGAGTAACAAAAAAACCCCATCTTAAATAATTTTTCCTGTCCATACTACTCATAATTTGTGTACAATCTGAACTGAGTTTCTTGCCCTGGGTTCAGGTCTCTGCTTTCTATTGGGAACCATCATAATCCTCTTAATTTTCAGTGCAGTCCAGATAAAGTGCATGTTGACCCAGGCTTAACTTTGTAATGACATGTATAAACTCCTCTGATGATGCATAAAATGCCCAGAAAACCTTTAAAGACTGACAATTTAGTAGTGTGGGCTTTCTGCTGTGCTGAGAGGTGGTCTCTCCTGTGGCATGTGGCCATGGGTTCAGTACTGAGTCAGATGGGAGAGATCCAGCAGCTGAATCACCAGTGCCAGCATCTGACATCTACCTACCTGCTAAATTCATCCAGGCTTAGCTTGGGAGGTCGGCTGGGCACAAACCCCATCACAGCAGATGTGTTGGAGTGCTCCTCAAGCTCCTCCCCCTGCCCCCAGGAAAATAACTTTCACGATTAAAATGCTGGAATAGTGGCTGAAACCCTCTATATGCTCCAGGAACAGTAGTTTCCTTTTCAGTTCTCATGCACAGCTGAGAGTGGAGCCCTTTAAGCTTTTGTTTGTGTGTTAGAACAGGACGGACTGTTATATTCTTCTCTGGAGACACTTGAGAGTTACAGATTGTGGAGAGAGATACTGCTCTGCAGACCGACTGTGGAAGCTTATTTTCCCTACCCCACAGCAATAAATGCATTCCATAAATTGCAATTAAAGATGCAACTGGGGACTCTAGCTAAATGAGTGGCAGTCCTCCAAACATGTTGGCTTTTGCTTTAAGAAAGGGCAGAGGTGTCCTGTATTTTGGCAGTGCCTGTAAGCTCCTTGTGCCAAGATGGACCCACTGAAGCTGGAGAGGTGCTGCCTTCAACAAAGCTGTAATGGCTTAGCATAGCAAACTGTCTTGTATTTTGTAAGAGCTCTGCTCAATATCCATTAAATCAGGCTTGAGAGACAGGGGTAGTGTTAGTCACCAGCAGTTAACATGGACCTAGATTATGTTTGTACTGGGGTGCAAATTTAAAATTGAAATTGGGCTGATAGCTTGCAATATGCAGCTTATATTTGCAGGGTTCGTAGCTGGATTGGTTTAGGAAATAAGGGGAATTTTTCTGTTTCACATTTCAGAATGATTGTGGGGAAGGGAGTCTAAGGACAGCCTGCCTTTCACTCCTCATTTAACATTGTCTGATGCAGCTCATGTTGTCTTGATTATGTGACAGCAAAAGCCCCACATGGCTTCCCAAATCCTTGTTAAATTGGCAGTGTCTCAGCCCTGTAACTCTCCTCGTCCAGCCAAAAAAACCCAAAACCAAACCATTTTCAAAACTTCAGTGACATGTCTCCAGTTCAACCAAGGTTTCTGAATTTGCTGAGTCTGAAATGACAGTTCTGTCCTGGAACCCTAGGCATTCATTTCAATAAATGCTATCAGATTGGCACTGAAAAGTCAAAAGTTGATGGAGAAAGGGCAGATACATTGCCTTAGAATATCTAAATATTATGCAGAGTGTTCTTGTTTTTAATGGTGATATCAGGAAATATTTCTGTTTCAGAGTCTATGTGGAAAAATTTGTCTAAAAATGTAGAGGAAATCTCATAAAAAATTCTGCTTCCACATTAAAAGCTGCATCTATTTTCCCAGCTAAGCTATTTCTGAAGGATACAAGAAGAGACAGATGATTTAAGGAAAGAGGAGCTTGTTTTAAAAAGTGACATCCACTAATGCACATGTGTGTTTGTGTGTTATTAGTGCTGAAAAGACCTTTTACCCCTGAGATGTAAATTCATTTATAAAAAAAGGAGGACAGGCAAGTAGAGCCATATGTATCCAAGCCAGATCACTTACTTTAAATTTAAAAAAAAAATTATAATCAACATTTTTATGGAATGTAAAGCTCTGGACTTCCAGTTTTCCCTCATTTTGCCAAACTCAAGCCCACCTTGTTGCTGTCCCCAGCGTGAGCAAAGGCAGGGATTTGCTGTTTACACACAGCCTCAATCCATCCAGGATCAACTCTTCCCTCTACTAGAATACTTTCTCAGGTAATGCATATTTTTTTCTTGGAGCTGTTTTGACTGGTGCTCAACTAGGCAGAAATACCACCTTGGATTTGAAAAATACCTCACCTGCTCGAGCTGATAATCCTGTGTGTGTCCTGTGCCAGTTCTGTAACTGAGCTGGCTCCTGGGGGTGTGGGCTGTGCTGCTCTGGAGGGGCTGTGTGTGCTCACTGCAGGTGAGGACCTGACTCCTTCCAACAGCTGCTGCCATTATATACTCAAATAACATCACAGCCTTTACATTGCTTTGTTTGCACATTTTTTGCTATTAAATTATTAAAATCCCCCACCCAGCTGTGTTTGTCTTTTTTTTCTTTTTCTTTTTTTTTCTTTTTTTTTTCTTTTTTTTTTTTTTTTTTTTTTTTTTTTTTTTCTGTTTCACTTCTTTTGGTTTTTCCTCAAAGTTTTTGCAGCCTCCTGGGGTTTTTTTTTGTTGCCCTTTTTGTTGTTGTTGTTGTTGTTGTTTTTTTTTCCCCCCTGCTTCATTGGTCTATATGGAGAAATTCTGCTTTCTTTCGTCATTTTCTTTCTCTCTTCTGTTTTTTTCTTCTTTCCCTCCCTTTTTCTGCTCACTGTGAGCCTCCCCAGGCTTACAAAACACCACTGACATAAAGGATGCTCCATGAAAAAAAAAAAAAAAACAACATAAAGAACTCGATAAGCAGCAAGTGGATGTAACTCGCTGGCCAATATTTTACTCAGTATCTAACTGCCAGGTGAACTTGCTGCAAAAAGTTCTTCCCACCTACAGGATTCTCCTCGTCCTGGCAGGAGGATGCTCACTGCTGCCTGGCTTGTAATATGGGTGTACAATGTTTGATTTATGGGCTAAGCACCCAAAAAGCCCCTGAGGGGTGCCATGGACTTGTACATGGAGACAGTCCAAGGTTTGGTTTGGTTTGGTTTGGTTTGGTTTGGTTTGGTTTGGTTTGGGTTTGGGTTTTTTTGTGTGCGTGTTCAGAGCCATAATCATTGCCTCAGGCTGGGTGAAGCCAGCTCGTGGAAAATATCCAGCTTGGGGTGAGACTGTGGTTTATGTCTTTCTTCCAAAGTCCACTTTCACTAATTGTACCTGAATGGAAGCCTTTTCCAAGTAAAAGCTGTTTACAGGCCCTGAGCTACCTGCAAAGCTTGGCAGCTGGGTTGGGGAGGAAGGTAAGAGGACAAAGCTCTTGCTTTTGATGATTTTCTTTTGGTGCTTCTCAAGTAGATAAATTTCAACAGTCTCTTTCTTGGTCCCCTGGTCACAGTTCCCAGTGGATGTATGGAAGTGGGCAGGGCCTTTTTGGGCACATCCTGTCATGGTTTCCTGTAGCAGAGGATTTATGGAACAGCACTGAGCACACAAAGAGCAAACTGTTCTTTTGCAGAAAGCCTAAAGATGGGAGAGGAGCACCTCACTGAATGGCTTGAGTTGGAAGGGATTTTAAAGATCACCTGGTTCCACACCCCCTGCCATGGGCAGGGACACCTTCCACTATCCCAGGGTGCCCCAAGCCCCATCCAACCTGGCCTGGGGCACTTCCAGGGGTGGGGCAGCCACAGGTGCTCTGGGCAACCTGTGCCAGGGCCTCATCACCCTCACAACCAAGAATTTAGTCTTAAAAATCTCATCCTACTCTGCCATCTGTCAGTGTGAAGCCATTCCCCCAGTATAAAATACACAGGACCTGTGCTTTCTGTTTCTGCTTTCAGGAGCCTGAATGGACTGAAAATCTAATGAAGATTGTACTTTTAAGACCCATAGGTTTTTGTCTGTGCATTTTGGTTGCCTTTACTAAGTCACATGTTTTCCACAGAAAAGAAAGAAGAACATCAGCTGCAGGCAGGAAGCCTTTCTGAAGGATCAGCAAAGTTCAAAGCAGAAACATGGGTGCTTCCTCAAACCCAAAGGTTTTGTTTGGAACGTGCCATTGTTAAAAAATAAACAGAGAGCCCTCACAGGTTTGAAAGACATGTAAAATCTTTCAAACAGTCTGCACTGCTGTAAAGTAGGATGGTACCCTGTGTGAGACTAATGGGATTGAGGCTGGAAACCTCAGATATTCACCCAGTATTTTGGGCAAAGGCTGATCTTGCTCTGTGCTGTGCTACTGCTCAAAGGAGCTGGTTTGAAGCAGTGGGTGCATTCCATGAGCTGCAATTGCAGCTCCTTTGCTCTGTGGCCATGCCCAGAGTCACCTGTGTTGTTTTCAGGGCTGCCCCTTCTGTGATGTGCTGGTTAGGGTGGTGTGCTGCAGTCATGAACTCACTGGGGCGCTCCGGCTTTGGGCACCATCAGAACAGCGCAGCACCAGGTCAGAACTGACGTGTCCCAATCATTCCTCCTGCCCAAAGCCAAGTCCCTCCACTGAGTAGGATTTCTTAAGGACAAAATTCAAACACAGGGAAAACACAGGAAAATATTTTAGGAGAGAAGTGGGGCATATACACTGTAGAAAGAGGAAAGAAAAAGACTGAGAGCACATTGAAAAATTAACTGCCTCAAAAGGTGAACCCTATTTTAAGGTATCCTAATATTTCCAAAATTTCAATATAAGAAAATTGAAGCAGAGTGCAGTTGGCATGAAAGAAGCAACGTTGATACTATTTTAGACCCTGACTTTGTGCATGCAATAGCCTCCAGCATGACACAAAGGGCACAAAAAATGGAAAACTAAAATAAATACTAGATGAGAAATTTATGACTGAGATGATTAATGAGGGGTGACAAAAGCATCTTTCTTTTTAGAGATGTATTAAGACAGCAACCAAATGTTATTATTGGAGCTAACTGGGACAGTGGGTAGAGCTGGGAGATAACTTTCTCCACTGTATTGTGGCTCCTGACTAGCTGAGCAGAGATTTTCAATAGACAGTGCTGTCACCCTGACACCTTTCCCAAACAAAAAATATCCTGCAGACCCACAGGCCTGGTAATGGAGCCAGATGCCAGAGTCCCTGGGTGAAGCGTGTGGTCTGCACTGTGAAGTGGGTCAGACTATTGGTCTCCTCTGACCTTAAAACTCATAAATCATAGCCAGAAATAAACGCTCCCCATGTAAACCACAGTCCAGAACTATGAGAATTATAGGATCATAGAATCCTAGAATGGTTTGGACTGGAAAGGATGTTCAAGATCATCCATTTCCAATCTTATCCCATGACACCTTCCACTATCCCAGGTTCCTCCAATCCCTGTCCAACCTGGCCTTGGACACTTCCAGGGACGGGGCAGTCACAGCTTCTCTGGACCTCAGCATCCTCACAGCCAAGAACTCCTAATATCTAACAAATCTACACTCCTTCAACTTAATGCCACTCTCCTTTGTCTTGTTACTCTAGGCCCTTGTCCAAAGTCCCTCTCCAGCTCTCCTGGAGCCCCTTTAGGCACTGAAAGGAGCTGTAAGGTCTCTTCAGATCCTCCTCTTTTCCAGCTCTCCAAGCCTGGCTACAGAGCAGATGAGATCCAGCCCTTGGAGCACCAAAGACAGTTATGAGCTAAAATAGACCGGGAAGGCTGTATAGGAACTCAAGCTGTCTCCTTTCAAAATGTTTTGGCACAAGGATGTGGCATGCAGCCTGCCCAGGGGCTGGAGTTCATAACCCAGGAGCTCCACGCAGATGCAGCTCCTCCTGTCACAGAGCAGAGAGCCTAGAGCCTGGGAAAAGGAGAGGTGCTCCAAGCAGGGCTTTTTAAGGCCCCAAATCCAGAATTGTGGTGCTGATTCAGCTGTTATTTAGCCCCACAGGCAGTTATGTTTCAAGGGCACCTCAGGTTTTTATGGTTAATTTTTCCAGATGCCTGAACCTTTTTCTCGCTCCCAATAAATTTCCAGAAATCAACAATGACTTTGGTTTTTCTCCCCTGAGAGGCATGAGCCAATAGGTTTTCTCAAATTACCTCCAAGCCTGGTTTTTTTTTTTTTTTGACTTTTGCCATTTTTTTTTTTACCACACCAGAAGGGAGACCCTTCATTCAAACAACAGAACTCATGCACACAGGGGATATCCACACTCACCCTTTTCCCTCCATGAGGGTGTCAAATCCCTGTTTCTGGCCTCAGGAAACTGCTGTAACCACTGGTCTGTAAAGTGGTGTAGGAAAGAATTCAAGATTCATGGCCACACTGAGTGAGGTTGGTTCATTTCGCTTCCAGCAGTGTAAGAGAGGAACTGGATCCGCTATCAAGGGTAGAAGAAATTGGAATTTTAAAAGAAAACCACTAAAAATGGCCAAGCAGAAGAGGAAGATTTAGGTAGATATTGTGTTACTGTTCATACAAACAGTTTAGTCAGTGTTGGAAAGCAACAGGTTAGTGTTGGATCTCATCTCTATTCAAATCACAGTAAGTGGTATTTTGTCTTCTAAAACAGATTTTAGTTTTTAAAACCATAGAAAACCACAAAAAGACACCAAGTCAAAGACCCCATTTAAAGTAAGCATCATTAAAATGCAATATTTGCTGTTTAAATTTGTCTGTGAGAGTAAGCTGATATCTAGCTTTTTTGCTCTAAATATAGTATTTCTTTTCCTGTTGAAGTCAAAAGACGGCTTTTTTGTTCAAATAACCATTTATTTGTACAATAAACCAAATCACAATGTCAGCATGAGCATCTCAAAATTCTTTTTTAATGAATGGCTGCTGTTTTCATAAGTCTTTCCCCAGCCCTGACCAGATCCCAGAAACTCCCCCAGAAGCCAATGGGAACTTTTTCTTTAATATTCAACTTCTTGAATCAAATGTCTCAGGGAAAAAAAAAGAAAAAAGAAAAGTGTCTGGATGAACTGAAGTATTAAAAAGTGTTTTTTCATCTGGATTTGTCCCTAATTCCTGTCCTTGTGGGCACTCTAATCCTTCCCCTGAGTCTCAATTAGGAGGAAGCAGGACTTGTGGCTCTCAGAAATTCGTGTTGATCAGTGACCAGTAATTTCATGGAGGAAGGCCAGGTTGTAGTTAAAACTGAGTAGATAAGCTTCTGGTTTTCATTAAAAACTCAGGAATTTAATATCTTTGAGGCCTCTGCCCATCAGTTGAAGTTGATCCTTGGGTTTACAGCTTATTGAAAATGAATGTCAGGTAGATGGACAAGCACAAAGTATGATCACACAAGTCCTGTTTCCTTGGCTAAACACCACCATGGATAACTTTTGAAAAACGCAAATTTAATGTACCTGGATTAATCTTATCTCTAGCAGTGATTTAGAAGGAATATACAGAATAACACGCAGGGACAGTTCTGTGCTGGTGATGCATATCTAGAAACTTTTCCAGCATTTCTAACTTCTGAACTTCTGATTTTGATAGCATCCTCCTCCACACAGCAGCAAATTCAAGTCAGCTAAAGAGATAAGCAGCTTATCTATTTTAAAGTTCTTTTTCTTTCCTGCAGGTACTTCATCAGTTCAAAAGCCCAAGGCAAAAGGGCATTCCTGGGAGAGATTCACCAAGTCAGGGGAGGAAAGAGCAAAATGCAAACACGGCTGATCCTCAGTGAATTGAAGCTTCCCCCAAAGGCTGTCACAAATAGGGACATGCACATCTAGCTTTACTTCTTGGGATTCTTCTTCCTTATGCATCATATGCTAATTATCTCACCAGTCTGCCTGCAACATTTGATTTGGCATTTTTCCTGTTTCTTGCTTGTAAATTTCCATCAGAGAAGAGATAGGGTGAAATTATTAATGAAAATGTATCCACAGGTGTCTTTCCAAAGGAAAGGAGCAGGACTAGTGTGTGAAACAGATCCCGCCTTCAGATTTCCTTTTAACACATTTCCATTCAGTTCTGAACCCCACAAATTTGCATGGGCAAGAGGATAAAAGCAGCAGCAAACATCTCAGCTGGTTCTGAATTTCCCCCCACAGACAGAATTATATATCTGCTGCTCCTGTCTCTGTGTGGTTCTCTGAGGAAACAGCACAGTGTTCGCTCGCCGCTCTTGGTTCTTTACAGTGGCATCCCAAAAAGAGGAATACCCAATGGACCCAGACTCAGCGGGTGGGATTCCTTTGAGAAAAACTCTCTAGTGCTGAGCTGTTGTAGAGAAAGAGGGACTAAATCAGCAGTAGAGGAATGAGGTTATTAGTGGTGGACACAGTGGAGCTGGGTTAAAGTTTGGACTCTACAATCTTGGAGTCCTTTTCCTTAATGACACAGCCTTAATGACTCTGCGATTCTGTGAATGGTGGCCTTACACTGCCTGATGTTTGGGCTGAATTTTGGCTGTTTGGGCATGATGGAGCCCCCCCATCAAGACCACTGCATGCTGGAGCAATGAGGAGAAGGCAAGAGGAGATATCAATGATGTCACCAACAGCTGAGAGGAAACAAAGGAGTTATCACACAACACCCCAAACTGGAAGGGATCCACAAGGATCATTGAGTCCAGCTCCTGACCCTGCACAGAAACCCCAAAAATCCCACCCTGTGCCTTAGAGCATTTTCCAAACTCTTCTGGAGTTCTGGTGGCCTCGGGGATGTGAGCATTCCCTGGAGAGCCTGTTCAGTGCGCCCCTACCTTCAGGGTGAGGAGCCTTTTCCTGATATCCAGCCTTAAGGATTTCCCCCTTGGTTTGTATGTAGGTGCCTGTCTTATCCTGCCTCTAAATGAAATTAGTTGTTCAATAGATGGGAGACACCCTACAGCAGTAAGATGGGCATAGAAGGTGGATGTGAACAGAGGAGGATGCATGAGAAGATCCGCTCAAAGCTGATGTGGGAAAAGGTGCAATTTCTTCTCACTGAGTTAGGAGGCACCTTTTCACCAGGCAGTGCCAACACACAGGACAACACCTAAATAAAGAATAAATATTTTTATTTTTTATTTAGTAAATATAGCAGCAGGGGTGGGTAGCTATTAGGTGATCACTGCTCTTCAGGTGTTGACATGTGAGCTCACCAGTCTGTCTAAAGCATGCTGCTTTTGAAAGCTCAGTGTATGAATGTGCATAGTTGGAAAAATAAATTTTTTGGGTCTGTCAATATTTTTTTAAAATTTTGTCCTTAGCCCAATGTACAGACAGTCATTCAGTGCTCCATTAGGTACTTTCTCCAATTTTATATTTGGAAGGTTATTTTTTACTTTCTGACCAAAAGATTTTATTTATCTGCCACAATTTGCTACTTATGACTGTCCCAAAACTTTTCTTAAAAAATATTTTTTATTAAAGAAGCAAATTCACTGAACTGCATCCCTATAAAAAAAGAATCAAGTGAAAAGAAAAACACACCTTTCAGAAACAGAAAATGTTAACTGTAACTGCAAATATTTTCTTTCTTTCTTTCTTTCTTTCTTTCTTTCTTTCTTTCTTTCTTTCTTTCTTTCTTTCTTTTCTTTTTCTTCTCTTAGCTGAGTATTTCCTCTTAGCACTTTATTCTGCTTTTCAGCTACATGGCAATAGAGATTTTTTTTGTTTTTTTTTTTGTTTTTTTTTTTGTGGGGTATTTTTTCCCCTGCTCAAAAAAGCCCCACAACAACCTGATTGAATCTTACAGTGGACCCACGGCTTCAAAAAAACCCAAATCTAGTACAATTTACATGAGTCCTATAGCACCCAAAAGCTCCTGACAATTCAATGAACTTCTGTATTTCACTTTTACCATGGTAATACTTTTGAACCATACTGGGTACAGCAGAGCTGTTAGTGAAACAGGAGCTGTATAATTACAACACGCTCATCCTTGAAGATGCAGGCAGATGTGGGGAAGGGCTCTCCATTTGTGTCATTGAAATACCATTGCAAATTACCTCTGAGTTAACTACATTTAGACAGAAGTACAGGGGAAAAAAAAATCTTCCTTGATAATGACAAGACGAAAATATCCATAAAAAGGAAATAAAGATGACATGCTTCTTTTTTACCATGACATACATTTTTTACATGGCTTAGGGGGCTTTGCTTCCTGAGAGTTTACGTCATCGTCAACTGTCAGGGTCCTTCCATGCATGATTTATGTATGCATAATAAAGACATCGTGGTTGAGGGACTGATCTGTGATTTCCAACAGCTTTGAAACTAACCACAATAAAATATACAGTACAGGAATAATATAGGGTTTAGTTAAAAAAAGATCAAATTTTGAAAGATGGGAAGCATATTTATTTTCAGTTGCTTCATCTGCTCTTTTATTTTTTTATTTCCTTCCCCTAGGTCAAATTGAATGACAGCTTTTAAGAGAGACAGGCCTAAGTTTTCCAATCTCTGGAATATTTTAAGGGATTGTTTAAGTCATCTCAGTTCAGATTTAGGACAGGCTGTGAAGGTGCTGGAGCTTGAATTTGAATCAGCTCTTCCTAAAGAGTCGTGGGACTTCCCACGCGGTTTTTGCAGCGAGGCTGGTGCGCTGCTAACCCTGACTGCTGCCTTGTTTGCCAGGAGTGCCAAAGGGCCACCAGCAGGGGTGAGCAGAGCCGTGGTAGCTCTCAGGCCACCACTGGGGAGTGGTGCTGAAATCATCTCACGCAGCTCATTAGCCCACCTGCTTCCCTGCCGGGCTCAGCCAACAGGGCTCGGCTGGAAAGGCGGCTGTCCCCGCGCTGCGGTTGGGTGTTTGCAGCAAAGCACAAATGCACTGGGCACAGAACACCTCTCCACTCAAGGTCTCTCTGACTGGTGGCTGGATGAAAGGAGCCTTTTCACCTCTTTCATTTTCTGTGACAAAATAAAGATGCAGAGATTCAGCAGTTTGGATGGAATTCCACAGGAAACCTGTGCTAACCAGTCCCTAGTTTCCACACTTTTGTTCATCCCCATGAAATTATCCATTTCATAACGATAGAAGTTCATCAGGTATCTAGGGAAATTTTACTGCTTCTGTGTTGCAGTCACATTTCAAAATTTGTCTCTGTTCAGGTTAATGAATTGAAATGGAGGATTAGATCGTGCTTAATGACAACAAGAACATGACAAAGGTGCAAAACCCTTCAGGAGTTGTCTCCAAATGTACATTAAAGTTCTCATTTGGCTCTGCAAGTAGTGAAGGCAGACAGAGGTTCTTCATAGCCTCAGAACCTATTTTAATTACCCCCTCCCTGGGTAATTATTAACAAGGGAGGAGAGGACTGCCTGAGAGCGTGAATGCTAATGGGTTCCCCTGAGAGTGTGAGTCCAGAACATCAAGGAACATGTGATGGGCTAACAGCCTCTCCAACAAGCTGCTGCTGGCTTGGATGGGATGCTGCACTTGAGATGCCAGCAATATTCCTCGATGACTTGAGGACTAAACCACGTCTTTATAAAAGCAAAGCTGTTCTTGTACTAAAATATTAAATGGGAAGGGAGATTGTGTCGCTAAACTTGGGCTTTTGACACAGTCAAATGCTGTCAGAGCAAATAAGGGAAGGAAGGTGGAAAGAGGATCTGAAGGATGTGAGAGCTGTGTTGTCAGCACTGGTGAGGGTGTTGGTGTTGCTTTTTAATAACAGCTGTGCAGGTGATCTGTTAAATGGAGGGAGGCCTCATGACAAACCAGAGAAGGGAAATCAGCCCATACTTGTGCCATGTAAAGGCTTGTAAAAAAAAAAAAAAAAAAAAGGAAAAAAAAAAAAAGAGCCCAGACACTTGTGGGACTAAATGTGAATCCATACCACAAAAAAAGTCAGGTCCAGTGGTGTTATCTCAGGTCTAGTCCATTAGGTATTAGATCATTAACTAAGGTTATTATTCAAAATCTTGCACCTCCCTGTTAGGTGGTCCAAGAATCAGACAAAAGTCACCTTTGAATGAGCTGTGATGAGCAAGTACTGATGTTAAAAATAATGTCTTTATTGTTTTATTTGTTTGAGAAATCTTTTAAAACCAGTTCTGGTGTGCTAGGAGGGAATTTAACACAAAACTGCCAGGGCAGAGGGTGGAGTCAGAAGTAATTCTTCCACTTTCTCAGGTATTTTCCCCTGAGGTCCTCCTCCCTTCAGAAAGCAGTCTGAGGAAAAGTCTTTGCATGGAGATGTCATTGGAATACGAAAATATTATTTCTTTGGTAGCCAGTTTGATCTGAAAGTAACTAAAATGGTATTTTACATTTGTTAGTTTTGTCACATTTTATGCATTGTGTTCACAAGGCTCTTCTTTCCAGCCTTTCCCAACTCACCAGTTAGAGTGAGAGCTGGCTGGTGTTCACCCCAGCTGAACCCAACCCTTGAGCCACCTGGTGGGGCTGGTGCCATTGTTGCCATGCAGCCTATTTCCCACTGGTGGACCTTCTGGAGAGCCCCGTGGAGCCAGGGTAAAACTCAAGGCAGTATTTGGGAACCAGTTGCCCCCCGGCCACTACACAGGAGCATTGGGTTATTCAGAGGTACAGAGAGGTGTGATGTGATGACAGGTGGGCTCATGGACTGCCCCAGATTGGTGTCTAGGCATGCTTATCACCATATGGGCCACATCTTTTCCTCCTCTGCATTTCACACAGCGAGGGTGGTTTGGGTTCTCTCCCATAATCGGGCTGCTGGGGTTGTCTGTAAGACATTTATTTCTAGAGAGAGATTTGAGAGAAGGCTTTGATAGGCTGCCTGGAGGAGGACTGATAAGGCCAAATGCCCTCTGTGAACAAGTAAAACCTGGTGCATTATTTCCTAGAAGCTACCTATGTGTGGGCTCTGGGGGTGTTGGTATAGAGAGAAAACAAACTGCCTCTGGAACCTTCACTGGCATCTCGGCTAGTTACAGCCCTGGGGTTAATGAATTTGCACTCACCACCAAATTCCCTGGGCTTTTGGGCTTTAAGTTCATGAAGCTGAGGTGCTGGCGTGGTGCAGATATAACTCTGGTTGTGGACAGGGTAATAAACGTGAGGGTCCCTGCCAGCTCTGGATAAGGTGTGAGCCTGTGAAGTGCTGGAATCTGGCAGCGTGTAGATGTCTGTGTGCACACTGAGGGGTGGCAGTGCTGAGGGCTCGTGCTCTGAGCTGGGTCATGCTGTCATGATCCCCCCACAAGTCACACAATACTGATTTAGGCAATTCTGCCTCCCCTGTGCCGCTGCTCTCCATAACAAATGCACAGTGCTGCTGCCTTCTCCCCCTCTGCCTTCTGCAGCTGTCACCACCTCATGCCAAGAGTTCAACATTAGGAGCGTTTTGAGCTAAAAAGTCCTGCTCAGATGATCATGCTTGTATCAACTGAAAGGCTTTCAAAGCATTCCAGCTTAGCCAAAATATGTGGTACACACCACGAGTCCAATCATGCCCCTTGTAGTCATCTATGAAGAGTTATTTTTTTCAAACCAAGCTTTTCCATTATAATTTTCTTCCATTCTTGTTTCAGCTCACTAAGCATTAACCACCATGACCTACTGCATAAACCCAAACCATATTAAAAGCTTAGGTTTATAGCCAAATCCTAACACCCTATTTGGGGAATGGCTGCAGTGCTTAGCTGTTTCTATAGTTCTGTGGTTTGGGGTTTTTTTTTGAACAAAGTAAAATCTTTACTTGACTGAAACATTTTGAATACGTTTAACACCACACCACTAAAGCAAAACACATAGAAGGAACCAATCCATTTGTTTAAGAACAGTACAAATATTAAAACAAACATAAACCCCAAACCTATCTGCAATATAGGTCCAGAACATGTAAAAGGAACTGACAAGTTTTTATGAACTAACTTATATATTTGTGTGTATTTATGTCAGAACATAGGAAGTGGCCTCCACCTTTCAATTTACTTGTGGCTGAACATAATCATGTGCTTTCCCATGAATAAGAACCCACTGCTCCTAACAGAGCTGCCAGCAAGCTGATGTAGTAAAGGACATTTCTGAATATCATTTTTTTAGTTTGCAAAGGAAAAGACATTGGAAGGTGAGGAGGGGGAAAAGCCTCGTAGGGTGATATAAACAAAAGGATAAAGAGCAGGTCTGAAAATTCAGACAAATCATCATCAACCAGGGACATTCCGAGCAGTGTGTCCATAGAACCATACCTGTGCTTGGGGCTAGGGGATGTTTTCATTAGTAATCCAGGATTAGATTTAAAGTCACTGCTGATAGAATTTGCAGCCAATGAAGATTGGTAGAAGTATAAATAACTGCAGGGTCCATGGAAGGGAAATCACTGGTGAAGTTCAACTTATTTGAGCAAAACATGTTTTAACAGAGCCAAAGGCAGTGCAGTCCATGCAGGAATGCAGAATGGAGATTCTGTTACTATCAAACAGTTATGAAATTTCATACATGGGAAAGGGACAACATTCCTGCAGGCAAGAAATGCGAGGGATGCCTGTATGGGACAGGTCATGGTGGGTGAGTAACTCAACCTGAGCTCCATGCCTTACTGGGACTCTCAGCATTCCTAATTTTTCCAGGGCATGTGGAGACCTCTGAATGGAGAGAGGTGATTGGTGTGATGGCAGAAGGAATGTCCCAGCAGAAGTGGCTGACCTTGGTCTGAGGGGCACCTTCCAGCCCCCATCAGGAGTACTGCTCTGTTGTGTAATGCCTGTTGTGTCCTGGAAAAAACTGGGAAATGAGAATTAGGGAGCTCAAGGCACAGTAATTATGCCTTCGCAGCAATGCATTGTGGAAGTATTTTAATTAAAATCTTGACTAAATGATACAGTCAGTGAGCTAGGAACATGATATAAATATGACGTGTCAAATTCCTAAATGGATGAGTATAATGATATTGCTTGGAAGATGCAGATGATGCAGTGCACAAAGAATCGTTCACTGCTGTAGGTGATGCTGAGCCTGTTTGGAGCTTTTACCTGTGATCCAAAGCCCAAATTGTCAGCAAAAATCTAGGAGCAGACAGGAACCTCTCTCTGACCAGTAGTTCAGGACAGGAGGACTCCATTAAGAGCTGAACATTATTCTGTATCTAGGTAAGTCAAAGAAGTCTAGCTATCTCATTGGTTATCCCACTGTGCATGCTTATGCAAGACCTGATTAATTCCGTGTTTTTGACACATTCAGCTTCTGAATTTTGTCCACCTCTTTTTGTCCTGCTGGCTTCAGTCAGCTAAACTTACCTGCAGGCACAGCCCCTACCAATACAGGAAAAAAAATTTCCTACTCCTATGGCCATTAGCCTGCATAGCAAATATACCTCTATATCGATAGATCTGTAATGTTTACATGTTCTAAGTTCTCTATGAACATTGTAAATACTGTTCTTCAGGCCTTTTAATGATAAAAGTCATGGCTCTTTCTTATATGCATATTCCCCCTTCAATAGAATGTTATTGCAGCCCTACATTTGTGTGCAAATGCAGTGTGATTCAAATGGTAATTCCACATGAATTAAGAATGCAAAAACAAAGTATAATTAAAAAAAGGAGAAATCTCAGAAAAGCACAAGGGCAGAAGGATGAGACATCTTTCAGACTCAAATGGACAAGGAGAAGATGGAGAGGTAATTTGACTACTGGGGAAATATTTGTGTGGAGAGAAGAACCCATCTAGAAGAGGGTTCTTTCATAAGACAGAGAAGGACCAGTGTGATTTAGAATGAGGAAGATTACAAGCCAGAACAAACTGCTAGGGAAAACAGCATGGTCTCTATTTCACCCTTCCTTTAAATCAAGGCTGAATCTCTCTCTCTTGGAGGAGAATTTTCACAGGACATCAATTACTGGAATCACTCTCAGAAACAGTTGAGTGAAACTTAATAACCTGTGACATGGGTGCTCTAAGCAAGATGATCCCTTCAGCCCTAAAGTCCTCACACCCTAGGGATGAGGAAGAGCAGAGCCCTACACAGAAATGGCAACAGAACTGGGAGTAAATAAAGGAGGGGCAGAGCTATGATGTCTGAACAGTCAGGATGAGCAGTGCTTTATCATTCACTTTTTACACCTAGATGTCAGCTGGATGTTAAGTGGATGTTTTGGGACCACATAAAGCCTTTGTACATGGAGCAGGTGCACATAAACATCACTGGTTTACCAGGCTCCTTTGAAGATCTCTCCTTTTCTTGTAGCTCCAGAATGTGCTCTGTCCACAGAGAAATTACCTTAAACAAGGACAAGGTTCTGTGCAGGTACACTGGGATTCCCTTTTGGCTCAGCTGGTATCTTGTTTTTTGCCAATCAGGATATGGCATTTCAGGAGTGGAAGTTATTTTACCAAGCGTTCTCTCAGCTCATGGTTTACTGCAAATATTGATGGTTTACGATGTGGAGGTTTTATTGCTGAATTTTTTTGCTGGGCTGTTACTCGGGTTCAGTAATGAATGCTAGCCTGCTTATTTATTTATTTATTTATTTACCTATGTTAAGCAGAGCTAACAAGTTTCGCAAGAATTATGTGTCATGGGGAGGTGTCTTAGCTAATTTGAAGAAGCAAATTTAAAGACCAGGAAACCTCAGCACTTGATTAAATTTTGTAAGAGAGACACAAAGTACAGTATGTTCTCATTATGGTGGAGGACTGTACTGAGACAAAGACCTGCTGCACCAGGGAATGATAAAGCCCCACCCAATCCCTAGCAAAAAAATTTCATTGGTTTCAAAGCAGTGGAATCCCTCCTCATCTGCAGCTGACTGGGAGTATCACATATCCCTGAAATGAATGGTGCAATCACTAAACCCAGGATGCTTCCCTTACACTTTAAATTATACCCAGAAGGCTTTTCTGATCCCAGATCTTCCTCTGGAAACTAAAGCTTGTGAGGTGACCTATCAAAGTTGTCAGTAATCAGGAGAGAGATATCCCCTGCCAGCCTACTAGATAAGTTTTTAGAAAAAACATATTATTTTTTTGACCTGAATATTGATTAATCTTATTTTTGCTGAGTTATTTTCCTATCTGAAAGTGAGTGCTTCATTATTGCTCATGCTCATTTCTCACTGGAATAACTTTCCTATCTCCTTAGGTGTGAGAGAGTTAATGTTTAAACGAATGCTGGATGTCCTGCAAAATAAAGTCTTATTTGAAATGCTAAATTATCTTTGTCACGTGGAACCTCTCAGAACTTCATCATTAAAAAGGGAGGAAAAGAAAACAGAAGAGACCAGAAAAATCCCAGTCTCCAGGGATTTTTAAAATTCTTTGTTGCAAAGGACCACGTATTCCGGCACTAAAGCAATTTTTTGGTAAGAGAAAACACTGTTGATATTTTTCTGAGAATATTTGACATTTTTCCTTGTGAGATGAAGGTCAAACATTGTGCAGGCAACATTTCTTCTCCACCCAGCACCAGACACTGAACTCCCAGACACATCTCTGCTCCCAGGACTGACTCCTCAGAGCTCAAACCTGGAGACCAAACCCTGCTGCGGCTCGAATGCTCCAGCTCTTCCGGGACATGGAGCTTTGTAACCCAGACCTTACATCCCTGTTGTATGATTTCCCAGTCAGCCCTTTCTCACACACTAAAAGGGCAGGAATGACAGCCCCATCTCCTAAAAATTGTCTTTCTTGACCCACACTGCATGTTCCCTGCTCGCACAAGTGAGCGTTTGTGCTGGTTTGCCAAAGCAGGAGCAGAAGCCTCCAGTATTGTCCTTCTGACATTGACCAATGCTAGATAACTGCCAGATGGTTAAAAAAAATCTTTACCAACCTTGGAGGCACTGATGTGGTACGGTACCAGCTGACACCAGCTGTTGATTACCTAAACCTTGCAATTTTTATTTTCCTTGATGTACATCAGCTGCAGAGCTTGCTGTCACATAACATTTACAACTGTCTAATCTCTGTATTCTCCTTCAAATCAGGAATTTGTCTCAATAACCATTGATGATTTGTCAAATAAATTATATCACACATTAGGATATTTGTGTTGATCCTTTAAAATGTAGTCACAGAAGCCCTCAAAAGGCTACATAATGTGTAGATGAACAAATTCACTTAGAAATATCATTCCTGTACACATATTTGTGAGAGATCTTTTATTTACTCAGCTAAATCTGGAAAAATAATCATGCATTGTAATTTTTTTTTTATCTTTAGAAGCTGTATAATGTATGCCAAATCAAACACGTAACTTATCCATCTTTAATAGTGTTCTTTGTGCCATATAACTGAACAGCAGCTGCTTTGTCAAGTGACCAAGAAATTAGACTTTGGCAAAACAGGGGTTTTCATCAGCATATGACCTTAAGATAACATTTACATTTCGGGAGATGCTGTTCCAGTCAGAACAGAACTGCAGGGCAAATTCACATCTCTGAATACTCATGGAGGCATCTGACAGAAAAGCTAATAAACGCACGAGATTAGTACAGTTTTATTTTCCATAAATCTGGGACATGTTCAGCAATGTCAAATGGGTTCTTGTGCCTTTATACGAATAAATAAACCCAAGCTTACTCTGGAGCTCAGAAGTGAGCTGGAATTCATTTAGCTCATTACCATTTAAATGATAGATGGACAGGGTAAACTCTTTTCTTTTGAGGCAGGGGATGGACAATGAGGAGAGCAAAGCAGTGGTATTACATAAATTTGGGCTCCCAGGCTTAGATGATTGGACTCAGATGCTTCCAAGGAAATTATTTGCTCCAAAAGGGCTCTTTGGTTACTTACAGGTATAGCAATCACATTTAAAATGTTTTTACTCACAGGCAGGCTCCTATATCTTCAGTCACATAGGATTTACTGGAGGGTTTATCCTTGGGCTGCTCTGTTGAGCACAGAGAATTCAGGTGGGTGTTTTCAGAGAGTTAGGCTGCCAAGACATACAGAGCAAAAAGCAACATGTTTAGGGGAGAAATATTTTGCTTTTGCCATTCTGGCTATAATTTATTTCCAACTTTTGCAGTAGGTCCTTATTTGCCTCTCCTAACTTGAAGATAAATTTGGAGGGGAGAGAGAGGACAGGCAGGTTTTTTGTTTGCTCATTTATTCTGTTAGAAAAGGATGTACTGGGCAGCTGAGAATAAGAAGGTTGAGATCTTCATGCTTAGCCTAGGATGAGTAAGAAAGAAATATTCCAGTATTCTGTAAATTAACTCAGTCCTCTGTCAGCCAAATTCCATTGAAAACAAGAAATAAAATAGTAACACATTTGTTATTGCCTTATTTAAAAGAGAATAGAGACCCCAAAATAGAAAGAGACCCCAAAATAGAAAGAGACCCCAAAACAGATGAGACAATAGGAGATTTCATGTGTGACACTTATGCTGTAAAATTACAGATGACTTGCTTTTTTTTCCTGGTTTTCTTGTAAACTTGAAGCTTGATGCAAACTCTCCAAAAGTTTTCAGAGTACCCACAGGTCTCTTCTCAAGATTTTCAGAGTTATTGGCAACTGTGGTGTGTACAGAGCTGTGACAATATTCTGATGTTGGCATCAGAACTCCATCAGACTCCTCTGGTAACATGAGAAGAAGGATGGAGATAATAGGAGGATAGATATAATAATAGAAGGATGTGATATAATTAATCATCCATGTCTTTTCCAATTTTTCACATCTGAAACCTGATTTCTGTGTTAACCTCACCTTTTTTTTAGTGCTTACTTCCTTCTTTCTGGCCATTTCACATCCCTCCTGCATTTCAGACCTCACCCAGAATGAAGATGAATATGGCCTGGGCTACTCAGGGATAGCACATCCTCTCCTATTTCCTAGATTTCCCTTCAACTGGGAAAAATGCAAATAAGAAGTGTTTGGTTTTTTTTTTTGGTTTTTTTTTATTTTTTTGGGTTTTTTTTTTTTGGTTTTTTTTTTTTTTTTTGTCCTAGTCCAGGAACAACTCTTGCACCACCATAACTTATAAAAAGAAAAAAACAATAGATACAACCTACCACAGCACCCCATAATCCTGGGCATCCATTCACCTCTGCCTAGAAATATACAGAATCCAAGTCCATGGGTGATGCTCTGCTCACACTCATACACATATTTTGAGCCAAAACCTGGGACAACCAGCACAAAGGGAGCCAGTATTGAAAAGGGAGATGTATCTACTTGTGTAGCTCTTGCAAAGTGACTCCTGACACTGGGAACCCCAGCTCTGGGACTACAAATATGGTTTTAGTCTTATTTTTTCTATTTATAAGGAATCCAAAGCTTTCTAATTTTAGACTTGAGAGTATGAGAAAACTTAAGAAAAGGCAGGAAGGTGGAAAGGACGAGTAGGATAGTAAAAACAATAACATGATCCTTAATTGTCTTATTTTGGTGAGACAGATAGTGACAGCATGAGCTCTAGGAGGAATTTGGGTGAAATAAAGGTTGAATGAATAGTCATCCTGAATACCAGAGGCTGCTGTGTAGGCAGATTGATAGTACTGGTGGATCTCTGCCAGAGATTATGGGGAATTAGATGCAAAAAAGGGCACTAAAGCAGAATCACTGGGTCCTCCCAAGCAGCATTTTGGATAGACTGGATGTGTCAGCAGACACTGTTTTGGGGGAGTGTTGTGTTTGACACCCAGCCCAGGAGGAGGACCAGAGCAGGAAGGGCTGTGGGGTTGTTTGGTGGTGCTTGTCTGGATGGTTCTGCAGGCGGGAACACGACAGAGAATTGTAGAGGTGGTGGAGATGGGTGTATTTTTCTCATAAATAATATTAAAAATAAAATAATCCTTGCATTACTTTTCATTGTCTCAGATGTGGACTGTCTGACAGAGTGACCTGCTGCAGCAGAGTGTTTCCCAAGTGTCTCTAAACTGAGTCTCTGTTTCCTGAGTCCCCCTTTACAACATTAAGGGAATTCCAAAAGGGTCGCCTTCTCCAAAGGGCTCTGAGGGCTTTTTTTCCCACTTTCTTGGCCTGGAATAGCCTAAATTTGTTAACACAAACAAAATACAGTGCCAATTGCATTCCGTTTGAAAGGGCTTTAGTGGGTGAGGTTGGGATTTCCACTGATGAAGGAAGTTTTTTGAGATGAGTTAGTTGATGTGCAAGTTTGTAAGCAGCTTGGCTTTTTGTTGTTCTGATCTGCTGGCATTCCCTCTCTTACTTCTCCCCACAATTTAGGAGTCTACAGCAGGAATACTTTAAGATACACAAATAAAATGAGATGAAAAAAAGTGTTAATAATATATCCAAGGATTGGAGGGGACAGAGGGAAGACGGACAGAGGGGACTTTTGCTCATACAGCACCACAGAATGAAAACATCTGTTTCCAGTTGACTCACATTCCTAAAGATGCACTAGTCCTTGATCAAACCCATCCAGTAGACCTTGCCTGAGCTGTGGGGTTTATATCAGCATTATATATCTGGCTCATGGGCAGCCCTCACTGGCCAGGTAGCTAACAGAGCTGAGGTATTTGCTTTTCTTTATTTTATTTTAAGGAGCTAGGCTGCATTTGCAAACAACGAATTACATTTCTCCACTGTTGACAGTTGCAATAGTTCTTGTGGATGCCTCATTGCTCTGGGCTTGGACCTCAGCCACTGTGCTATTGCCTCTGTGCCCACCTTTCAATTGCTGTTCATCAGCCATCCATCCATCCCTCTGATTCCCTGGCAGAGCAGCCTGGAGTAAGGCAGGCACGCTGCACTTCGCCGTGCTGCAAGTGTCTTTATTTTTGTTGGCTGGGGAAAAGCTGCTGGTCTCAGTTTCTTTTAAAATATTTTGTGCTAAAGAGAGGAAAGGAAGCTGAACTGCAGAGCCTGGGGGCTCCATTCACTGCTAAGCTTAACTTCTTCAGGTCAGCTGCCAACAGCTCCCAACACTGTGTCTTCCAGCATCTGGTGTTGGAGGGTGATTTGGTAAAGCCTTCCACCACGTGCCTCCCTCTAAGCCCATGAGCTGTCCTCCTGATTTCACTGAGACTATTCAAATCACTCACAAGCCTCAGCAGTAAATGGAGGTGGCAAATGGAAACAAAATGAAATATAGAGGTGTTTTCCTTTTTATATGTTGCCCACAGGAGGAATGACTTTGTTGATGCTGACAGGACCTGCAAGCACAATATAATTCCTTAAAAACATATATCATTGAAAACCCTCTTGTTTGGTTTCTGAGGAATGAACAAATGGGTTTTCAGGCAAAAGGTTAGAATTTGCTCTCTCATTTTTGCCATGGACCACACTAAGACTAGGATTACTTAAGCAGCATGTGGAAGGTGTAATTGAATAGCATATTACAAGCTGAGGTCTGGAAATGTTTTTCAATTTAACTTGGGCAAAAAGCACTGTTTTTTCAGGCCAGCAGAGCAGTATCTCATCACCTTTCCTTGCATCCAGCACATATCCACAGGTGGATCTAATGGAACTTTCTCCCAGGAAAGAATTCAAACTTTCATCCTGGGCAGGAACTGAAATGCCTCCACTGCTTTTCTGCCTTGTCTAGCATATTTACTGTGTAAACCCATACTTAAACTCTGAGCATGGTGTTGGACTGTAATAGCTGGAAAAAGCTTCATACAAAAGTGCAGTTTTAAGGTCAGTCATCAAATCCCAAACATTGCAGATGGTGTGCTGGTGGCTGGATATCATTTGGAAAGATCCAAATTCCCCTTTGGCTCTCAGAAACATCCTTGTTCCCTGGCATGGCAAACTGCTTCTGCAGCTTAGGGTGCTTAGGAGAGAAATTGTGGAAGGGCAAGAGCAAAGAGAGAAACCTCCCAGGGTAGTCCAGTTATCCTGAAGAGAGTCCTGCACACGTGTGCTTCCTCTTGCCAGTGCAGGAGAGGCTGTCTCACATTTTCCTCAGGACTGGGTCTGTGTATGCAGTGCTGGCACAGAGGGTGTGACAGGCCAGAAATGCACAGTGTTGCTTGGCTCATGGTGGTGTGCTCACCTGCTCCTCACCACTGTAACCCTGGGGCAGTGCAATCAGAAACTGCTGCAGTGCTGTGTTACAGGGTTTGCCTTCTTTTCTGTGAAAAAAAAGATCAGCCTCTAATGGGGGATGGATCTGGAACCTCCTCTGATGAGCAGATCTCCCTTTCTGGGGAGGATATGGGTTCTGTATCCCAGATCCCATGGCTCTTCTGCTGGGGGTCCGGGAAGCAACCCTTGGCTTTCTCATTCTGGTGAGAGTTTGTGAGCAGGGAAAGGAGAGGGGAAAGGTCTCATGAAAGACTCAAATCTGATCTGGAAATGACTGACCCATTTTTAGACCTCTGCTCTCTAAATATAGTTCTTGCCACCAGCACCTGCTCTACCAATAAAGTATCATCTGTGAGATGTCACTCACTGACACTCAGTGTCACACAGAGAAACAGGCCAAGCATTTGCCAAGCTGAGTGTTCTCTGCAGGGAGGAATATAGCTACAGATCATATGACCTGGATAATATTTGACAGGATTATGCCTCCATACATGTTTGCTCAGCACCTTGTGCACTGAAGTTCCCCCGGTTTGGAGCCACAGGACATTACTGTAACCTGAGTATTATTTATGTTGACAACTAAGAGATATATCATGAAGAAAGAAAAAAAGAAGAAATGCTAGTGAATGGATTTGGGTGTTATGTCTTTAGCATCAAACACCTTAATACTAATATGAGACTGCACTGACCTAAACACGGTGGAGAGATTCTGTCTCAGAAGCTTTATTTTCCATAAAGATCTTGATTTCCAGAGGTCATGCATATTTTTACACATTTTTTGTGGCTCAGAATTGCTCTTTGCTGCATGACAGCTGCAGTTCCATGAGTGATGGAAGGATTTTCCTCCAGGAGAGGAGAGAGGCAACAGAATTGTGGTGCTCATATCTAGAAGGTCACACAACTGCATGGAAGGGACAACTGCTTACCCCTGTAACCCACTCACCTCTTTCCATTCCCAAGTGGAAAGAGAACTTGCATCTCACAGTTTGGGATTGCCTGGGGCAGGTTTGGTATTTCATCTAGACATTGACCATCACCCATCCCACCTTAACTGAGAGATGCCAGGGGGATGCAGCTCTGGCTCAGGGTGGGGATCCCAGCATCTACCTGGAAATTCCCGCATGGAGATTTTGGGCTCCTGTGCTGCAGTCACTTTACCAGCAGCACGGAATCTGAACCCTGCAGGAAACTGAAGGACACAAGCACATGGAGGAGGTGGTGTATCTTAAAACTTGGTTGCTGAAATCATCTCCTGGCCATGTCACCACCATTTACTGCACTCAGCCACTTGCTGGATGTGGGGATATTAAAGGTACTGCTTTCCCAGCCCTCATAAAGTGAAATTGTCATTCTTGCTGTTTTTTGAAACACCTCAGCTTAGCTACTGAGCTGTGGGCACACAGCCTCCTTCCTCTTTCCTTTTGCTGTCCTCCATCCCCTTACCAAGCACCTGCACTGGCTTTCAGCATGCATTCATTGTCTGCCTTTTGGTTGCTGCTTATATGTTCAAATTGTTATTTCCCAGCAGACATATCACATGAAGGTACTGAATTCCCACCCTTCCCTTCCCTCCCATCTCTCAGTGCTCTGACTCTGGTCTCACAAAAGCACCAGTTTTATTGTAACAGAGCTCAGCATTTAAGCCTCATTCTCAGATTTTTCTGCCTTAAAACAGAAGATATTATAAATATTGGCAAAGGCAAAGCAGCGAGCTTAACCTCCAAATCTCTCTTGTTCTGATCAGATGTAGCCTTCCTGCTGTAATCATTCCTCTCTCCCCCTCCTTCCCCTCCCTTTTCTCTCTTTTTGGATATGTGTTTCTCTCTGACTGTGATTCTGCAGTGGCAGAAAGGGGTCAATCTATCTGTAAAAGATGGACTCAGCCAAGCTTTTCTAGCTCTTTCCTGCTGATGGCAATTATCCGGAGGTTGGCAGCGGTCCCAGAAACCTGCAGTTCCTGCAGTCCTGCTGCTGTGAGCCTGCTCCACAAATCCAGCATCCTAAGAGGATCACTTGGTGTGATGCCCAGGAAATGACAAACAGAAAAGGTCACACGTACTCCAAAAAGATATACTGCTCGGCAAATTTAATTGACATTGTGCAGCTTTTAAAAACGTCCCTGCAGACATTCCAGCATTTAACAGATGCAAGCAAAGAACAGAAAAATAACAGGGCTTTAGAGAAAGGGCAGAAAAAATACATTTTGTCCCCCCAAAAGAATTTTTTCATACCCCAGCAATATCCTTTCACATGGTCTATTGGATCAGGATAATTTTTTGTTACCCCTGACCTGACAAGTGAAATTGTCCGTCCCTTCCCCCAGCCCCCTTCCTTCCCTCACGCACACACTCCTGCTTTTTAAATCATTGAGCTTTCATTTCACAGGGTAACTGTCCTTTTTTTTTTTTTCCTTCCATGTTAGTCTGTTAAAATATTGTACAGGGCACCAGCTCCCTGTCAAGGCTGGGGCTGTGCTGTGTGAAGGGTCACCATTCTGTCCTGTTTTATCTAGACAGAAGGGAGGACTGCTGTCTGCATCAATGGGCTTTTCCTTTAACAAAAAGTAACAGGAGATCTGTGGAAATTCAGGAAGGTGTCTGATATCTAATTTGCAAGAAGTGGTGTGAAAGCAGGAGTGGCCAGAGTGAATTTAGGATGAAGGCAGGTGGTCCTGGTTCAGCAGGGACTACACTCGGTAAGGATTCAGCTCATCTTTTTTTTTTTTTTTTTTTTTCATTATTTATTTCAGAATCCTTTTGCTAAGAAAAATTTTAAAATCAATTGGATTTTTGTGGTTTTGCTTTCAATGCTCCCCAGTTAGATGGAAAAGAGTGGGTAAAAAAAAAAAAAGAAAAATAAGTAGTATGACTACTGATCATGAAGCAGATGTGACACAGCAGATCTGGATGCTCATTCCATTTGCAACCATGCAATTTGGGATGAAAGGCGCCATCTTCCCTGTGTAGTAATCACCATGATTCTGATGGCCAGGATAGTAAAGAAACAAGATTTGGGTCCATGGGGAATTTTGTATCCTCACATATGAGTCCCAGCAATCGAGCCAGATGAACTGCTATGGAGAGGAGTGGCTGATGCTTCCAAAGCTTTCATGAGCTGCTCTCCATACAAAGCCCCCAGACTGCCCATTTTCAGAGGTCTTGTAAAGCACCTGCTGCATCAGCCTAAACACTTCAGGACTTTATAAAGCAAGCAGAAATATCGCTGTGGGTTTTTCTCTGGTTACTACGCTTAAGAAGGCTTAACTACTGTACCTAAATTGTGAGTGTAGCATCTGTGTAAGCCTGTCTTTTATTTGCCTGAATATGGCCAGCCTTCAACAATCTTAAAACTTGAACATAGAATCAGTGGAATAAACCTTTTCTGCAGAGCAGTATGAGCAGAGAGTTTTGCAGAGCATAACAACAGTACAGCAGCAGCCTTCAAAAAACAGGAAATGGAAGGACAACACAAATAAATTTTGCTCTGAGATGTTGCTTTTGGATAATTAAGCATACAGCTAGAAGTGACAAAATGCCCTCTGAACAGCACTTTGCTCTACCACTCATAGAAGGTGGGGAAACATGCATTGACTTTCTTTGTAGCAGGCAAAATAACCCCGTCATTGTGGTGACTGTTGGTACCAAAGCCCAAGATTTCCAGTCCACCCTGTGCTAAAGAGCAGGTCACACTAAAATAGAGGGGCTTGGATAGTGACAGATCCATTTCAAGGCAGCTTTTGGTGTATGTCTACTTCAAAAGAAGATCCCATTGGGAAGAAAACATTAGCATGGAGGTAGCAAAATTCACATTCTGAAGTAAAGCTGAATATTATAGTTTAAGGATAGGCTAAAACACAGGTGTGGGGAAAATTTTCAGGGCTTTATTCTTTCTAATTCGGAACAGGATTTGTCCATCCCTTATCTGCTTCAATGCCAGGGCAAGTGATCAAAAGTCACTGTTACAAACTTCATGTCAGTTCCTACCCCAAGCCGTGCAGAGTGGGAGAAACATCAGCCCTTCCTTTGAGACATCCTCTGGTATCAGTGCAAACCTAGAACAGCTTTTAGCTCTGACAAAGTCTCTTTTGGTCCAAATCTTCTGGCAGTCAAGAAGTGTGTGAACTAATAAGGCTTCAGTTTACATAGCATTATGATAGGATTTTGGCTTCCTCCAGTCTGAGAACCTGCTATCAGAAATAGTTAAGTTTCCAACAGGCATTGTTTCCGATAAAGGGCTGTTGCTCTTGACAAAACCAGCATATATTAAGTGACTCACAGCCGTGTAATATTATTGCCTGGTTTCATAACACACTCTCCTGTTACACTGGACTTCACAGAAGCAGCGCAATAAAATTCCTAAGTTGATCTCCTCTGTACTGCAGACTCCTGTTGACACAATTATATTGGTCAGAGGAGACTGGAGGTGAGATCTCTGGCTGTAGAGCAGCAATCAAGAGAAGCCTGATTGTAAAAAATGTCACAGAAGCCAAAACTGAGCTTTTACCATATCACTGCTTTTGCTTCAGGATGTGGGACAGAAGAAAGATATATTTTCCCTCTCCAAATTACTTAAACCTTCTACTTCTTTTCAGTGGGAAAAAATCTGTAAGGCACCTTGATATTTGAAACACAAAATGTTTTATGAGTTAAAGCCTGATTTAGGTCTTCTCTCCCAAAAACCCAAAAGCTCCAATCATTTAGACCACAGGAAACTTGCCAGCTGTGGAAATATTAAGGCTTTTACTGTATGCAAGTGAGCTGTTCTGACTCCATCTGCTAAAATGGTAAATTTTTGCATAGTCTTGTTTTGACTGATACCAAATCCTGAGTAGTTTGTAAGGCAGTTACACATGCAAGCCTGGTGAAAATATTCAGCTCTTGCCAGCTGTGCAAGGTGACCAGTTCATTGGAGGAAGGTGACAGGGTGGGTCTGCATATCTTATCTGCAGAGAGATAAAATTTGTAAACTTCTGCCTTGCTGTGTCAACAAAAATGTTATTAAAACCAAGAAGATGATTAAGTTTTTCTGGTCATCTACGGAAAATGGGTGAAATGGCTGAAGGGAGGGCATATACATTGCAATGAAATAATTTTAATTTATGGACTACTAATATTCCCCTTTTCAATGCTGGATTGATTTTATAAATTTTGCCATTAGACACTCCTGTTTCCAATTCTTATTCTAAGTGTTTGGAAATCTTAGTAGATTAAAACTTCAGGAAACAGAAAATTTCTTTTTAAAGCCACTCCTTTCTTCTCATGGAACATTTAGAACTAGAATAACAAAAATATTCTAGGAATAAACCCCTGTGGTGTGTCAGTGTGAAATACCATCAGTGGAAACTCAAAGGTTGTGTAGTCTCAGGAGAAACAAGAGAACACAATTTAATTAAAGATTCTTATTTTAATTGCAAAATTGTATCATTTTTTTTAGTTCAATCTTCGGTAGGAAAAAACCCCATGAACTGGATTATGGCCAAGTATGATGACTATTTCTTGCTATTACACAACACTTTAGGAGGAAATCGTGGAATCTTGCAGTAATTTCATGGAAGGGACCTCTGGAGGTCACCTAACCCAGCCCTGCCCTCAGAACAGGACATACTGGGCTATTCTATTTCCAGCCAAAACCGTGGGGAAGCCAGGCCAGGAAGCAGGTCCTGATCAGTCAGGGAGCAGCTCTGGTGCACACACAATTGTCAGTGAAAGGCTCCAGTGCCATGCACAGAGGAGCTTCCCAAAGTGGGGGATCCTCAGGGCTGGAGCTGCCAGGAGCCCACAGCTCATGAGACAGGAGCTGATGGGTCCCAAGCCAGGAGCAGTAAAGTCCAAACTTCCCTCCCCTACAAAAGGACCCTCAGGGAGCACTGGGGACCAGGAGCACTGCCAGCTGTGCAGGATAAGCAAGATACAGCGTGGCAGCCAGGGCAAACCTACCCAAAATCCTAAGGGTATTGGGCACAGGCTGT
This sequence comes from Pyrgilauda ruficollis, assembly GCF_017590135.1. NCBI lineage: Eukaryota > Metazoa > Chordata > Aves > Passeriformes > Passeridae > Pyrgilauda > Pyrgilauda ruficollis. Next base: position 1,543,115 of record NW_024508545.1, on the reverse strand, counting down.
CCCCACATGCCAAAAAATGAGCCTGCAGGGGAAAAAACATTGTCCTTGCTGAACAGAGAGCGTTGGCTGGAAATCACTGAATAAATGGGGAGTTAATGACCTTAGGAAGAAGGGACAAACAATTCAGGAGAGCTACAAAAATGTTGTTGGGTTGTACAGGAAGAAAATTAAAATGACCAAAGCCCAACTACAATTTATTCTGGCCACTGTCATAAAGGACAAGAAAAATATTTGCAGATATATCAGAAGGAGGGTAAAGGAGAATCTCCATCTTTTATTGGATGGCTTGGATGGACCAAAAGCATCCTGGCCTGTCCCAGCCCTTTTGTGTCCAGCTGGCCCAGGGCAGGGCCCATCCCTGTGCTGGCCCTGCTGAGGCACCTCCAGGGCTGGGACAGCTCTGGGCCCTCAGGACAAGAGAGACACTGAGGGGCTGGAGCGTGTCCAGGGCAGGGAACGGGGCTGGGAAGGGGCTGGAGCCCCAGGAGAGGCTGAGGGAGCTGGGAAGGGGCTGAGCCTGGAGAAAAGGAGGCTCAGGGGGGACCTTGTGGCTCTGCACAGCTCCTGACAGGAGGGGACAGCCGGCGGGGTCGGGCTCTGCTCCCAGGGAACAGGGACAGCATAAAGCCTCAAGTTATCCCAGGTGAGGCTTGGATTGGATGTTAGGGAAAAATTCTTCACCAAAAGATCTGTCAAGCCCTGGCACAGCTGCCCAGGGCAGTGGTGGAGTGCCCATCCCTGGAGGGATTTCAAAGCCATGTGGATGTGGCACTTGGTGTGGGGGGGAATGGTTGGACTCAATGTTTTTAGAGATTTTTTCCAACATGAATGATTCTGTGGTTCTATGATATGACTTCAAGGCAGCCTTCCTGTCTATGACTTTTATTCTCCCAGTGTTCAGTACAGAATCTGAACACCTTCCATGGAGAACCAGCAACATAATTTTCATCTTTCTGAGATGAAAGTATTTTTTCCTTTTATATGTATATATATATATTATTTGAAAGATCTGATCATCATCCTCTTCTCTTGTTGCTGGCACCACAGACACAAGTCCAGGTGCCAGCATTATACTGCCAGTGATCATAGCTGTACATTGCAGCTTTAAAAGAGAAAAAAACCCGTTCAGTCTACCCATTCTTTTTAATGTATATCTTGCTGCCCTTGATCTGGAAATGCTTTGCCATCAGTCCTCATGGCTCAGTTATTTAAAATATGATCATAGGTTCATTAAAGACAAGAAGTGACAGGACTTTGGTTTTATGTTTTCCCTCAAAGATTTGGACATTCCAGTCTGCACGGAGCTTTGTAAAATAATTCTGGGACTTCTGTCAGGTTTGATTTATGACCACATGTGTCAGATGTAATTGCGCCATCACTCTATCCATTCATTACCAGTGTTTCTCTCTGCAATGCCCTGCACCAGATCTCCAAGGGACAGAGTGACCTGAGCTTGTTTTTCCAGTGAACAACAGGATTAGAGGTCCCCATTCCATCATGTTTTGCCAAACAGTGACCACCCTAAAACTGAGGGGAATGGTCAGAGAATACAAAGCTGCATAGAAAGGAGATGCTGGGAATACCCTTGCCCAAGTCTGCCCCAATAAACTGAACCACAGTGCCTGCTGAGAGGGCTTGAAGCAGCCCTGCCCTGTGGACATGTTCTTTGTATGTAAATCTAACATCCCACAGCAACTCTGGGTTGCATTTTATGGGTACCAACTTCACCAAGTACCAAATCTAAGGTCTTTGAAAATGTTATGTTTTCCAGTATCAGGCAACTCACAGGACTCCCAAACTGGTTTTATGCAGAAAATCTGTGTCCCCCACATTTTCTCTCCCATACTTATCAGGAAGAAGTTTTTGATCACACCTTTTTCTGATGAAAAGTAGAGGAGATATAATTGTGGAATTACTTTACTGCTTCAGATCAGCATTGCTGTAATAACCAAACTCCTAAAAACTCTTATTCTGGCTGTTTGAATTTGCAGTCAAAACACAATGTTGGTGGGTTTGTTTTCTTTTTTTTTTTTTTTTTCCTTTCTTCTCCTTAGCTTTGAGATTTGATCTCTCCTCAGCTTTAGATTCCTTTGCAGTCATAAATCGAAATAACTGTCAGGCTATCATGGCATCATGGCAGCAGGTTCATCACTGAGCAGTGACTGAAGCTCAAACACAGAATTTAATTAACATTGGACAGTATTTGTGGGATGCTTTTTTTTTTTTTTTTTTTTTTTTTTTTTTTTTTTGTGGAATATAAAAATAGTGGGGTTTTTTTTGTCTGATACAATTTTTCCCCTGAGAAGTTTGTTTTTTGAAGTTAATTGCCTAAACTGGAGCTCTAAATAGCTGAGTCCTAAACTACATTTTGTACCTTGGATGAATTTCACATAGTTTAATCCCAGGTAAGTGTCATAAATGTCACAAATAGTTCAGGTTGGAGTGGAACCTCTGAAGGTCACCTATCCAGTCTCTTGATCAGAGCAAGTTTTGTGTCAAAGTTAGATCCAGCACATTAGGGTCTGGTCCTGAAAATCTCTGAGGAAGAACTGCACAACTGCTTCCGTGTATTTCCATGCACAGAATGAAAAAGATTTTCTCATATCCAGTGGATATTTCCATTGCTGCATCTGGTGCCCTCTGAGGAGAGCCTGGATCTCTCATACCAAAAAACCTCTTTTGTCATCAAAGACTGTAAATAGATTCCACTTGAGTCTTTGGACTGGCCTTACATTTCTGTTTGCATGCAAAATAAAATGTCTCCAGGAAGAGGGGGAGAAAGTTGGGTTCCCGAGCTATGCCACTTCATTTTGGTTTTGGGTTTGGTTTTGTGTCATTCCACCCACCCCCAGTTTTAAAATGCTTTTGGGCATTATGTTGAAACACCCAACATAAATTTCCTCTTTTGAACCATCTGAATTCTTTGTTATTTCATGGAAAATGAAACAGGAGAGTCTGGGATCACTGTACAAGCAAACTCTGTCCACCTCTAGAGATATGACACAGTCCAGATAAATGACATAGGAGTTGAGTGTCAATGATCCTTGAGAGTCCCTTCCAACACAAGTTACTCTATGAAAAGCAAAATTTTTGTTTCTTGCAAAAGAATTCTGTCAAACTCATGCCCCTCACATCCTACTTGTCGGATGGGTAGAGACATTTAGTCCATCCTGTGAAATCTTTCAATATTAAAGAGGTTCAGTATCTAGTTCTGGGACACACACGAAGATGAAAACCAAGAATAAACCAGGAACTATGTACATTTATACAAAAAAAAAACCCCAACAACCCTAGAAACATAAAGCCTCGGATAAATTGAAAAGCAAAAATTCAAAACCGAGGAAAGGCTGAAATTCTGGCATCAGGTTGTGCAACTCCTCACCACAAGATGTCATTGGGGCCAAGAAATTAGTGAGGTCTGCTCAAGCAACAGGATATCCAGAATGATCAAGGAATGCAAGACTTCACATTTCAGAGTTAAGACCAATCTGTATCTGTTATGATTTAGGATGAAATTCTCACTGAGAACAAATTACCCAACATCTGCCTTCTACAGACTTAATTCACATTCCTTAGAGGCATCTGACCCAGATTGTTGCTGGAGACTGGATGCTCCCTAACAAGTCCATGTGTCTGATCCATTCTGGCACTTATTGCTTTGCTATGGCTCTTGGTCGTGGTCTGTTTTTTTTTTTGTGTTTTTTTGGGTGTTTTTTTTTTTTTTTTTTTTTTTTTTTTTTTTTTTTTTTTTTTTTTCCTTTTTTACCAGTGCTAAAACATAACTAGAGAAAAACAGTTAGCTGTTCTCCTTGCCCCTGAACACCTGATTTTATGCACAGAATGGTGGAGGCATACAGAAGGCAGAACCATCCTGCACCATGATGTCCCTGGAGCTAGAATTCCCCAGGACACGTGGCCATTGCTGTTTTCCTCCTCTGTTCCAGCCATTCTGGCAGCAGTGCAGCCAATACGTTCCAAAATAATGCATTTACAACCATCATCTATGCACACCCATGCAGACTATCCCCATTCTCTTGCCTAATTGCATTGATTTCCCTGACTGCAAAGGAAGCCCGGCTCACAGGTTTCAAACCTCATGGAATTCTGCCGTCTTGGAGAGAGTGACAAGAACCCACAGCATCATTCCTCTTCCTGCTGCATCACCCACCACTCCCTCATTTCATCTTTGTTTCTGGTAGGCTGCACAAAGCTCTGGGATAGACCACAGCTCCACTGTGCACGCAGATTACTTTCACCTAACCTCCAGAGCTGTGTTAATTTTAGTGCTCCCTGCTGTGGATTTAAATCACTGGGACAATTTTGCTTGCCATGTAACTCTAAGTCCGTGAGAATGCAGAATAGATTGAGTATACTATTTTTATATCTAAAAGATCATTGTTCTTTTAAATATCACGTGAGTTCTAAATATTTGACTGAAGATGATTGATATGTCTATTTTCCATACAGTTAAAACAGCTTAATGGAGTCATAAGATTTCTGCCGACACATTACAGGATTTGGAATCTAAGTAACTCTTAGATTACTGGCATCCATGTCTCCCACCACAAGAGATCAAATATCGTGCTGGCAGCTATGATATAAATTACAGGAGTATCTCTCTCTATCTATCATTGCTATAACCAGGTTCCAGGAAAAGGAAAACACTATTTACAAGCAGGTGAAATACACAGCATTTATACTCTGAGGTTTCAGGCCCCAAAGTTTAATTGCAATGGCAATATTGCACCACACAAGAATTTGTTCAGAACTGAAAAAAGCCACTTGTATTTTGCTTTTTAAGGCACCCTTCAATGTCCACATCTCTCTCTGTCTGATTGAGGCTGACCCTATACTAGAAACACTAAACAGTGTTGAATCTTCCCCCTCAGCTCTACTAGACAGTGATTATATTCAGGAGGGTGAGGCATCTAAAACTCGAGACTTTCAGGTAACCCGAGGTTTTAGACATCCTTATTCTTTCAGATATTTTTTGGTGCTACATTAGGATGGGCTTTTCATCAGGGGGAAGGTGTTGAAGTCAGGGGATTTCGCCAAAGAGAGGGGTAGACCAGGTGACTCTACTCCTGCAGACCAAGTTTTTTTAGGTTTCATCAGCAAAATTCCAGGTTGCTGCTGCTCACAGCTATTCCTAAACATCTCTTTTCTTGGACTGATAACTATTCACCTAAAATGGTTGATGGGCCTTGTCTTATGTGAAAAAAAATACACAGTGGAAAGCTAAAGAAATTCTCTTAAAGAGCAAGTTTGTCTTCTCTTTCTTCTACAAACTCTACAAACACTCTACAAACATTGACATATAATCAAAAGCTCAACATTTACAAATTTAAATCCAAGTTAAGGTCTCAAATGCAGCAGTGCTGGTGAAACAGCTCTACTCTTGACTCTCTTCAGAGCTGACAACATGAAGCTGTTCTCTACACGGAGAAGTAGAGATCAAAACTCCAAAGAGGAGCTACCACCGCTGCCTTGTTCTACTCCCACAACCTTGACGTGTCTCCTGCTGACCCCTCTGCTCCCGGAAAAGTGCTCCTGAGGATAGACCCTATCCCTGCCCAACACCTGTGAGCAACAGCACTGCTGGGGTCCTTACTCAAAGCGCTTCAAACTCTGACCAAGTTGCCAGCAAACCCTGTGGGAGGAGAGGAGTCACTCCAAAGAACATAAAGACTATTTGAAAAGGATTCAGACACTGATTTTGACAGAAGAAGAGCCTGTCTATGACTCATCTTAAATTACAGAGAGTAATGTCAAGAATGGTTTAGCCACGCTGTGTACTATATTCTGCTGGGACAGAGCCACTCTTCTCATTGTGAGTTTGACACCATCTGAGTCATTAGAAATGGTTTCCATGGACGAACCCATTTCAAGCCTTGAAATACGAAAGTTCTCCATGTGAAGTGTCTGTGAGACTTCCCCCAGTAATTTCACATTTGGATTCAATAGCCGAAATGAATTATGAAATTCTCTACACTGTCACACACTAAGAAGGAACTGTGAAATGCTGATAAGATGCTGAAATGAAGGCAAAGGGATTTAAAGGTCATTCTGCTGCACTTTTTCATCTGGTGAGGATTTGAGACTGAGCTAATTAACATAGTACCTGAACACTTAATAGACTCTGCCAAATTTGTTAGTGATCTCAGTAATAAGCTGAGTACACAAACATCTCTGTAAGGTCTCAAAACATCTCCAGCACAGGGGTGAAAACAGGGCTAATGGGTCCAGTCCACCCTGGTCTGGAAGATTCATGTTTAATTTCTTAAATAAATGACCTATGGAGAATTTTCTCCCCATACTCATTATCTTCTCAGCTTGGCTCAGGAGGGAAAGAACACGTTCCAGTGTGCACTGAGCACAGTCAGTACAGCTGGGTCTCTGGGAGCTGCTGCAAAACAAGGAACAATTTATTCCATGATTCCTAACCTGGAGAAGTTGGGGGTGACTGATGAAAACACATCAGTTTGGGGTTGAGGAAGTGCTAAATTGCCTTGGTTTTTTTTGTTTCCCCATTCACCTGCTTTCAATCTATAAAGAAGACATTGCTCCTCAGAAAATAAAATAAATTTGGTAAAAAATCCAACAAACCAAAAAACTACCGATAGAGAAAAGTTGATATTTTTTTATCTTGAGTTTTGACTACTAGTATAGTATTAATATAATATTCAGCAGCAAACAATCTAGTTTATAGAAATAGATGCTCAGAAGCTTTGAAATGTGTTGTTTTTATACCCTTCACCAAAAAGGAATATGATTTTAGAAGATGGCTACACACCTATAACTTTTATTTTATTCTAAACTATGGGATCAGTGATTTGTGAAAGAAAGAACAACTATTTTGTGTATTTACATGAAGCTCTGTACAGATACCTGTGTTTGAATTATATCCTCACTGTGGTGCCATGAGTATTCACTGTGGTCAGATGAGAAAATATTTGTCTTGTTTCTTGTGTTTTGACATGAAATACCACCCTAATTCGAGGCCCGTTTATGGCTTTAGATGGTATTTAGGGGAAGTTTCTCAAAAAAAAACCATTATGGAGGAGCTGTCTACAAACCCACAGATTCAAAAGTCACTCAAGTGATGGCACCTGTTTATTTATTCATGTGGGGGGTTTGTAATTATAAGACTGTATGAATTACACTGTAGGGGGCAAAAAGAAGCAATTTCAAATCAGCAAATTCTCCCTTCAGTTTGTGCCATGGTACACACTTATTTTTTATGCATTCTTTTCTGCATTTGTCCCTTTATTAATCTTCATTACATTTCATATTGTAGCACCTCCAATATTCTCTGAGCTGCCCACACTGATTTATATGTTCCTCAGGATTTGGTCCAAGTAGCGGGTTTTTCTTATATTTTGAGAGACGTGTATTGACACAGATGCAAAATTGATATTAAATTAATCCTCTTTGTTGCAATAACAAATATCATAGGATAAAGCACTGGAGAAGAATATTAGAAAGTGAAAGGAAATACATAAAGCCCAGCCCAGGACCTCTTCCAAAAAGTGGCTGAGCCATATTTATTTAAAATTCAGTAGTGTATGATCAGGGCCAGAGTGTATCTAGTGCATACAGACAGGGCTCATCATTTTAGCCCTAGACTCATGTTTTTGTAAGAGAACTGGTCAAACATTTCTTTATGAAAGAGCAGATTCATGGTTTTAGCTGTTAGCTTTCCTGTGAGTGCATGACCTATAACCTGGGCTGCTGGATAAATTATTTCAAATAAAATAGATAATCCATTTTACTTAACAATTTCAAAGATTGAAGCCAGTGATTGGCTGAGGATCTTGATTATTTTTGCACTGACACTACTTATTTATGAACTGTAATTTTGTTTTTTGACAAGAATTAACTTTCCTGTGTTATTCATAGTGTTTTTTTCTAACCAATACCTGCTGCTTCCACAATGAAGATTTTCACAGGGAGGAGAAAGCATAGCAAAATAATTCTCTCTCCCTTTTTCTTTTTCTTTTTTCCTGTAGGACTGGAACAAAACCCCCAACATTTTTCTTTCAAAGGAAACCTGAGACTTTATGTATTCAACACATTGTGTGGAACTGTTTCAGAGCTTTGGGTCACGAATGGCTTCTTTCCATTAAAAGTTATGCTGTTATTCCTGGCAATGTGAGCTCGCTCAATTTTGCTCACAAGTAGAATCTGCCTGTACATATAAATCAGTGCCTGCAGTTTCAGAAGAACAGAGGAAGAGGAGGCACAGCTCATCTCAAACTTCCAAGCTGTATTGGCGATTTACTTTAGCCCCTACACCGCTGAGATTTAACTGTTTTAGTTTTGTTGAACTCGGGCTTAAATTGAAGGATGCTGTTTTGAGACCTGGCCTTGGGGGCCTCAGAGGTGAGATTGTGGGGCGAGCAGCTCATGAATAGACGTCAGGCTGGGGTCTGCTGGGGAATGCGCACCTGCCCCAGAAAGGCACAGCTAGCTCTGGCCCGACCAGCCCCATTCCCATGGTGTCTGGGAACCCCTTCGTGCCCACCTCTAATCAGGGCTTGGCATGTGGAGAGGTGAAAGCGGCCTCCACCCAGCGCCTTCATTCCTCAGTGCTTTTACTTTCGATTTTTAGAAACTCCAAACACAAGCTCCTCCCACCAAAGCTGTTGGGGTCTGCCACGACACAAAGGATGGATCTAATCTGCTGTCGTCACCCAGGCTTGAAACACCCCATGGCTGGGAAGGATGTGCAGCATTTGGCTTTTTGCCCAGAAAATCAGACCCTCCAAAAGGTCATGCACACACACACACACACACACACACAAACTTACAGAGGTGTCTCATGGCAAAAGGAGATGGGTAAAAAAAAGGTCTTTTCTGAAAGGTTAATTGACTTTAGGGCGAACTTCATCTGAGGACAGCCCTTTGTGCTGATTGCCTCTGTTCAAGATTTGGTTGGAGGAGAATGGATTTTGCACTCAAATTATCAGGCATCAGGAGGAGTACAACACATAGGAGAGCTGATTTTTGTCACCTTGACATAACAAGTGGCAGCCAGGGTTCAGAACATCTTGTGGTGTGCTCTGGACACATCACACCCTCTGCTGATATCAGTAAAGGGTATTAGGTACTAGACACCTTTGAAAATTAGAGTCTCTGTGTAGGTTGTGAAATACAGATTTGGGGGCTCTGATTCAAGACTCACAGTCAAGATTATTCAAAATATATAGAAACCCAGTTATTACAGGTTTTCAGTGAAACGTTGGTACCCTTGAAAATCTGAGTCCTGAACTTTACCAGGGAAATTTATGGAGGTGTGAGTATATTAACATATTAAATCAGTCACAGGTCCTAAGCAAATTTTAGGAGAGGTGGTCCACATGTACATATTCGTTTCTAGAGACACAGAGAAACTCTGAAAACTTACCTTTCCATACTGTCTTTTTGATGGAACTTAGCATCCCCTTTTTACTTGGTACATTTTTCATTTGAAATGGGACACGTCAGTGCACTGGTTTAATTTAAACTTGCTTCCCCTGAGTTCCCTCCTTTTCCTGACAAAGCAATAGAGAACGGGGAGAAGAGGGGTGGGTTGTGTGCAGGAGGAGAAGCCCTTCAGGAGGCAAGGGCTCAGGAGGCTCTTGCAGATGCTGACCTTGGCCCAGTGCTGCACTGACAGCTCTGGGATTTCCAGATCAGAGCAGGGCCTCGCTCACACAGCCTGGGAAAAGCAAGCCTGGGTAGTATCCTCACAGATGTGTGTGTCACTGCTGTTGACAGGGAGTCAACACTTGACTATTTAAGTCTTTTGGCCACAGGAAGATTAACATCACAAAATCCAGGCTCTAAGAGGAAGCACTAAAGATTCACATGCAGCTTTAAGGAACAATGATTAGTTGTTATTTATATTATAGCAATACTCAGCTGGACTCAGGGTCTTGTTTTTCTGGCTGGTCTCCACTTCCTCTCTAGTGTTTCTCACAAAATACACCTTTCCCTATTACCAAAGCACTACTGAGAATACATTCTATTGTGGCCAAAACCTATTCCTCCAATAAAAAGCCAATCCTGGCCACCATCTTACTGGCCACATCTAATGTGTTTAGTTTTAAGGTTTCATCCCATCTGCAGATAGATTAACAAGTTACAAGATCCAGCAATTACAACCCAGAATATTTCCAGCAAACCTCTTTGCTTCTAAAGGGTGGTAGAAGAAGAAAAGAAATGGAAAAAGCATCAGCTTGAAATTTGTCCTCCAATGACCATATTAAAATTTATAGATTAAAAAAAATTATATCATGTATCATAATGAAGCCAAATCAGCAGTTTTGGCCTTGCTTCTCTAAGCAGAAAGGCTTTGCAGTCTGACTTCTCCTTGGCTGCCTTTCTAGGCCTGAAATTCACAGCTGCATTGAAGCGGAGCAAGTCCAATAATGCCATTTGTTTTTCACTTAAAAAAAAAAAAAAAGGAAAAAGAAAAAAGAGAAAGGGGGACATATAAATGGATCGTAGAAGAAGGAGGCCATTAGCAGACGTTTAGTCTGACCATGGCTAGAAGTGCAGATGGTTCAGAGGAACACAGCCAACTTGGCGTTTATATAAGCTATCTTGTATCTCCTTCTTTTTTCCTTCACTGGCACAGATTGATTAAGAGGTCAAATAAAGGCTGCTTCAGTGTGAGAGTGTGCACGATGTATGACAAAAAAATCCTGTCTCACAGTTCAGGGTTTCTAAACAACATAAAAGACAAATCAATGTATAAACTAATTCTCAGCCTGTTTAAGTCCTTTCTTCCTGAAAGCTGTATGGACCTCTCACTCTCTCTTGTTTTTTCTTTTCTTTTCTTTTTATCTTTTCAAATGTCCCAGTGACAAAGTGGTAAGTGAAGGCAAGCAGTGGAATGTGAACATAAGGTGGTAGAATAGGAAAGTCCCCTTTAATAAAGCTGGTGAAAATTACTCTATATTCAATAGACAAGAAATATTCTCCAACAAATTCTCTCTTCTGAATTATAAGCAAGAAAAAAGGAAAAAAAAAAAAAAGAGTGCAAAGGTCTTTTTAAGTGACAGCTTCCCTTGTGGCAGCCTCCTGCACTGCCTAGCCTTTTGGTACAGGGGTTCTGCATGTACCTGCTTTGCATAGAGTTGAGTCTGTAAAAGAGAGCTGGAATTTGGAGATGCCTTCTGCAATAATAAAAGTAATGATCTTCGTACGAATTTAGACACACGGGATTTTGATGGTGTTTGTACATCTGTCTTTCAATTTCTTTTAGGATACAGAATGTCTGGACACCTAACTGGTACCTAAATCACAGATTCCTGACACAGAGACCCTCCCCAGGCATCGCTGGTGACCTGCCCGACTCCTTGGATCTGCCTGGATGGAGAGCATCCCCCCTGAACTTCAGAACCTTAAAGTGCTTCAGCATTTGAAAACAGGGCTAAGCCATGAGCTTTATTAAAGGCAGGAGCCCACCCCTAAGCAGATCTGAAGGCTGGGCTCTGAAGTGAGGCTCAGGTTGCAATAGCTCAAGCGGGCTAACAGAAGTCCTGCCTGCGCTTTTAATGCTTAATTACCCCAGGTGCCACAGGGATGGATACATTGAAAACAGATGGAGAGGTATTCCTGAGCATCTGAAGATAAGCAGATCAGTTAGGCCAGGTTCTGTGGATCTTGTTTGAATAGTTAATCACAGGAACACAGAGATGAAGAGAACCACATGGGTCACTGAGCTCAGGTCTGTGAAATTTTCTCATTATAATTTACAACCTGGAGAGTATCAAGAGCGTGCCAGGTGCTTCATATAGTCAAACAGTCTGACAAGCTGGTATTTATTTTGGAGCCAAAGGAGGCCTGTTTGTTTTATGAATCAAGGTTGTTATTATTTTTTATTTTGAGACTGGAGGTTGCTAATCATTTTGTTGACACTGTACTTTGTGAGGGGATATTTTTGCTCACCTCTGTTACTGTTGACTCTGCATCATGGCCTAGCATTTTAATTTAAGAACTGTGACTTTTAAAGCCTTATTCGTAACTACTGAGTAGCCTTTGAATGTATTTTCTTTTTGGGCTATTTAGACACAGCTACACACACACATGTAGATACTGGAAATTAATAATATGTGTCATATATCCTTAGGACCACCCTGTGGTCCCAAAATTTGGACGTTGTTTAAATATTTGCATGCATATAGCATAAAATGTCCTTGAAAATCCCCTCAAAAGAGAAAATTATCTTATTAACCAAAGCAACTGATCATTATTTTTCCAGACATGAAACCAGAAGACAAAAGAAACACCTTTTTTAGGTTGGGATTATTGATGCAGTTTAATCACTTAGAGTGTGCATTAAAGAATTAACAGCAGCCTGATGTTAAAATTTATAACCAAAATTCTTATTTACTGAGTATGTGTTTAAATGACAAAGCCACATTGTTATGTCTGCTTTAAGGAAAAGTCTGTCAGGGAGTTTGACATATTGGTGCAAGTTTCCCTATAAATATCCCAGAAAAAGCAAGTGCAGATGATTTTAGAAGCATTTATTGGACTATAAAAAGTGAAGATTATGAATAGGTCAATATTTTTTGAAAGGTGTTAATATAAAACAGTGCTAAAAGATTCAGAAATGATAAGTAGATATTTTAAGCTTACTGCTGACAGAAAGTGACATCTGATAAAGATGGAGATAAAAATATCAATAAAAGATGTTACCTACATTATACCATCCATTTATTTGTTTAAGTTGGTAACAATTAGATTATTGACTGTAAATAATTTTCTAGCCCTTGGTAAATTATTTGTGGACGTGCCCTTAAAAAATGCTTTTGTTCATATGATTTTCCTTCTGATAATTAAAGTGCCCAACGTGTTCACTGAGCAATTTTTGTCTACTAATGAAAAGTCTCTGAAATCCAGCCAAGAATTACAAACTTAAATCAGCAAAAATAACTTTGTAGCCACCAATATGATCAGATGAGCTAAACTTCTGAAAATAGAGACAGAATGGTAAAAACCAGGCTTGGTAGGATGTTTCATGCAGCATGAATGTTTTCAAGAGTACTTACAGATAGCCAGTGTAAGACAGGAAGAATTTAATGGTAATTAGGCTCAGGTACTAAACTTTTCCACAACTCACTGGAAAAGTCCAAGATACCATTCAAAGCCATCTGAAGAAACTCTCAGAAGTAATTCTTGGACATACAGCTGAAAACACAAGTGTGTAAGCAGAAATGAATTTTCCAGGCAATAAATTACAACAGTGGGCCACAGGATGACCGTAGATAGACAGGCATCTGCCACACATAAATACAAAAGTGAACTGGACCTCAGCTGCTGTGCTAAGACTTCCAGCGTGTGAGGACACTTTATTACAAGAAACAGATCCTGAAAACTCAGAGATTGTTGTCATCCCTCCCTCCAGGAGCAGTACAGATCTCTTATGGTGGGACAGGCAGCCTAATGGATTGTTACTTAGCTTTTTTAGCAATGCAGAAGTATCCAGCACATTAAGCCATGATGTAGTACAAGCTTGTAAATGACAGATTGTTCATTACAGGGCTTCAGAGAAGTTAATAATCATGATAATGGGCCACAAGTCACAAGTGTCTCCTGTATACCACTCTGTCACTTTTATAGACATGTATAAACTTAACACATCAAACTCTTGTAGTGCACAGTCAAGTGGGAGAATCAATTAAGCAGGTTGAGAGGTTTTGCAGTGAAAACTGAGGGGAAAGTTTACCCAGCACACTCCCCTGACTTGGTCAGACTTCCAGAGGACTTGGGAAGGAAGATCAACATCTTCACACAGAATATCTTACAAGATTTTGTAGATAAAGGCACTTAACTCTGGAGCAGCTTTTGTTATGAGATGTCTGAATCTAGTAGATTAAAACAAAAACAAAAAAGTGACATGGAAAAATTCCAGCAGGAAAAAAGCTGAGTGTTTCAGAGAAGTGACTGTAGGGATTACTCACAGGGGTATCAGAAAACAGGTAAAAAGACCTGATGTCTAAGGACAATCAGAAAGGTTGCTATCCATTGCTGCATCTTCATTCACCTTTTCTCCCACTCCAGTGGAGTGAAAATCAGTCCCCATTTCTAATTATTCACAATTACCCTAATTATTACTTGAGAATCATCAGAAGAAATAACAGCAACATCAGAGGCTGCAACACCAGAAACAGTTACTTAGACTTTCTGCAGGTTTCCATACAGATGCCACAATTTTTTGCTTGGAGGCAGCAATTCAGACACCATGGAAATCCCTCAGGAATGCAAATATGGAGATGACTGATAGGAAAACGTCCAGTCTTACCACAGAACCACCAAGGGTGGTTCTCTTCTTGGCATGTACATATTCACAAGACTGGATGGCTTCCCACACAGGTTTTCTGTGTGTCATTTCCTATAAAGTTATTGAAAAACTTTACCAGTGTTAAGAGGAGAGGACGGTGTTCCTAAATCCCCGCAGTGGAATGGATTTTAGGAAAGACTTCCTCACTGAAAGGGTGGTCAAGCATTGGAATAGGGAAGTGATAGAATCCCCACCCCTGGAAGTATCCAAAAAAGCATGGGGTGTGGCACTTGGGGACATGGTTTGGCATTGAATATGGCAAGGCTGGGTTAGCAGCTGGGCTCCATCATCTCACGGGTCTTTTCCAACCTTAACAATTCTATTGTTCTCTGATGTACAATTCAAAGTTTGTAGGTTATATTTATTTGCAGGTTATCCAGGACAGCTTCTGGACCCCTTGTGGGTCACTTCCAGCTGAGGATATTCTATAATTTTTACTTAAAATTCAGGTGGGCAGGATATAAAACTTCGGGGAAGTTTTATAGAGACATAATGTGGCTTTCACTTAATCTAAGACAAATTGATGTAGGAGTGATTCAAAGTATTGCTTAAACTCTGGTTAGGTAGTGTGTTATACCAGCCTATTTTTAACTTCATATTTGTTAAAGAAAATATGTTAAAATATGAGTAAGTGTGCTGTTTTAAACTCATGTATTTTTGAGTATAAGAAAATGGTCTGTGCCTTAGATGGATGGAGGCCTTTTGTCATCAAAGCAACACTTTTTCCATCTCTTTTGCTGTTCTGTAATTTTTTTGATATAGGAAAAACCTCAAATATTTAATGCATTTGGAAAATACTTCTTCGTAGTAAACCTTGGCATTTCTTGACAGAACTCGTGGGTCCAAGTTGACCCCACCAGTTTTTAAGTATTTATGTGATCTTCCCAGTTCTTCAAGATCAGGGTTTTGTTCCTAGACTGGAGAGAGCAAGAGGAGTGCATCTAGAAACTACATTTCAGCTGAGATCTCCTTTTAATCTGTTTCTGGATCTGGAAATATGTTTTGGGACAAGGAGGTGGAGTACATGCAGAGCAAACCACACACACTGTGGTTTTCACATGGCAAACACTGCCCTTTATAGCTATATTACAGAGTCAAAGTTTTTCCATCAACACTAGAATGGAAATTGGGTCTTTTATTACAGTGAAAAACCTTTCCACATTAAACTTAAACTTCTTGGGTAGCGTGGATGAAAGGAAAATATTTTTTTTTTTTTTGCAAAAAGTACCTCTTAAAATAAGTTCTATTATTTATGCAAGTATATTTATGCAATTATATATATTTTTATATATATATATATGCAATAATATATAAATAATTTATGCGATTTTTTATTCTACAAGTTGGTTGTAGGTTATTGGATGAGATGGAAAATAAACTGTCTTTTTAAATGTATATGTTTAATAACAATTAATATCAAAATTGCCAGCCTGACCTTCTAGTCCGAGTGGCTTAGAGTCAATGGAGCAGTTACCAACAGAGAGATTTCCCTGCCTTCCTAAGCCCCATTATGCTGCTTAGAGACTTTTAGACCAACTTCATCCTCACTGTTTTTGAGCAGTTTATCCAGCAGTACCATTTTAAGCTCTTCCAGAAACATGAAAGGACAGCTGGTATTGCTGATCTCCCCGTTTATCCTCCTGCTATTAAATTCATTATATTCTAATGAATTCATCTTAAGCTGAAACTGCTCAGGAGCTCTGCTGTTGTTGCTGTCAGTGTAAGGCAATGCTGCTCTCATCTGAAGGCTCTGATGTGTAAATTACTTGCTACCAGTGCTCTGACTTTATGTGTAGGCTGGGACTGTCAAAAGCTGGACAGGCACACTAGCAACCTAAATTTTACTGAGTCCAGAGTTAGAAAAAAAAGATCATGCATAAATAGAGTGCAGGCTGTCAACGTAATGTAGTCTATGGTAACAAAATTCTGACTCCCCTCTTCTTATATCCAAGGAGAACTAAATAGCAAGGAAAATCCAGTAAGTAATGCAAGCAATTATATCTGTTTTCCTGCAGATAATTTATGTGTTATAACAATACAGGAAGGCTACCATCCCTGCTTGTAATCACAGGCTGAGGCTATTTTACAAACAGTGAAACCACCCATTGCTGCTGTCCATCATTTATTACTCGCCTAATAAATACTTCAATTACATTTAATAAATAATGTATTCAGGCTCAGTGAAGTGATAATTCTTTAAATTAATAATTAAATTCATGCAAAAAGGTTTTATTGCAAGCACTACTAAAGGAAATTTCTGTCTTTAATCTAAAGTGATTATTCATTATGTGCAGTAAAAGGCTCCATTTGCATATTATTAGTGAGGTAACCTTTAGCCTTCCTGGCAACAATAAAGATGCATCTTGATGTTGCTGTGCATTAATGTTCTAGGTTAGCCTTCCAAAACCAAAGTGATGATAAACAATATGTAATAAAGTCTTTGTTTATGGCCTTCTACCAGCTGTTTTCTGAGATCTCAAATATACTACAATGACAAAATGTCCAGTAAATGTATTACAGCAAGTTGTTAAAAGGTGTTGCCTGCAGATGGTTAGTTGATGGGAAACAGTAAAAGTGGAACCAATTAATGCCCTGGAGATCTGAGTAGTAAATTTGTCTCAAACAGACTTTTTAAAATCTCTCTCTTTGATGAGAGTGCTGTGCTACCCTGTGCTTGCTGCTGCCCTTGCCTGCTACACAGCAGAGACTCTGGGAGTTAGCCATGCACTTTGGCAGGGCTCAATTCCCCAAACAATAGATTTTTTCCCTGTCTTGAGCAACTCTCAGTACCTACATGAGGAGTTTCCAACACTATCATGTACCTGCCCTAGCCTAGATGTCCCAATGAGGAGGAACTTGCTGTGGAGGGAAGGCTCAGTGATATTCATTGAGAGAAACCAGAGCGGCTTTTCTTCTTATTCTTTTAATCTTCTGTTACCTCTTAAATCCCTAAGGCAAAAATTCACAGGAATGCCTGAAGGAAAAATGACCCAGGGTAGTGAGTCTGTAGGGCCTGGTTCAGAGCTGTGAAGCTGAGCAGCTCCTGACTGGGAAGACGCATCCTGTGGATACAGTCAGCTGGAGCTGAGCTGACAGTCTGGTGCAGGCTGAGCTGTCAGTGCCACTGATTCACCGTGTTCCCTGAAATCAATCCTGAAAGTCAGCCTGAGTGGCTTCAATGAGCACATCTGGCCAGGAGCTGACTGTGCCAGCTGGATTCTCCAGGCCTTCATCCGTCAGGCCTTCATCCATGAATCCTTCCGAGACCTGACTGCTGGGATCTCGGATATGTGCGTAGTCTAGGATCCTGTTTTGCAGGGAAACCCTGACCTCTCCTCCCCTCTGAGATGTTTTCCTTTCAGGGATGCCATTTCACAGTGCAGTGTCCTGATCAAGGATTATTTTTCATCTGGGCACATAAACAGAGCAGGTGACACCCCCCAGCCACACCGTGATCAATGAGGGCCACGGAGCTCAATCCATCCTTGGGATAAACACACAGACATTCCCCATCCCTTACACTGCCTGATGCTAGAGTTTTCATTAAGCTGTCTGCCCCTCTGAGTGATGGAAATCTAGGCACCATATAGGTCCTCAAAGACCTTTAGTTTTTTGTCCAGACAGCTATTGATAAAAAAAAAAAAAGAATAATTATAACTCTTAAATTATGATAATGTTACTTGCCCTACAAGTCTATAGTCTCAACCACAGTGAAATTTTTAATGCATATTCTCCACATCCTGCTTTATTTAATTTTTTTTTTAAGAAGTTAAACAAAATAGACTCCAGAAAGACAAAATGGAAGCCAAAAATTGACCATAGGCTTCTTTTAACTATATCCCAGGTGAAAAGAGTGTGTACCTTGTCTTTTATTTTTCTACTCCCCACTACAAGCCAAATACAGATTCTCTTTCCTCTTACAGGTGTTTGGAAATAAGAATGATCTTTAAAGTTCCTCCCAAAACATACCATAATATGATTTCTGAAAAACTAATTCACATAATGCATCCCAGCTGGGAGCTCATTATTTTAAAGATGATATGCATTTAGTAAATCTACATGAGGAAAGCATGTACTCTTACCCATAGGTTAACCAAAAGGTCAGATGAGATTTTTTTTTCCCCACCAAATGCCAAGAGTTAAAATTTTGTTGTTTATTTTTTTGTGGTCATTAAAGAAAAGCACCTTCAAAAGGCACCACAATGTGTCCTGAGGTGTTTATCTGAGACAGGCAGGATGGCTCCCACTGCAGTGGCCAAGCTCTGTCATGGAACCCCAGTAAATCTGAGTCAAGAGTCTGAAACTACTGCATTTAAGCAGGATGAAGCCTGCCCACCTAAACCCAAGAGAAAAACCTTAAAATTTACAGCTTATTGTGCTCCAGCATATCAGGACAAATCACAGGAAAGCATCAAGATGGTTATTAACCTGTTAATGCCCAGGACAAGAAAATAGCTTGTCCTACATCAGCATTTGACCCTGTGTTAGTTGCCCTGAGTTAGCTTTGTTGCAGCTCCCTTTGCTGCTCAGGAAGCAAGACCCATTTTGCTCTTCAGTCAGATTTTTTTCTCAAATAAAAATGTTGCCCAAAGAAGCTGCAGGCCTCTGTTATCTCCCTTTCCAGATCTGATTCCAAATTAAAGGCGTTTTCGTTTCCAAGTTACTCCTTAATTCATACAAAAATTAAAATATATATCAAATCACTCTAGACCCTGCTCAGAGATAAGAAAAAAATCAGCATTTTATGGATCCAGGCTCCCTTCCCCCATCCTGCTAGATATTCAGATCTCTAACACGGAGACCTCTGGTTCACCTTTGAATCACTTATGTTCTCTTCACCATAGCAATCAGCTCAGTCCTACATAAAGTGTAAAGTGCTGACATTTTCAAGCAGCCTAATGTTTCTTGCAGTCATCTAGCAGCCTTTCAAATGTAGAATCCTAGATGCCCTTGCTTTCCTTAATCAGCTAGCAGTGAAAAAGAAAAATGGAATAAAAGGACCTCATATATCCTCTTCTCCCTCCCTCCTGCAATTTGCTGTCTGTCCAAACTAATCCCCCCACATCCCTCCCATTACACAGATGCAGTGAGATCTCTGAGCACAAATGTTGTAAACCTCAACATAACTTCACCAATTCACACTAAGGGAAATAAATTTAATTCACTCAGCTTCTCATCATCTTATGGCCCCTTTAGGGCTAATCATCTGTATTAACTTTCTCTGGAGTCTTTCTAATGTCTGAGTGCCGCTATTTTGTAGCTGAAATGCATGTGGCAAGAGAACAAATTGCCCAACAGTGGATTTCTTTTCTACAACAGTGGTTTTACTATTTAAAATGAAAGGACTGGGTCTGGAGTGGTGTTGGTTTAGCACTTGGATGGGAGATTATGTGGCTGACTACAACAGCTTTGTGCTGGAATTTGTAGTAAATAATTCTTTTCTGAATAAAACTGTTTGGTGTTTACACAGCCAGGTAAACTTTTATTTATATTCAAGAGCCACAAATGATTTTAAGATTTATGATTTTGAGAAGATTGATTTTAAGAATAATGATCCTTTTCTCAACAAACCAGTTTCTGGAGTTACCAAATTGTAATAGCTAACTGGCTTTTTTTCCTTTTTCTTTTTTTTTTTTTTTCTTTTTATTTTTTTCCTTTTCATTGCAGCTCTGCAATAAGTACAATTTTTTTAATAGCTGGCCTTGAATGCTGATAAAAGCTCATGCTTGACTTCGAGCCTGACTGAGATGTGCTTCTTTGAGGTGCTACACAACGTTGACACACTTTTGTTCAAGGCTGTGGATTCAAATTCTTGTTCTTCTACAGATTTAGTGTGTTCTTCTGAGTAAGGACTTTGAAGTACTGCTGACCATACATTTTTTTCTTTAGAGTCTGCTTAACATTCTCCAAGGGACAGAGGTTGTTAGCATGTGTTTATATCAGGATGTGAATTGCATACTACAGAAATCAGCAGAATTTATTTTCCTGCTTGTTGACTTTTCACACTTACCTCGCCTTTCTTTCCCTTGACCTGACATATTACCCTTTTTGATCTAAGATCCTCAATCACCATGGAGAGTTGAACTCCCTGGATTAATCCTCATCCTCTGGTCTTTTCAATTCTGTTCCTTCCTTGATGTAAAGTGCTGTTTAGATATGTTTCTCAGTGATATCTCATTGCTAGTGTTAAATCTTCATGGCAAAACCAGAACTTGACACCTACCCACTTCTTTCCTCCTCCCTTTTCCTCATGGTTTCTGGGCCTTAAAGAGAATACATTTCTAATGGACATTTATCTGTTCTAATTATAGACTTTTTTACCCATCTAATTATCCACTTCTCGTCTGAAATCTCTTCTGAGGCAGCCTCTCACTTTTCCCTCTGAGCTTATGTAGCTTCTGGGGATATGAAACTTCTACTTTGGGTTAAATTCAGATGTGCTCAGTAACACCTTGTGGGGCATCACCAGTTTTCAAACAGACCAAACTGAAAAAAACACGTCCTCTTCATTAGAAATCCGATAATTCCTTTTTTTCTGTTTTCACATGGGGACATTCCAAGGTTTTTAAAGAAGACAACCAAAAGCTAAGACCAATGTCAAGAGGTTTTCTGCAGTGCCTGCAGTAAATGAAGGTATATCTATCTCTGTTTTGCAGTTCTGTGTGGAGATAGGAGATGGGTGTAGCATCCCTTTCCTTTCCAGTTACCCTGCTTTCAGTGGAGAGAGCGCTTTCCCACAGACCTTTTCATTCTGGAAAATGATCAGGAAAGATTGGGAACAGGCCCATCAAGGTCAGCTGCTTTCATAGCTGGAGAGATGCAGTGTTTACTCCTAGTTTTCAAACTGCCTAGTTGCCCCATTTTTTTTTTGCTTTCCTTCCTTCCCTTTAAAGTAAATATTTTATTCTTAAACCAAAAATGAATTCCAGATATTAGAGATATTCCAGAAACCAGTGTTTTCTTCCAGCTGATCACATAATTCCTGTATAAGGGTCTTGATCAGGTTTTTCCTTTCACAACAAAAAATCCATTTGGGGGCTGAAGAAATTTTGAAAATGTACAGACTCAGTTTTAGAAACTAGAATTTTCTTTTGAAGTCACAAAATTCCCAGCCACTTTTCACTACAGAGTCATGTTTCCAGGGCCAGTGGGAGCTAAGCCTGGTGCACCAAACAAGATTCTCACTCACTTCTCTCCAGAGGAAGAGTTGCAACACAGGCCAAGTGTTTGGGTTTCCAGACAGCAAACTGCAAAATTGTGGCTACTGGCATCATTTGTGCCTTTCGTATTTCATCCAGCAATCAATCTCCTTGTATCATCAGCTAGAAGAAGAGGGTTTGATGAAAAATCATGACTAAGGGTGTGAGTGGGAAAAGTGAGGATTGACTATTTGGCTCAGACACAGAAAATCTGTGCATGTTGTGAAGGGCATGTGGTAGTAGAGTTAGGATTTTTTTCTTTTTTTTTTACCCAATGCAGCCCTATACCTTTATTCTTTTCCTCCTGCAATCTCCAGATGATGCAAGTACTGCTATAAATGATATTTCAGCTTTTTATAACTTCAGACACACAGATTACCTCCCCAGCATCCTTTTACTGCTGAGTGTGGGTGAAAAAAAAAAAAAAAAAAGAAATTTTTAAAAATGTGCTTTCCACTCATCAGGTTCTGTCTATTTCAGTAAAAGAAGTGAGTGGAAAAAGAAAGGCAACAATGATTGCACGGCAACATTCATATGCTTTGGGTGAAGGATTATATCTTGCAAAACCTTCCAGGAAAATAAAACTCAGGAAAACAAGAATGCTTTACAGAGGTATGAGACTCTTTTGTCACCAATCAGTGATATTTTGGCTTGCTATGATGTCTTCATTGCCCCTCTCCATCTTCAACAGGATGTATCATTCTGAGTAATCTTGCTTATTTTTGCCCTCTCTGCCTATCGATTTAGCTAATTTAATAGCGAATCCACCAGAAAGTCTGGGTTCCAATTATATTTTTATTTGTTTTTGTACTGAAATTTTGGCTCATGTTTGATGGATAAGTCTAGAGTGATGAAAAGAAAGGAAAGGTGAAAACAAAAATATGTGGAATAAACTTGTTTGGAGGAATTGTTGAGGCTGGGACTAGAGGGAAGTCAGAAACCCTATTTTTCATGAGTATATTCTTCCAAGTTCATGCCAACAGCTGTCCTCTCTGGTGCTTTTCTATTTTGAGTAACAGGAATGTGAAAATATTTATCCAGAATTTGCTTTTTTGAGTTGAAGAGGCAAAAAGAGGGAAAGCAACCCATCCAATCTCTGAATCACCATCAGAGCAGAAGCACCTGCTGGCTCCTTGTCACCATTGACTAACAGGAGCCCATGGTGGCTGCACCCCTAATTTTGGCACTTTGGTTTAGTGGCTATGGCTGTCTGGAAGGCATCCCAGATTATGTCCTCTTATATGTCCTTTCTTCCATTTGTGCTCAAATGAACACAGGTCCTGCAGCTGTACTAGCAGGATCAGGAATTACTTAAATGTGCTGAAAATGAGGTGTAACAGGGACATACTAAATGATCCTGTTGAGCATCATTATCACAAGGAACTCAAATAGGTGAGACATGGCTAATTACACCAGCCTGTCCTCAGCCTTCAAGCTGACTACAAATTTTCTTTAAGACTAAGAATTTGATTAGATTTGTGGAAAAAAGAAAAAAAAAAAGGTATTGAATAGTGTCCCATTAGCCCATCCTTTATCTTTTCTGAGCAATTATCTGCCAACCAGGCAGGAGACTCGTTCCTGTCTTTCCATTCCACAACCCAAAATTTCATGTTCAGCCCTTTTGACACAGACCTGCATATTCTCAGTGATGAGGATATTAGGATATTTTACTGTTGAGACACCTCTTCTGAACAGATAGGATTTATGCTACTTATCAAGGGAGGATATTTGGAAATAATCAGTAATCTCAATATTTTCTACCAGCCCTGAGGGGGGAGGACATGAAACAGGAAGACAAGCTGTGTACTTAAGCTGGTCAAGTATTGTCCAGAGGAATTGTCACTGGAAGTGTTCACAAATGTGTAGATGTGGCACATGGGGACATGGTTTAGTGGTGGGACTGGCAGTGTTAGATTAACGGTTGGACTCAACATTAGAAAGATTTTTCAACCTTAATTATTTCATGGGTTTATGATTTCAAGACTGGAAGGTGTTGATTCAAGGTCACCAATGTGCCTTCAGGATGTTTGATGTCACTGGACATTTTGACCTGCATCCAGTGGGGCTGAAGAAGAAATGCAGGCTTCAGAGAATTCCTAAATTACTGACACTGCAAGCAACCAAAATCTGTGAGACCCAGGTACATGGGGTAAGTGTGGGTGTACAGAAAAAAATGTTCCCTGTACCACAAAGGATTAAATCTCTACTGTAAAATGGCCTGCAAGAGAAAAAAAACAGTCCATCATCTCCACATACGACTCTTGAAAATCCGGCTTTTGAGGTAAGTCAGTATCAACAGAATTACCATTAGTAATATTAGCCAATCATACCCTCTTTTATTCCTGGCAAGCATTCATTTCATCAATTTAAAGGAGAAGTTAGTGGAAAGAGGGAGGAGTGAGTCAGTTCCTATTAACGTCCTCTTTGTCTTGTAGCACAGATGGAATTCATATAGATAGCTAAAACTGCTGAAAAATATGAAAGATTATTATAAATAAAGCATCAAAAGGTAGAAAATACCAGAGAGGATAATTACATTGTCATATTTTTATATGGAAAATTATTTTCCAGGCAAACGCTGCCTGTTTGGAGAAGTTGAAAATAACTATAAATACATCTTTCTGCATGTCACGGAACAAAACAATTTTAAAGTTTAAACCCCATTATTTTAGAAGAGCCATTTATTTCAAGTAGGTGGCAATTTTCTTCCCCTCCCCCAGCCCACATTATTCAGTAGCTATTCACCTCTCACAATTTTCATCTAGCCTGTTCTTTAGAATCCAATTGCAACCTTTAAAGTAGTCATCTATTTCTAATGGAAATCTCCACATCCAGCTCTCTGAGCCACTTTTCCAAACTCTTAATAAATTGCCTCAGGTTGTAGAGTTAGTAGTGACACTAAGTGGGGGAAGCCTTTCATAAAATGTTCTGAACCTCAATTCTCTTCTCACCCCTTCTTTTGTCCACTGCTGCGTGCATTTTTGCAGATTTCCAGCAATTGCACAGTCAAGTGGAACTGATGACTTTATTCTCCTGCAACAGAATTTGGGAAATTTGCCAGATAAGTGGGTATGAGAAGGAGCATGTAAACGGGGTCAGCTGAAGTAGAATTGGATCTTGAAAGAGCAGTAAACACCCAGCTCCCACAAAGTACTTTTCTTGGCAAGAATGATCTCTTCAGGGAGTGAAAGAGGAAGTCAGAGGGTGACTTATGTTACTGATCTTGCCTCCTGCTGCTTTCTCACAATGGGTGTCTGCAGTGGACTGGAAGTTTTTGAAAGCCAGGTGGGGCATGACAGCACTCAGAGGGCTCTGTGGGCACACTCCTTGTGGAAGTGCTGGAATGAGAGGAGACCTCAGGGGATGCCAGAGTATCACCTGTGAAGAATCTCAAGTGTGTCCAAGTGCCTGTCTGAGATGCTGGAGCTGCTGCCTGAGAATTGATTCAGGACAGTAAGTCTGAGGTAATTACTGGCTTCTCCGGTACACAGCCCTTGACATAAAGGAGCAATAATTCTACGGGCAATATTTGATTGTAAGTCTCTTCAGAACACATAAAATGGCATAAGATGGGCACTCAGGAATAGAGCATCAAAAAATAATGGAATGGGTTGTTTGAAAGGGACCTTAAAGCTCATTTCACCCCCCTGCCGAGGGTAGGGACATTTTCCACTATCCCAGGGTACTCCAAGCCCCATCCAACCTGGCCTTGGACACTTCCAGGGATCCAGGGGTAGCCACAGCTTCTCTGGGCACCCTGTGCCAGGGCCTGCCCACCCTGACAGCCACTAATTCCTTCCCAATATCTAACCTAACGCTGCCCTCTGTCAATATTAGATATGAGAGATGTTTTGCTAAGATGACTGGAGCAGAAGATTATATGGACACCACAAAAGAAGCAGCTGACCTGCTAAAAAAGATTGTGGGCATGTAGGTTCCCAAGTACCCAACGATGTCATTAAGAGGGCAAACACAGTCCTGAACATCTAAGCAGAGTAATTGTCAAATAAAGAAGGGAAGAAATGTTCCTTGGTAAGGAAGATGGTATCTTAGTGCTGGTTTCTACACTTTAAAAGAAGCTGTGTGTGAGTCCAAAAGCAATCAGAGAAATATTACAAGCATGCTTCAGAGCAGGGAAAACCTGTCTCACCACCAGAAATTTAAGAAGTCCAATCTATCCGCTATATCCAGGAGTATACTAAGACGTGAATTGGTTATGGTCTACAAATATCTGTGTTAAGAGGAGATTTTAGAAAACAGACAATCTTTTAATTATGGAGAGAAAAGCCTAATGAGATTTGGTAGTCTTGAACAAAGCTATTGTGAACTCAGAGTAGGAATGCAGAGTACATTTTTAACTGTGAAGATAATTAACCATTGAAACAGTTTAACTGAGAGTACAGAAGACTTTCTGTCACTTGAAAATGAGCTAAACTATTATTTAAACTCAATTAAGTTCCTGGTGCAGATATAGTTACAAGGTTTTGTGGTCTGGTGTTATGCGCATCGGATTGAAGGCTATGACTATCTCTTCTAAATTATAATTCTTCATTAATCATTTCTGTATCAAAGGGATACTTCTTTAGAAAGGGCAGGAATTACTCTGAAGACTGCAATTAAGAACACTACATTATCACATATTTAATTCTATTGGAACATAAATGAACTATAACATTTAAAAGGCTTTAAGAAATAAACCCTTTTGCATTGCTCTGGGCTTGCTAGTTCTGTCCTGAGTAGTCAATGTTCATAGGTTTTTCAGACATTATCAGCCCTCTGACCTGACCTCAGAATTTCACTTTCAGGAGCAAAAGAATGGGAAACCATCTCTGTTCCTTTGCTATTTTCTGGGATCAAAGATCCATCTCCTCTGAAGGGACAAAAGAAGTGTTGGCAAGTCTGATTTTGTTTGTTTTAAAGAAGTCTTTTAAAGAGTCTCATGGCAACACTGCTATCTTCCATACCAGCTTGTCCATGAGGGTGTTAGTCACCTGACTGACAAAAAACCTTTGAGAAAATCCTCACTTGGTCATAGAGAGAATAAAAAACCTGAAATGTACACTGCTGCCAGATCATCAATGGTGCAAGGAAGAAATTCGGGGCTTGTGTATGAGCTCTGCATCATGGCTGTAACTATACAGAACTGAGAAAAAGCAAAATTAAAAAAAAATAAAAATCAATGCACAACCATTCGTGAGGGAGATGTTCACATTCTTCATCAGAACCCTGCAGGGCACAGCAAGTCACTGAGATCAGGACAGAGGGACTTACACTTAGAAATGTAAACCTGTGCTTGCTTGAGGAATTGCTCACATCATCCACAGCTGGAGAGGTCTGCTGCCATTCATGTAATATTAGAGTGAGGCACGAAAGAAGTTGTGGATTTATCATTATTCCCTACACCAAGGAATACTTTCTGCAATATCTAGTCAACCCACCAACAAATCTATACTAATTTCAGAGAGCTCAGTACTTTGTAGGTTTTTCCATGCGAGATCCGTGGGGTCTAAGGAAAATCTGCAGGTGTTTCTGCCCCTCCCAGGCAGCTCACTGAAAATATTCCTTTTTTAGTATTGCTTCAGAAGAAGCGAAACACAGAAAATGTATGGAGCCTTAAGAAGATCTTGCAAACAATTTTTGTGGGACCAGTGACTCTCACTGCAGTAACAAAAAGTCTGAAAGGTCTGCACTAACAGACAAGTGTCATAAGCTGCTTCTGCACCTACTGAAATTCTTTGGACCTTCAAAAACATTGAATTAAATGCAATACTGTGTTTTAACAAAATTAAAGAGTCTATAAACAGAAATGTACAGAATTTCCAAAGGTGATACAGATTAAAAAGTAGATTCTCTACTACCAAAAGGGAAGCTATTTGGATCAGAACCAACCTGCGTGCTGCATTTGTGTTCAATTTCAATGTTAGATGAGAAGAAGACAAATGAAAAAAAAACAATGGTGAAAGGAAGGCTGTGGTTTTTGCTTTAGAAGATGAAATACACTTTAAAAGTTCATTTTTCATGAAGAGAAGGCTTAAGAAGGACCTTTCTTTAAACCACAGTGGAAACAATCTGTTTTTTTCAGACTGGACCATATAATTTCCATTGGATTAGGATATTTGTTTTAAGTAGTTTGGTCTCTAAACCAATATGCAGGCTTTTTTTTTTTTTTTTTTTCCCTAGGCAACTTTGCAAACTTTTGTCTCTGAGACCTATGTATTTGCCGTGGTTTTCACCTCCTGCAGTGAGTTGAACTCCTGTCCAGAAGGGACAGAGTCAATGTGCCACAAAACCAACAGGCAAAACCTTTTGGGGCTTGTGTGGCTAAATGAGTCACTACCCAAAAGTCTGCTTTTTACTGTACTTGGTGGAGGCAGTTTCCTTTCCCCTGTGTTTATGAGAGTTAATTACCTTGAGGTCTTACAAAAAGCTGTGGCATGTTCTTGCTACCCGCTGGGCAACTGAGAGCAAATGAAACCACACTTGATTTTCATAAGACAGGTAATTATCATGAATTGAGTAACTCACAGCCACAAAACTACAACTGAACAAAGCTGTGGACTCTGGAGGTCTCCTCTGGCTCTAAGATACAGTGGTTCTCACACTTTGCTCAATTTAAACCATCCTGAAATGAGAGTAGGTTTCCCTGTCCAGGAGAGAAACAAACCTATATTTGCAGCTTTATGGTAACACTGTTATTTGTGTCCCCCTCCGCCACTAATTTCATCCCCTTTTAACATTTCTCTGCTACAACTTGCCTGAGAAAGTCTTCCCTTGTCAAGACAGTGTCAAAAATTAGATAATATTATCTTCTGCCTCTACCCTTAAGCACCCAATGAAACCATCCTTCCAGCCCACACAATTCAGTCTTGATAAATCGGTGTTTTCAATAAGAAATAAATCGGTTGCATGACAAATTTTCAGCTGGTTCTAATAAGAGTTGGCAAAAGCCACAGTGTGATGACAACTTGCTTTCTTTTAGGGCATTTCCTCTTCCACTGAGATATCTCTGGACACCCATTCTTGCCTTTCAGCTGTTCTTCCATCTGCTGACATCAAAACCTCCCCGTAGGAAACACCTGCCCAAGCTGGGAAAGGTGGTGGGAAGTTTCTCATGGTGCTATGGGAGAGGTTGAACAGAGAAAGAGATCCGAGATCCTTTAATCAATTTTTGGACTTTCTCTTGCTCGGCCTGCCTTGCTCTGTGGCCAAGGTCTTGAAAAAACAGCCCCAACTTCAGCTACGTAATTTGCAACTCAGCTGCAGCTGCCAGCAGTAAAAACTCAATGGCAACCTTCATCCTGGAAGCCTCCATAAGGGATGCATGGAAATTAGCAAGGAAGTGAGCCACAGAGTGGACACATCCATCAGCCTCTTATTGTTCATAATCACCATCCCAAAATCAGTTCCTTCTCCTGCTGTGTTGTGTCTTCACACTGGTACAGGACAAAACAGATCGTTCCAATAATGTAGTCAATGATCAAAATTAAAAAGTGGGTCCCCAAAATTATTATGGCATTCCTCAAAAGCGAAAAGGATTGTGAAGAGATGGATTGCTACTGAAATTCGTTGGAAGAGAGACCCTAATTTTTATTAATATTTTTGAAATATTGCCTGGTCATTGAGATACTCATGGACAGGATTATTCTTTCTGGTTTATGAGAGAAATCTGGGGAGCTGATTCATTGGTGAGAGTCGGAACATAAGAGAGAAAACTGAAGTCATTAGGAGAAGAAAAGGGCTATTACCTATATGTGTCCATTAACATATCTATTGTACATTGTGGGGAATACAATTATATTCTTGGATAATAAAATTAAAAAAGAAAAAATAAATCATTTTTACAGACTGCAACAACAAATTTTGCACCTTGAGGCCATGGGGTGTGGCAAATGCTAGAACATGAGTTGACTTAACCATTAATGTTCCTAGCTAGTCCTACAATATCTTTCATTGCAGAGTCAGAGTTTGGACTGAAAAACTGATTTGGTTTTAGTATTATTATACAGTGTTTTAAGGGAACAGAAGCAAAAGAGTTTGTTTTCTGCCTAATGACAGTTGGTTTTGAGACAATTTAGAAATAAACCTTGCAGTTTGGATTGAAGACCTTTAGAGAGAGGATGGGTGTGTTCTGCATGTCCATGTCTATACTCCAGCTATACTGCTGGACAGAAAGCAAACAACTGAGATTGCCCAGCATGATGTATCCATGCAGCAAGCATTGTCAGTGCCCAGGAGGACGACCTGCAAGGCCCTCACATCTGCTACTGCTCACCACATGAGCAGCAATACATCACTTATTTCCCCATCAGCAGTGCTTTGACCTTGCTGATGGCTTTGCAGATGGATGTTTTGTCAGTTTAGACTCTGGTACATTTCCAGAGGCTTTTGCTTCCAGCCTTGTCCCTTTTCTTGAAAACCATATCTTGTGCTAAAACAAGGGGAATTCCAATTCTTTACACAGATTCTTCGATAATTTTGAAAGAAGAACCAATGGTTCTTTTACACCTTTAAATTAACAATAAGTGCAGTGTGACCTCCTATAAAATCAGTTTTCCATCAAGCAATGGAACTCCAAATATAAAGTTACCATGTCAGGCTCAGCATCTTTTGCTCCCTATCCATCTTTCCCCAGATGTGTTTTTTCTGTTAGTCTCATCTGCGTACATTCTAGGTGATTTTCTTAAATTCACTCTCACCAAGTCATGAAAGGGTCAGCTTCTTCTCTAGTTTTTGCTGCTGATGTTCTCTGGGGATCATTAAGATAACAACAGATTTATTCCAAAATAATCTCAATTTAACTCCATGTGTCACCCTTCCCATCTGGAAACAGGTCCTAACTGAGCTAAGCCTTCACAAGACTAGATGGAGAAAGAATCTTTCAAGTCCAGCAATAAACTAGAAAATGGCTATGACTTCCTAGGATTTGGGATAATTTCAGAAGGCATAAAGGTCCATATTATCTGAGACTGGAAAACATATTTTTTAATAGAATTTTCATTCAGTTTGGCAAACAAAGCCAAAAATTGTAGCCTTTGATAATATTGTTATAAATCAGAACTCTGGAAAATAAGGTATAGGATGAATTGCTTTAGGCCAGAAGAATTCCTTCAAATAAATACTTTTTGCTCCTAAATCTCAGTTTGCTTTCTCAGTATAAATTTTTTCCTTAAAATTTGATCACTATCTAAGCACTGAAAATACCACTGAAGAATTTCTCCTGGTACATTCTACTCATATTTCTTGATTTTTAGCCTTTTGCAAGTTTTAATTATGCATTTTTAGTTTTTCTTCAAGTCAGAACATCTATTCAAGCCCATTTTCATAGAGAGACTTCCAGAGAACTTTCATACAGTTTTTTTAGAGCTTCACCCATGGAAACAACTGTTTTTCAAGAAGGATGTGATGATATGATATATGAATGCTATAGCAATCATGAAAACAGTGACACTGTAAAAATTCATTAAGTTTTTAGCATGGCTAAGAATTTCAGCATAAATTTTCCCAGAAAAGTAGCAGTGCTCTCCCCATTACTGTAGAAAATATATATAATGTCATCTCTTAATAAGCTTTGCAGTGAGAATTGTAGAAAACCTCAAAAATTCTGTGAGTTTTTCAGCTTCAAATATCTGCTCAACACTCTGAAGGCTGCTAGCTTCTTGTTAGCTCTGTGGGCTGGTGATGGGTCGTGGTAGCCAGAGGTGGGAACACTGTTTTCCCACAGCTTGACCTCTGTGGCAGAGCCTGACTTTGGCACACGATGCTCAGCAAGTTTCAAAGTTTTTGTGAAAGTGCCATGGAACAACATGTACTTGACACCCATCAAGCAACCATAAAAAGTTTATGATTCTGTAGTTAACCCAAGAATCATTTGACTGTATGAAAATCAACTCAGTAATAGAAGCAAAGTATTGAGTTGCTCAACCTTCCTTCAGAATTGGTTCCTAAACTTAGACAAGGGTCTGGATTTGGTGGTATTGATATTTAAATTGCATTTTGGGAGTTTTTATCTGATAATAGTGGGAATCCATTCAGCTTCCTGATGACATTTTTTCCATTTGTCCTGGGAACAGAAATGTGATCTTTTTTTGAAGCCATAACTGCCCCTGGAGGCCTTCATTAAAGATCCTCTTTTATATTACCTCCTTACTAAAAGTATCCCAGGTTTTCTTTCAAGGTTGGGAAAAAGGCAACATTTAGTGTCCAGATGCTACTCATCACAACCAGAAAAAATATGACTGGAATTAGCCTAATTGCTATTCTCAACAAAAAAGGCCTTAGGGAAAAATCTTCTGCTGGTGGTTTTGCCTTGCCATTTGTGCATGAAATAAGCACACTCATAGAACCATAGACACACAGAATTATAGAATTACAGAATGGGTTGGGTTGAAAGGGACCTTAAAGCTCATCACATTCTAACCCCTGGCCATAGGCAGGGACACCTTTCACTATCCCAGATTGCTTCAAGTTCTGTCCAGCCTGGCCTGAGACACTGCCAAGGATGGGGCAGCCACAGCTGCTTTGGGAAACCTGTGCCAGGGCCTCACAACTCTAATACACTTCACTTGATTGTTTCTGAGATCTCCTTGATCAGGGGAGACAAGTAGGAATTCTGTTAAAGAAAAAAAAAAATCTTTAATTAAAAAAAAAGTATGACAATGATTTTGGAATTGGAATAGCTACTGTGGGAAAAGCTAGACAGGCAGATTAAAAATAATGTGTATTGCTCCTATATGATACAGCCTGACATTTCATAGGAACATTTTTAGTTAAACCACAGACATCTCTTGAATTCTTTTCACACAGCAGAAGACCTCATTCCCAGCTGAGTTTCTGTGTAACTCACAGGTAGCTCACAGAGCTCTTGGGCAGAGCTTCTGAAGAATCAGAGTGCATGAGCAATGACTGCTGCACTTGAAACAGCCCTTCACCAGCTCCAGTGAACACCCTCCACAGATCAAGAAGTTAATTCCAGTGTGCCTCCTACAAGTGACTCCTTGTTCGAACAGCTCCTTTGCCTTCTAGAACAAGGGGTGACGAAAAGGGTGAAGAACAAGTGAGAAGCTACAGCAGGTGACTCATCTCTTGAGAAGCTGAAGAAGTACAACAAAAGTGTTTGATGCACAGCTGACCCCAGGAGGATTCATCTTCAGCCTTGATTATGTACATCAGATGTATATTTAGGACTACTGCACATGCAACAGTGTGAGAACGCAGAAATCAGCTGCCTTATAAAATCAAATAATCCCATAATTTTTTTCTCTACACATATTGATTTGCCCAATAAATGGAATCAACCTTTGGATATATAAGCTGGTGTTTGTTTTCCTCCATACCTTGTTATGAATAAAGAAACTTTTGAGTATTGCAAGGGAAGGAATGTATGAAGGTAGATCGTCTCAGTGAGCTGTGTATCTAATTCCCTGAGGCTCTCTGCAAATATTAAACAGAGAATTTAGCAAGGCCTCATGTAGGCTGTCACAAAATAATAAAATTAATCCAAAAGATCCATGGATTTGTGCATGAAATCTAACCTATTTTTTCAGCCAATAGTTTGAGAATATCGGTGAAGAGGAAGGCACTCTTCCTTGTGATCACAAGGAAAGATCACAAGGAAGGATCACAATCACAAAGTTATCAATTAGTGCTCATAAATTGTATCCAGAAACCTACATCTCAAGAGATGTAGGAATATAAAGAGGGGTTTATGTGACTTAATCTGTAAGATTAAATTACCTAATCTGATATTTTGCACCTCTTAAAGGCAGAAAATGCTGCCTTGTGATGTCTAGTTTAAGGAAAAACCATTGTGCTTGGCCAAATAACTTCCCACAAAGCACTTGATCTGGATTTGAAGTCATCCAGCAAAAATACATCTGACTCAATACTGCCATCTGCAATGTGTATGTCTCCATCTCAGTTTGTAAATTAGGGATAAAAGTAGAAATTTAAGGGAAAAAGTGCAACCTGTTCTGCAACAAACAATTAACACGGGTTGAAGACATGGTGCCTATTTCCTGACTATGGTGCCCATTTCAAATCCACAGCAATCTTCCCAACCAGTCAAGCAAGTTTTGATTTGGGTGGGGTGGTTATGAGAACCTGTAGTACAATGGAAGACAATTTAAAAACACATCTATGGGCAAGACCATACATTATTTCAACTAATCCTACCTCTTAAGAAAAAGAAAGAAAGAAAGAAAGAAAGAAAGAAAGAAAGAAAGAAAGAAAGAAAGAAAGAAAGAAAGAGAAAGAAAGAAAGAAAGAAAGAAAGAAAGAAAGAAAGAAAGAAAGAAAGAAAGAAAGAAAGAAAGAAAGAGAGAGAATATTGCTGATATTTTCTTGCTCTGCTGTTGTTATTTTGTAAACTTGCTTCCAAAGCTTTTTACTGATTTGGACATTTAAGACAATGTGGTTTAAAAAGCCCTATGGTAGCATTAGGTATGAGGGCTGCACTGGAGATGGAAGATTTCTAAAATTTCTATACATACAGCTTAAGATATTATTTTTTCTGGAAAAACAATAACAAAAATTATAGCTACATCTACTTGTATGCATGAGCTGGAGTTTGC
Source organism: Pyrgilauda ruficollis (assembly GCF_017590135.1). Taxonomy (NCBI): domain Eukaryota; kingdom Metazoa; phylum Chordata; class Aves; order Passeriformes; family Passeridae; genus Pyrgilauda; species Pyrgilauda ruficollis. Next base: position 1,509,012 of record NW_024508545.1, on the reverse strand, counting down.
CAATGATGTAATTTTTATACTATTGTATAAAAATTGCTATAGTAATTTACACAGCTCACTAATCCCTCACACATAATCTTACCCTCTGAAATTATAAATTAGAAACGTAGTTAAATTCTTGTATTTTCTTTAAAACGTTGGTGTATAGGGAGGAGTTCAAATGCATAAGAAAGCCTTTAAACTTGTCTACTGAAGGGCCAGGTGTTCAGCCTGCAAATTTCCCCTAAAAATATCACTAAAGTTGGGTGTGAAGGATTAGAATGTGGCTTTGACTTTAGAAGTTCCTTAAAAAAAAAAAAAAAAAAAGTTAGAGGTAAGCTTTATTTCCCACAAATGATTCAATAGTTAAAATTCACATTTCATTTACAGCCCAATAACATGTTCTATGCACACACAGACATAGCCTGTCATTTTATATATGGGTTTGGAGAGGTTATAATGGCAATAAAATAAAATCCACAGTTTTCCTGAGACGGGAGCAGTGCTCCTTGCAAACTTTCCTCTCTCCAAGGACCACAGCCATGAAGAATGGTGCTCAGATTATGTCCTGTCGATGGTTAATTTCAAATCTAGAAGTTTATTAATTTTGACTCATAGCAGAAAAGGCCGTGACCAATTATTATTCAGGAAAAAATCCTGCTGTTTAGCCAAAGAACTGCACGGAGCAATGCTGCACTTGATGTGCCTGTGATAAATGTTCACATGACAAGGTTATTTGGTGTACAGCGGCTGGAAGGGTTGTCATAGCAACCCGCGCACGATGCTCATAAATTTGGTGTGTAGTTATCCTTGCTGTGTATGCAAAAAAACCACAAAGCCAACTCAAGCAGTTTAATTTACAGTATTGACTATCTCTAAAAGGAAAAAAGAAAATGGAAAGGAAAAAGAAAAGGGAGAAAAAGAAAAGGAAAATAGAAATAGAAATAAAAATAAAAATAAAAATAAAAATAAAAATAAAAATAAAAAAATAAAAGGAAAAAGAAAAAAAAGAAAAAGAAAAGAAAAGAAAAGAAAAATAATAGTAAATTATAAGGTAATATACTTCTTCAGATTATATGCCTTCAGAATCTCTTCAAAGCCAAAAAGACTTTAAAGATAATCATTATGGTAGGAAGTGCAAGTTATCATTAATATTGAGGGGAAAAAAACCCAAAAAAAACCCATTCTTGAAAATCTCTTGTCAAGTATATTTTTGTTTTCTGCTACTCATGCAAACACCTGGATGTAAGTGAAAAAAAACCCCTTAACACCCTCTTTTCTATTTTGCTTTCTTTCTTCTTCAGAAATGTTGAGATGAAACCTTGAATCACCTGTCAAGTAGGCCATGATGAAATGCCTTCCATTCCATAAAAGTTACCACGATAAGAAGAATCTATCATTCTCTACAATTCTGTCTTGTTCAAATAGAGGATAAAATTGAAGAGAAAGGTAAAAAAAATAAAGTATTTGGTTGGTTAAAAATAAGGTATATCTGGAGATAATAAAAAACAATAGAAGAAAGAGACCAGGGCTTTTTATGAACCAAGTCCTCAAAACCTTCAGTTTGGACAAGTTCCTTAAATTATGTGTCTCAGTCTACACGTATAACAGGGATTTGTTATTTTCTTTCTCAGTAATGACTTATCAACCCTCTTAGAAGGAAAAAAATAATGTCTGGAAGACCAGAGATTTTAGATTAAAACTACTTGCAAGGGCTAAGTAGTCTGAACCATCCCCACCAGAACAGGGGAGAGCTGTGGGGGAAATTCTCCATGCTGGTGTCCCTGAATCCCACACAAGGCTGAGATCAAAATAGAGAAACCAGAGCCCCAAGGAGCAAGGGAAGCACCTTTGTCTTGTGTCTGCACTTAAACTGATGCAAATCACACTCAGTGGGATGAAATGAATGCCAAATCACATAATCACAGAAATCATAGACTCATGGAATTACTTGGACTGGAAAGGACTATAAATATCAGCTCATTCCACCCCTGCCATGGCAGGGACACATTCCCTTTGACCAAGTCCCATCCAGCCTGGCCTTGAACCCCTGCAGGGATGGGGCAATCATAATTTTTCTGAGCAATCTCTAAGCCTTAAAGCATTTGGGGCTCTCCAGAGGACAATGTAGATATTAATTATTATTTCCAGATATATAAATATTTTTGAGTCAAGGATCCTTGGCATGACCAAATCAAGAATCTCCCAGATGCACAACAAGAGTTCCTGTTGTTCAGTACCTTTTCCAATGGTCAAGTCTTTTCAAGGAGCTGCTTCAATAAAGACAAAAGACACTTCTAACCATGCAAAAGCTCCCCCTTCAATTTTCCAACCTTTATGACTAAAATGACATATCATTTACATCCAATGGGTAACTGCAGCTTTTTGTTCAAGAAGTTCCTTTCCTTGACTTCTTGTCATAGAAATAAATATCTAGTCATACAGATAAACTCAAAAGCGTAGTTCAAATTACAAAAGAAGGTAATAAAGGCAACCTTCATGCTGAGAAAATGGTTATCCTGACACAGACACTCTTGCAAAGTGATTCATGCCAGCCTCAGAGGGGTGCTCAAAGTAGTCAGATGAATACTGCCTGGAAAAGCATATTTCTGTCTGAGGGCCCACAGGAATGCTGGATACTTTGAATTTCGATATTGTAAGACCTAAAGAGGACCTACCTAAGCTAAACATAGTTGTCTATAGTGCAGATGTCTACATGTGAGCTAACTGTCATTGTGTTCAGGGAGACCTGGTAGGTCGAGGCATTAGGACAAAATTAATTTCACCCTTGAGTTGACTCTTCACTTTTGTTTAGATGAGTCCCTTCCTACTTGTTGTTAACTGCTTTGACTACATTTTTTTTGGTTGATGATAGAATCTAGATGGCTATTTTATGTGCAGTCTCTTACAACGAGGATCCATAAAAGTAGTTAAAATTGACCTTGCATGAAAATCCTTTTTTCTCACCTAGCATTGAAACCTCGGTGACACCTGTGCATTCCACATTCCTTCCTCCAGATAACTGCATTCTCAAGGATGTCTTCTTACATTCACTTCTTTGCATCTGCCCTTTAAAATGACAAGTTGCTGTGGTGCCATGTTTTCAGTGAAACAGAGTTCTCCCTCAGGGACTGTCACTTATATTGAGAAAACCTACTTTGCTATTACCAACAATGTTTAGAGAGAGAACCACAGAGTCTCAGTGCATGTGTAATAAAGCGTGTCCCCAGAGTGTGATCCAGCTTTACACACCCACCACATGAATGATAACACCAGAGCTGGTCACCCTGGGCTCCCTTGGTACTGAATGTTGGGGGAAGCGTGGAAGGGTGGAAAGAAAGCTTTTGAGGCATGATTCGTCTGGATGAATTTAGGTCTGTTCCAGGATGAAGTGAATCACATCCCAAAAGATCTCTGTAGGAACCCAGAATGACTAATGCAGGAGTGATCACCTGCACAACAGACACAGACAAGAGAGGCTTTAGTGCACAGTGTGCCTTAGCAACCTCATGGAACATGAACATCATTTTTGCCTGTCCTCATAGCCCAGTGACACAGCAATCAAGCAAGATATTGCTCACAAATAGACTGATTTTATGCAGAACACAGTGTACAGTGGTCAAGCCCGCCTGTTTTTAGTGTCTTCTGAGAACCTGCTCAGATGTAGCATGAATCAGTGCTTGCTGCACCAAACACGTAGGACTGGGGCTGCTGCATCTTCTGAAAGGTTCCTGCTGAAAGAAATAGTGGCTGTTTTGTTATTCTGTCTTTTCCTGCCTCTCAGGGGAAAAATGAAGGCTTGGTATGTGGCAGTGGGGATCCCTGAAGCAAGGGGAAGCAAGAAGAAAACTCTGTGGTTTCTCCCACCCTTTATTTCTGCACAGCAAAAGGGAGAAATGGCCCAGTTGTGTGACCAGAGGGAATTAATTCTGAAAACTGCACTGCTGTGAAGCTGCCAGGCAGCTGAAAAGAGGTTTTTCAACCCAGTGATCCTGATTCAAGTCACGGGGTCTGGGAGTGGATGTGCTCTGGTCAGGCTTCACTCTCCATGCTCAGTGCAGAGGTCTCATGCTCTAAACCCTGATGACTGAGGCTGCTGGTGCTTGCTGAATTTGTTATCTCTGTTGGATCTGCAGAAATGAAAGGTGAGCTTAAAGAAAAACCCACAAGAGGCCAATAAGGGAAGATGTTAGCAAGAAACATCTTTCTTTCACTTTCCAGCCAAAGACTGATGACTACATGGGTCCATAGTTCATCATCAAAGGGTATCTCAGAAAAATAAAAAAAAAAGAAGGAAAGAAGCATGTTAAATTTAACATGAGGCATGCTAAGAAACTACCAGATGAGTAAGAGAAGCATCTTAAAACAATAAAGTACAGGATGTCTGGACCAACAACACATACCACTGGAGTTGTCCAAGTTCCTCTTTGCTGATTTTAAAATATTTGTGATTTATATGTTTGAATTTTATCTTTTTTAGTAATATATTGAAGTTTGTTACTGCCTTGTCAAATTATTCTCAATAATTCTATAATAAATTAAGCTATGGAAAAACCTAGATTTTTTCTCCTTCAGTAAGGTGCTGTGGGAATTAAGAAAAGATTGAGACAATGAGCTTTTCAAACTATTTTCTCAAAGTATCTGAAAAAATGCAATCAGATGGCAGCTTCACTCATTTTTTTAATGATGTATGTAGAGGAGAACATAAATCTCCCAGTCATGAGACAGATGTGAAACTGATGTTAGAACTAAAACAGAGGAAGCTCCATTTCAGCCAAGAATCAGTGTTTGTAGTGATCAGACAGCTCCATGTAATCCTTTCCATTAAGGAGGAGTGGAAAAATAGTCTATTTCTATAGTTATATAATAACTATATCTTGAATAACATCCCTGTGACACTGAAGTCAAAGGAAACATAATTACTTTCAACAGGACCAGCTTTGTTACCTCTTTATGTTTTGGTATATTCCCTCTAATCTGAAAAGCTCTCAACTACACATTTTGCAAACTCAACACCAGCCATGAGGACATGGATGGATTAACCTCTCCCTAGTCAAGCTGTCCTGACTTTGGAAATCTGCAAACAGATGTCATAGCCTCCAAAAGAGCCTTGTGTCAGCCCTGGGAATGGATAATTTACTCCCTGGAAGAGTCAGGGGAAATTTTCCCAGGCATTTTGCTGCCTGACTTTTATCACCCCAGCTGCTTGCTTCTCATGCTCCTGAGCACACAGACACAGGTTTGTGCCCAGCTGCCACCATGCTCTAGGTCCAGGCTTAGGCTTTGCCTCTCTGCTCACATCTCCACAGCCTCAGGGGCTGCTTGACTGTGCCTGAACTCACCCTTTCCTGGGCTGGGTTACAATATTGTGCACACACAGAGATAAAACACAATGAAAAGTCAGGCAAATGCTACTTTTTGCCAAACTGTTCATTGAACTGGGATGTGAGAAGAGGGGCCTTACACAAAGAGCTCATCAATGGTCATAGAAGGTAAATCCTTCTGAATTTCTCCTGTGAGGAAAGGCTGACAGGATTGGGATTGTTCAGCCTGGAAAAGAGAAGCTTTGGGATGACCTAATTTGTGGCTTTCCAGTACATGAAGGGAGCCTACAAGAAAGATGGAGAGAAACAATTTACAAGGGCCTGGAGGGACAGGAGAGGGGGAATGGCTTCCAACTGAAAGAGAGTGGGCTTAAATTGGATATTAGGAAGAAATTCTTCCCTGTGAGGATGGGCAGGCCCTGGCACAGGGTGCCCAGAGCAGCTGTGGCTGCCCCTGGATCCCTGGCAGTGTCCAAGGCCAGGCTGGATGGGGCTTGGAGCAGTCTGGGACAGTGGAAGGTGTCCCTGCCCATGGCAGGGGGTGGAATGGGATGATCTTTAAAGTCCCTTCAAACCCAGCCCACTCTATGATTCTATGAATGATGCCAGTGCTGTCAAACACTCATTTGCCAGTTTCCTATTGAACAATAGTATCGTGGTGAAGGAATCCAAATATGGGTATTTTTTTTCTAGCGCATTTTGATGTCACCTTTCTGTGTAGTAACCAGGTTAAGTTTGTGAGTTAGTATTTATTATCTATGTGGAAATGATTATAGGCAAAACATGAAAATTAATGAAATGGAAAGCCAACAAGCAAAGTAAAACTGAGAATCTGTTGACTGATCAATGAGGGGCACTTATTTTTTCAGGAAAACAAAGGAGGATTTAAGCTTATAAATAAAACTGAAGCAGAGTAAGAGCTCTGCAGAGAGTAGCTTATGAAACAGCAGTTGTGCTCGCCCCAAGAGCTCACTCCATCACACAAAATACAGCACAAAATGCTTCTTCACTCCTATTTAAACTAGCATTTGCTTCTGTGGGGTGTGCACCTTTTTGACAGCTTCTTCCTGTGAGCAAATGAGCTCTTGCACGAGATGAGGGAGGGAACAAGAGTTAAGCTCACAGTAACTCCAGACTTTGCACTGGGAGCTGTATGGGATCACACTGCTTAGCACAGCGGGAGGATAGGATCACCAGGAAAGCCCTCAACCAAAGCTCTGTCAAAGTGACAGTCAGACAAGACAGACACGAATCTGACTGCTACCTTCACAGCAAGGAGGCTTGTTTAGACTGAATCTGACAAGATAAAATTAAACTGCACACTGCTAATAAATCTTAAAGGAGCTTAATTTGTTTTATATATATATATATATATATATATGTGTGTGTGTGTGTGTGTGTGTGTTTTAATAAGTGATGCCTCAGGCAAGGATGAGCAGTCCAGAAGGAAAAAGGTTTATAATTTTTTTTTTTTTAAATTCTATAATCCTTAGATTCAGGCTTATCTGCTGTGTTTCCTGGATCATTCCTGCCTCTGAAGTATTCAGATCTGTGTTGGTTACATAAACCCCACTCCTGATGAGTGTACTCAGCTAGTTGGGGAACCTAAATAGGAGTGTGCAACTTCCAGGTCGTTAAAGATAAACAGCTCAGCTTGATTTCTTAACACTCAGAGACACTTATTTGTTCAAGAGCATTAAAAAAAAAAAAAAGAATCTTGGTTTTGAAGGAGTGACAGACTGTTTTGGAACATCCAACCCAGGATTCATCTCCCCTCACTTCATTTCTCAGCAAATGTGTCTCTTCTAAACAGAAAGGTTGAATTTATTTCCAAGAAATTATTCACATGGGGTTGGTTATGACTATTATAGCAAATGTAAGACTGAAAAGTTTGAATGATATTCTTCAATAGATGGACATGTACAATGGAAAATGTAGGATAGGTATCAGGAGACAATTCATAGGGATAAGGTGTATGTCATGTGATGTGTTTTTTCCTTATAGACAAAAAGCTGGTTAACATTTCTTGATCTGTCCTCAAGCTAGGTTAGGTGAAGGATTAGGAAATGCAGTGAAAGAAATAATACTTGACTGACCTGTAGATTACTAGTGGAAGGTCTAGTGGAAGAACTGTGGAAGGACTTTATGAGATTTTAGCATCTATAGTTTTGACAATGATGCCCCTTCCAAAAATGTTTCCATCTGAACTCAGAGGACACTTGAGTATAATGAGGATAAAATCTATCAAAATGCATTTACTTTGCTTTATTCTTAAACAGAACAAAAGAAGGCACCTCAGAAACAGCTCTTTCAATAACATCATATGTTTGCTAGAAGACCTTACCTCCAAAAAGATCTAAGAATTTTCCCTGGGCAGGCTGAAGAACCTCAGAAACACAGGGTGACCAAAGGTCTGTCAGATATATCGGTCCATAATTGCTGAAGGCCTTAAAATACATGGCAAAGCCTTGAAATCAATTGGGAATTTTAGGGGCGGTTGGTGTGAAGGCTGCAAGACATGAGTGATGTGTTCACCTGCATGCTGATGTTTTTTCACAAGTCTGTCCTACCCTGTGCAAGTGACTGTGGCTGCCATTAGTGGTAATGGGAGTCACACACCAGCAATGTAGGGGAGGGCAAAAAGAGGTCAAGGAACAGAAGGAGCTGTCTACCTTGAGCTGGATGCGTAACCCAGTTGCAAGTTGTAAATGAAGATGTGAAGTGACTTTTCTGTATTTTGTGCCTGTGTAAAAGTGGTCAGAGTTGTCTAGATGTTAAAAAATATTGTAGTAGATTAGAGATATATTTTCTAAGGTTTTTTTAGACAGTCTAATTTAGATAACAATTCTATATTATCTATAATAATTATATGATGCACACCTCAATTTCTATACATATATTATATATATATATATTTATATATTGTATTTCTAGATATATCTATATATTCTATTTCTATATATATTTTATATATATACATGTCTTTTAACATTCCTTACAAATGTATTTTACAATTTTACTCTTGTGAATCTATTGATAGAGTTTTTCTTTATTTCCTGCATTTCCAGATCTTTCCTACTGATTCACTTTGAGATGCTTTTTCAGAGCTGCATGCCCACTAGACACACAGGCTCGTGCTATGATTCCCTCAGTTGCTGAGATATTCCACTGGCCTTTGCTCCTAAGGGAAAGCTGAAAGTGTCCCTGGCTTTGTTATTCTTCCATATTCCCTTTTATAGACCTAAACTGGAGGATTTTGTTCTGTTATTGCCTCTGCAAACTCTTGTGAGACAAGTTGCAGGCCTTGTTTCACGCAGAAGGTCGCACTATGGGGTCAAGGGACACCATTCCCCAATTTCACTGGAGGTGAGAGCAGGGTCTTTAACCCACAGAATTAAGGGAGATGTTTGAACTATACTAGGTACTGAAGAAAAGCAGATCTATTCCAAAAATATTTGCTGGTCAGTGTGAGCTTGGGATAAATTAAATTGTACAAAATGTGCACCATCTCACGCAAAAAATTATTCCTTCTGGGATGAAATTGTCTAAGGCTGGTCACAAAGTGCCCACTTGAAGCACCAACTTGTTGTCCCTTTTAAATTAATCAATCAAGAAATAGTGGTACAATGAAAGAGAAGGCAAAACCCCGTGTCCTTTGAAGGAACAACTGTACAGATCATCCAATAAATCATCAGGGGATGAACAAGACAGAGCCTGGTAAGAAGCAAACAATGCTGTGCTCCCTCTCTACCCCTGCACAGCCAGCAGTTTGAGGAAAGCCAGTGTGTCCTCTCCCATGGATAAATCCCAGGCACATTGGAGTGCAAAGTAATAATTAAAAATACCTTTTACTCTATAGTCCCTTCAAAAGTCACAAGGGCTCCAGAATTTTACGGAAAGTAGTCAATCCTGTGATAACTGAAATCTCTTTGGAAATCTCTTTTGAGTGACTTCTTTTGAGCCTGTGATGCAGCTGAACAAAAGGATGCTTTGTGCTCACGGGAGGCATTTCAATCCTTGAGCAAACCCAGAGGATACAACACCCAGTGATGGTAGAGCTCTGGACAAATCACTGCTAGCACAGAGCTGACTTGCACTGGAAACTTCCCCACACTCTCTGATCTTATTAATTTATTTGTTTATCTTCTCTTTCATGTCATATGAATGTAGCATTTTGTAAAGATCAGAGATTTCAAGCTCCACAGCCACTTCCTTTTGGACAGTGAGGAGCTGCTAATTTTGTTTTATGCATAACACCATCAGGCACAGAGCAAGGCTTCCCCTTAAAGCTACAGCAACCATGGTCTTAGACCCACAGCTATTTCAGCCTTTCTAACTCTGAGCTTGCACTCTCAGCCAGGAGTGTTTTAAGCTTTGGCTTTAAAATGCTCCCACTGAAGACAATTTTATAGGCACTGTTGAGTAAAGGGGTCTTCATCATCATGGATGACTGTTTTAAACATACCTGGGATCTAAAATCCCTAAAAAATGGGATAAAACCCCCACATAATGGGAAATAGAAGGGTATGCCTGTATATCCTTAGTCTCTGAGCACATTTTTCTGTGTTAATAGGATGGTCTGTATGTCAAGAACAGCACACATGTCTGCACACAACCCTTGCTTCATTCTGTCGCTGGATAGAATAAAAGATGCTTTTATGTGGTGGAATCATGAGCAGCCTGAAGGAAACTCTTTCCAAAAACACTGAAGTGTTTTTGGGCCTGGGATTACCATCCTGGGTTTTACTCAGATCTCTAAATGGATTCTCCCTGGGAAACAGGAGGTTACAAAAGCAGATGTCTGCTAGACACAATTGCCTATTTCCCCCCAAGTGGCAAAGTCACTCAATTTGCTGAGTGGAGAAACCACTACAGTACAGTCTATAACAATTCAAGGCATTTGTCTCAGAACACAACATTCTTTCATTACCCACTCCCAACCTTCAACATTACTTCAGACACACACTATTAAACCACAGCTAATTATTAAATATTTAACAAAGACTGTAAGGTACGTTGCAGCTACCAAGGTAGGCAGAGCTGTACAGATTGATTTCTCTGTGTCTGGAGCTCAGTATGCATCAAACAGCATGGGTGCTTTGAAATTTCAAATCACAGGGCCAAGTTTTGATGGTTGATAGTGCTCAAAGGGGAGTGATTTCCTTAGCCCATGAATATTTTTATGATATTGAAGAAACACACGGAAAAGAGAGAAAATCTTGGGATCCTACAAAAAAAAATCTTCAAAGTGAAAAAATATATCTTTCTGGTTTAGTCAAAAATTCTTTTAGATAAATATGAAATATTTGACCATCCTAATCTATCATTAAGAATGTAATTCAATTTTTAAAAGGTAAAGTTTCTTTCAAATTGAAGTATTTTCATTTTTTAAATTAGAAAGGAATGTGACTTCAAATTTTGAGGAAAACAAGAACAACTTCAGCAAACTCAGTCTCATTCAGTGGCAAGTTTTCCCTACGTGACCTTTCAAACTTTGGAGTTGGCAGCTTGATGTTTACGTTTCAGCTCTAAAGACCTTTGTTTAAATCCAATTTGCTTGTCATGTAGAATAAATGTTGGAACTTCTCTTTAATCCTTTCACAGATATTTCTGCACACACAGATTAATGAATTTTAAAGCCATTATGATCATCTAGTCTGACCTTCTGCATAACACGAGTCATAAAATGTCACCCAGCAATTTTGCATCAAGCCCAATCATCTGTGGTTGAGCTAAAGCTGTCACACCACAGAGCACGACTTTCAACATATCCAGGGAAGATGAACACTAACAAGAACCACAGTTTAGCAGAGAGGTTTTTTTTTGTGTCAGAGAAGAGTATTAGCCAGTTGAAGTTGCTATGGTACCAGAAACTGCAAAAAAGTACAAAATTAGCTTTTTGATGTCTTCAGAAAAAGTCGTGTAAGAAGTTTCTCGTGTATGTTTTTTGGGATGGTCCTTATTTCCCAATATATAAATAAGGGTAAGCAATCTCAGGCACACTCAGTTATCACTATTGCAGCAGGATTGCAACCTCAAGTTTTAATCCAGATTCAAGGAATACAGGCTGGGAAGTGTCACCATGATATTTTATGAAAATCCCTCTGCCAGGAATTTCTGCTGAGAAGCCTCAGAAAAGAAATGTAAACAATAACTATCTGATGGCTGTGGAATGTGGTCTGGACCTTGCTTACCAACAGGTGCATCTTCCATTGGTCCATGTGAATTGTTTTTGCTTGATGGCCAGTCAGGGTCCAGCTGTGTCAGACTCTCTGGCTGTCACAGGTTTTTGTTGTTCATTCCAATCCATTCCTTTCTAGTTTCTGATGGATCCTTTCTTTCTATTCTTTTTAGTATAGTTTTAGTATAGCATTTTAATATAATATAATAAATCAGCCTTCTGAAACATGGAGTCAAGATTCTCATCTTTTCTCTCATCCTGGGACCCTTGAACACAACCACAGGGAACAACAATTGCTCTAAGTGTGGGGTGAGGCTTTGAGCAGCCTGGTCTAGTATAAAGCATAGATAGAATGGTTTGGATTGGCAGGCACCTTAAAACTCATCTTGTTCCACCCCCTGCCATGGTCAGGGATACCTTCCACTATCCCAGGTTGCTCCAAGCCCCATCCAGCCTGGCCTTGGACACTTCCAGGGATCCAGGGGCAGCCACAGCTGCTCTGGGCACGCTGTGCCAGGACCTGCACACCCTCATAGGCAATAATTCATTCCCAATATCCAATCTAACCCTGCCCTTTGTCAATTTGAAGCTATTCCCTGTCATCTGTAGTTTTTTCAAAAGTCCTTGTTTATGTTTTGAAGATGTTGAGCAAATATTACAATAATTGAGCTGGATAAATATTATTAGTTGGCTTCCTCTGAAGTGCAGAATTACAGTGGTGGGAGGGAAGGGAGGGAATATGATGCTTCCCAATGCCCTTGGCCAATCCAGGGTTTTTCATCCTTCACCAGCACATTGCTGGTCTCTTGCTTTTCCATCAAGGCACAAATGGGTTAACTACAAGACTTGTGTAAGTTTTTAAATAATCAGTCATAGAACTGGGGTTCAGTACCTGTGATGCTGGCTCCTCTGTCTGATTTTTAGAACTAGATGTGCTTGTAAGTATTTGACAGAGTCAATATTCAATGGAAAATTGGGAACAAAACAACATTTTCTTGGCTGGAATGTGCTTGCTCTGGTTAAACTTCTGTCAAGAAAGTTTTATCAGGGCCAAAGTTTTTTTTTTTTTCAGTCAAAATTACGATCAGATGATTTTGGTTCATATGAAACAGGGACTCAGATCCTATGTAGGTGCAGTATGAATATCTGGTATCCCAAAGAGTGGGTCTGTTGAAAGAGATTTTTGAAAATGCACCTGGTTTGCTCTAAAATGGCTTTAAAAAAAAAAGAAATAAAAAAAGAAAAAAAGAAAAAGACATTGCCAACAAAAGATAGGTTCTTTGAATTTGTTTGAAAAGTGCTGCAGATCAGCAATCTTAGCTCTCACCAAGCTTTGGGTGGGCTCCATGTTCCTGTTCTTATAGTCAGCCTTTCTCAGAACCACAGCAGATTATGGTCTTTAGACAAGAAACATCATCATTCCTCAGAGAAATTCCAACACTAATTCCATTAAAACCAATTGAAAATATGCCTGTGAGTTAAAGGGGTTGCTTTAAACCCATTTTGAAAGACTGTCTCTGGCCATGGTGGGGTTAGATCATACCCTGTGTAAAGAATGGAGATGTGCAACCTGCAGAATTTGTTTGCAATGAAGTGGGAGCCTTGCTCCAGAGCAGCCCAGTATTGATTCACTGGGTGGAAAAATCATCAGATCAAATGTCTCTGTTCCCCATAAAGTCTCCAAGACAGAGAAAAAAGTGATCTCACTGACAATTTTGGGAAGTTCGTGGCACATTTTCTTAAAATTGGGTTCCTGTGGGAAAGACTTTGAAAAAAAAACTACATGTGAGTTGCCCTTGAATAGAAAGGAGGTTTTTTTTTTGTTTTTTTTTTTTTTTTTTTTTTTTTTTGTGAAACTCAGCAACAAAATAAGAAAAAAAAACCACAGAATGAAAGTACCTAATTTTTTTTTTACATTTAGTAAGTTTAAGAGGGCTTAGAAGACTGAAAAATCCTTCTTCCTTTCCTTCCTTGACAATTGCATACAGAGCATTTCCTCTTTCCTTTTTCCTCATATATTCTGAAAATATTTAGGAAGATAAATTTGAAAACTAGATCATAGGTGGATTAATCAGAGAGAAAGGCTGAAGAATTGAATTTTGTGGATGAACACTATAAGCCGTCAAGCATGCCTTAATTGTCACAACAAGACATAGCCAAACCCAAACAGTGCTGGACTAAGATCTTGGACTAAGTGATGTTTTAGAAGTAGACTTTTTTTGTCCTTTAAAAAAAAAAAAAGATTAATAATTCCCATTTTACATGTGCTGATCTGACTGCTGCTGCAGAGAGCTGGAATAATTTCTGCCAACACTCACTGCCAGGTTTGGCTTGGGCAAGTCACACCTATAACAAGTGTTTTGGGGCTTGTGTGTAACCTGCTGGCTCTTGTTAAAGTACATTTCAGCCTTTGATGTATGTGAAACAATATTGTCAGTCCCCCTTACCACACAAATCACAAGTCTGACTAATAAAAACACAACGATTGTGTATGTAATAATGAGCTCCCGAAGGGTGGAGAGAGGGCTCTTTCACACTGAGCTGCACACAGGCACGTATTAATGCAGTTTGATTTGATCACTGGAAAATTTTGTCCTGTAATTACTAAGAAAACATGAGGTGGAATGACAGGGAAATGCAATGAAACGGGGCTTTGAGGTGGAAGATGGATTTTCAGAAAGTGTAGTTGGGAAGGAACACATACAAAACCTGCACAACCGCCTTGAATTACAAAGGACCCATTGGTTAAAAGATTAATTGTAGGCTCACTTAGTCCAGCAGGACCTGTATGGGGCAGTACAGACCAAGAATTATTGTGAAAGAAGTGGATTTGGGGCATGTGGGTTCTCATACAGTAGGCACCACTTTTGGAAACATCAGTTTTTCTGAATGGCTCCTCTTTTCCTTCCAAAATTATTGATTTTGTAATATAAAATTAATTTTAATTAAATTAATTTTAATACTTCTTAGCAGGATTGTAACATTTCCCTTTATTGGATGTTATCACAATATGCAAACTAAATTTACTCAAAGTCCTTCAGTATATTCACAAATATCACTCTACTATATAGGGATGTCAATCACTACACTTTAATTTTCAAATTTTTTTTTTTATTCATCAGCATTAGAGGTCTTTTTACAATGCCAAATATTCTACAAATGCACATCTTTCTCTTAGGAAGTTACCAAAATTTGGATTTTTCTGCAGACTTACTCAGTGGTGCTTACAAAAATCCAACTCCCCTTGTGGAAACTGTGTGTGTTGTGAGTAAGAAATGGAAGGATGTGTTCAAGCACCCATAAATCTTGGTTTTCCTACCTTCCCTGACGTCTATACTCTCAGATGGAAGGACACCATGACAAAGATGATGCTTGCACCATTCTTTCACTTCCTTCATTTGTGTGCTCTGAGGTGGAAATAGGCGTAGCTGGGCAGAATTACTGAATTTAACAAAAAGAGGGTGTAGCACAGGTCCTGGTGGTGACTGAGAGTGAGCAGCGAGCACTGGGCATCTCGCCCACTCCAATCCGACTCTGAAGGCCGATTCTATCTGTTTGCAAGAGGGTTCTCAAATTTGCCATTTACTTGGAGAATGGTGTACTCCTACCACTTGTTGTGGGCTTGGATCAGTGTCCTGACCCAGGACACTGATCCTCTCAATTATACAGGAATTGCCTGTGATCAGAGCATTTCAGTGGCATTTACAGCCTGGCACATGCTGTAAAAGCCTCCAGAAGTTACAGAGATGCAGTAAACCTTCTTGGCAAGATAAACAATTAATTTCCAGCAAACAATAAAAATAAAAGTAATATTAGAGATGTAAAAGTCCTAATAACAATGATGAGGACTGGTGATGCATTTATTACTCTCCTTTGTGTTCTCACTTGAAACATTTATCACCACTGAACTAGCTGGTTATCCTCTTTTAATTATTTCATAAGGAATAATTAAATAAAATGAAGACAATAATCTTTTATAGATGGTTATGAGGAGGAACAATTCTTCTCAGGAAACTGAATATAGATTTTTATCCCTCCCCTTTACCTCCCAAGACTTTAGAGATCTAATGTATTCAGTGCTGCTGCATAAAGAGAGCTCCTGAATACTCTGAATTATTTATTTTTAATAGTTAACCATCATTTGAAAGTCTCACCTGGATGACCTATGATTGAAGATAAAGCCTCATTGAGCACAGTGTTTTGTTCTGATGACAGATTTCCAGACAATTTCCCATGTGTTATATGAGAAGCTGAAAATCCTGCATGCTGCCTGTATTTAAAAGAGCCATACAGCCCTGCTGAGGTTTCCCAGGCACCCAGAGCTGTGATCCTTCCCTCTCTGCTGGATGCTGCCCTGTTCTGGAGGCACAGGACAAGAACAGAAAAACTGAGATGGCAATTTCCATTGCTGCAGCCATTCAGACTGTCTGACCCTCCCTGTGGCCACAGCCCATGCTCCAAATCTGGAGGAGGAGGAGGATATAGATCTGGAGATGCTTATGGGCAGGTGAATGGGGCTCTGATGGATCCAGTCTGGTTCAAGGTGTCCCTGCTCACTGCAGGGTGGTTGGGCACGCTGGCCTCTAAAGGTGCCTCCCAACCAACACTGCTCTGTGGCTCTGTGGTTCCGTGGGCTAGAGAGACAAAGAGGACAAGGCACTTTGATGAAAATGCTCAAAAAGAGCTGAGTATGGAGAAGCAGAAGCACAAAACTGGCTGCCTACTTGTCTCTATTAGATGAAGACGACTTTTGACTCTGTCTTCTTGCTGTGTCCCAGGTAAGGTCCCTTGCACAGGCAGAGATCTGTCAGGTTAGAAGAAAATAGATGGACATGTCCTCTGAGCAGATGAGGTATGGGTACACTCAGGCTTTACATCTCTGGAGAAAATTTCTATGGAGTAAGTTGCAATTAAGTTGAGTATAAAATGAGGGCAGGTTATCTAGTCCACAGTGCAAGCTGAAGCTTGTGGCAACACGTAGAGAAGGGAGAAGAAGTGTCAGCGAGAGCAGTGAGGGTGGAACTCATTGCTCTGCCTCACAGATACTTGAGCGTGTTTCTACCTACAGTCAGGGAAGAAAGATGAGCATTCCACAGCAAGGAGGGACACAGCTCACCACCTGACACCGGGCATGTGAATCATCCTCCTGTGCTCTCGAGCTGCTACAGCTCAGCCCACATCCTGCAGGAGTCCTTGCAGGAGGTGATGGTGGTGTCAGCAGGCAGATGGGCCGAGAACGGCAACCTACATTTCGTGCTGCACAGATCTCAGCAACCAGCAGAGTTTTTTGCCTCTTTGATCCTGATGAATTGCCAAAGAGGAGCAGAGTAGCTGGCTGACAACAGTAGGCCAAATCCTTTTGCAGCAAATTCTCCAGGTGCCCTGTTGGAGGGGAGCATAACTGCTTCCATGGAGGATGTTCCTTCCAGCAGGCCGTGAAGAGGGCCTGCAGTAAACTGTGGCTTTTCTCAACAGTCTTTTCCTCTGTGTGATCACCATACCAAATTCAATCTTGATATTAACTGAACTTAGAAAAGTACATTATAAATGGAGGTTTTTGAAAGGTAAGTTGATCCTCTAGTTAAGGTGCTTTTGACTTAAGGGTATTCCTAAGAAGACCCTTAAGTTCTGAATCTGGAAAAGCAATCATTATTAACAGCACAGTTCTTATATTTTCCTTGTATTTAAGATTTGTTTGCCTGTCACCATTGTTTGATCATAAATATACCCATTCTATAGCTTAATGAAAAGAACTCTTTTTACAGCTTCAACTGAGCAGATCTGGGGAATGCTGTGGGTGGTGGTTTTCTGTTTGTTTGGTTTATTTTTATATTTTTTTTGTGGTGGGGGGAGGTGTCTGTGCTATTGAATGTCTAATCTGGGCTGTGTCAACCTGCACATCTGAACACACACAGACACTCAGCATCAGAGTCAATGTTGTTGTTTTTTCTTAAATTAGTTTATGTCCACACGGAAACATTTAACCCACCAATGTTTCCCTCCAGCCACCTGCCCTAATTCCAGGACAACACTGCTGTCCTGTGGTCTGATTCTTGGCTTGTTCTCAGTCCAGTTGAACAGCAAACCCTCTTAGAAAATTTGTTTCTCACAGGGCTTCCAGCGTCATAACTTACTACAGGAAAAGGCCATAATTTTGACTTGCTTTACAGATGTCAAATCCTTCATGGAACTCAGTTCAAACTTTAGGCTCAATGTCAAAAATAATACAAAAAACTGGCTGTAATTACCTCCTGGAGTTAGCTTGCAATAAATTAAAACAAAATTTAAAAAAAAATCCATCCCACATTTTAAAGGAATTTTGACTTTCTGCCTAGATATATATTTTTTCACTCCTTGCTTGGAAACTTTAAGAAGGGAACAATTAATGAAAACCAATTGCTCAAAAAGACATGGTTTTCAGATCATGTTTGTTTTCATATCTTAAACTAGCTCACTGTGCCTTAACATAGTTTTAATTCATAAGAAAACCCCAAGACAGATTAGAAATGTAGATTAGAGGAGGAAAGATATAATTTTTTTATTTTACTTTGACCCCATGTTATTCATTCCTTCCTGGAAACCTATTTTTTTTTTTCTTTTTGGCTGCTCTACTACTTTATTATTTTTATAGTATGCATTATTGTAATCAAAAGGGTGTATATTTTTATGGACAAACCCCTCTTTTTGCTTCCATTGCCAGAGACTGTTATTAACATGCAAATTAAATGCAGGCCTTTGTAATGGCAAAAAAGTTTGGTTTGTGCCCCTCCTCCAGCACACTATTATTTTTACTAGTGCACCTTTTTCTTTCTTGGGTGTAATAGGAAATAAAAGGTCTGTGCTGCCTTGAGGAGAACAGATTGTGCAGGGTTTGGGACCTGAACAAGAGTTGGAAATATGAGACCAGATATCTTGACTAATTTTTTTAAACTAGAGGAAAAAACACTGTTTGGGAAAATATCACCATATTTAGGTGTTTATCCATCTCAAAACTGGGAGTTCCAGGCTATGAGCAGGTGAGCCCTTGATACAGTACTGATCCAGAGCAGAGCATTTGTCCACGGATAGGGATGGACTGGGCAGTACACCCAAGCAACAATATTAATAGCATTGTTCCTTCTTAAATTGCCTGTGTCAAAATGAAATGTTATCTGTTCTGTCCCACCTTCATGCTTTGCCATCCTCTTTTACCACCCTGGGCACACTCAGCCTGTGGCTGAGAAGACTCTGTTGCTTTAACGTGCGCAGTGGGAGCATGAGGTATTCCAGCTCTGGAGTCTCTGTTTGGAAGCAAACTTGGAGCTCTGCCTTCTGCATATAGACCCTGTTACCCTCTGAAAATAAACATCTTTCCCTGTAGCATGGACTTTTTCCCTCCTCTCGCTCCTGACTGGCTGTTCTACATGGGTTTGAGTCCCTCATGACTCTGTTTCCTGAAGTTTGGCTTGACCCTGGGCCATAAGTCTTGCCCAGATGTTAAGTTTGATCCAATCCTTGGTTGTTCTGGCTTTTGCTGCCTGCTTTTGAGCACAGCACATAATTTATCAGGTGTTTCAGTCTAAACTCAGTCTAAAGCCTGTGAAACTACTCTGCAGTTGTTATGTGTGTGTATATTTATACACACGCATCTCCCAACACCAACCCCAAAATATTTTTCATGACTTTTGATTTAAAAGAAAAAAAAATCTAGCTGTAAGTCAGAATATCTGTATTGTCAAATCAGTCAGTTCCTGTTAGGGGATTCTCATTTGAATGGGAGCAGAGTTAATGGTGAATTAGCTACTCTATATTTAAACCTAAAAAAAATAATGTGCTAATTTCTAAGTCAAAGACCTTGGATTCCTGACTAAAATTGCTTTTGTTTTTCAAGTTCTATACAAGAAACATGAAGAACAGTGTGTAAAGTACTTCAAATTTTGCCAAAATTTTTTTGCATTCATCAGTGTGTAAAACTAACTGTCTGAACTAATTGCTGCCAGAAACTCACTTTATAGAAATGATCATAATGAGTAATTCTTTGAGTCTAATGGATTTGCTTCAAGGGGGAAGCAAAATGAGCCAACAAAGAAGTATGCAGAGTTTTCCAAGGATTTAAGGTCAAATAAGACACCAACTTTCAGAAGTGTAATGAATGACAAGTAGGAAATCAGGTCTTTCAGACACAGGAAAAGGTCATCCTTCTACTGTAAGTTAGGATGCTTCCATAAATCAATATTTTTTTTTTTCTTATTGCATATGACGAGTAATTCCGTTATCCCAACACACAGAAATCTAAAAAGTCAGCATAATTACTGGTGAAATTAAGCTGACAATTTGGAGTGATTTTAATATATTTTCTCAGTTTTATATTTTAAAAACAATCTTTAGTAACCTTATAAGTGGTGGAACAAATGGTGTCACATTTTACAATGCTGATTGTTGCAGGGCGATAGGAGACACTGGTGTACTTAATCATCCATCCTATAGGCTCCTCTTCCCCATTCATTACACTGACAACCCCAGCCCAGCCCAGTGGCTGATCTCACACAGACCATTAGTATGCTCTCAAAAGGGGATGTAGAGTGACTGCCTCTCTCGTCATCCTAAAGCATGGCCTAAGATGAGAAGAAAGTTCCTTTTTGTGTGGCTGAAAACAGGGAGTCAAGGAAGAAGGAGAGGAAAAAGGGTAAAATCTGTATTCTCTCGTTGTTGAAAGAAGAGAGATGGAGTTCAGCATGTTTGAGACTAAGAAATAATCTGTACACAACCCAGCTGAATTAGTCAGTGGAAGGCATACTGGGCAGATTGTTCCCATACAGAATTTTTCCTGACTCTGTCTTCCTCAAGTTTTAAGTCTCCTAAACCCCCACTAAATTATAATAAACATGCATCTGTAGTAAATTTTACTCAACCTAATAACCCTATCACTGAGCTTGGGAATGCCTAAATTGTGGATTTCACTTTCTTGAATAATAGAGGTTTTTGTTTTAACTAACCTTAAACAGTCACAAAAATCCCACTATCAGACGTTTGGGCATTCCTACAATCTAGTACCAAATGTTGATGTCAAAAGAGAAGCAATTCAAACAAAAATCCCCAGCAACACTCAAGAACACATGCTTAAGAAAACATCTTGCCAAGTGATGAAGTAAAAGGTAAAGGAGAACCACAATCACAGCTTTTATATCTCCTCTGATCACCTGTGCCTTTTATTCCTTTCCCCTGCAGGACCCAGGATGTCTTTTCGATCTGCAGAATCCATACGAGATGTGACAAGAAATTCCAACCTACCAACATGGGGGAAGAGAGAGAGAGATGCTGATTTCCATTTCTGAAACATGTGTAATGTTCAGAGGCTTTACAAGGATGAATTTAGAGGAGACAAACTTCCTCCTCCAGCACTGCTTTTTGTGTCCTGCACACTCTCACTTCACCAGACATGGCTGTGCATCACTTTGAGGAATTTCCTATCCAGGCCACCAGCCTCATATAGGTATCTGCTTCTGTATTGTATTGAGTTTTTAGTGGCTATATGTCTAGCATTTTCTCACTTTCCTTTACTGGATCACCTTCAAGAGTCGTTTGAATGTTGTAACAAATGAATTGTTCATTTTTGCAGCTGTGGATGTTAATGGTGCTTTAGTCTTGAGATCTTTGCCCCCCACACACAGTGATTTTGCCTCTGGTTGGCTGAAATGTGCTATGTCTAGAACAAATGAATGGAATCAGCTAAGAAATATTGAGGGGAAATAAAATGGCTTGAGAGACACTGAAGGGAAGACAGAGTGAATAATCTTGTTTGGGTTTCAGGGCTGCAAAACTAGCAGAACAAAACAGATAACTTCATTTCTGTTAGCTAGGACTGTTCTGTCTATTCACCTGTGAAAATCTGTTCTTGCTTGACACAGCAATCCCATTTCTGCATGGCTAGAATTTTTTGGCACTAATCAAGCTTTTTTTTGGTGAAATATTTGAACACAAATGGAATTTAAAGATACTGTAATGTCTCTTTTCAGGATGGAACTTAATGATTAGAAACATAAATTTTCCCTAGCATTCCCACATGCTGCAACTTTGTCATGTCTGTTCAAGATGTCTGAAGAGATTTCAAAGTGCAAATATTTTGTACTTTCTCTGTTCATCTCAAAAAAGAAACTATTACAATATGCTCATATTCCTGCCATCTGATTGCTTCTGATGGGGCGTTGATTTTTCACCAAGAATTTATGATTTTAGTGGCAATGAGATTCCCTAAGCTAAAACAGAACAAAACTAAAACAAAATCTAAGCAGGAGGCTCATCAGGGGCATTAAAGCAGAGCATGAGATGGTTGATGAAATCACTGATTTGTTAAGACTTGCAGCCAAAAGTGAGGCCACCCCTAATAGAGAAGAAAAAAAAATCAGGTCATTCTCTTCATTCCTCAGTCTTTAGGGAGGTGCTGTGCTGGACTTTGTTCTGTCCAGCAAGGAGGGCTGGTGGGGAATGTGGAGCCCAAGGACAGGCTGGGCTGCAGTGACCATGGAATTGTAGAATTCCAGATCCCTGGGGAAATGAGAATGGCATTCATCCGCTTTCCTTTCCTGGACTTCAGGAGAGCAGACTCTGGCCACTTCAGGGAGCTGCTAGCCAGAGTGCTGTGGGATGGAGACCTGGAGGGAAGAGTGGCCCAGGAAATCAGGGATTGCCTCCTCCAGTCTCAGGAGCTATGAAATCCAGTAGGAAGCCAGATAAAATTACCAGGAGTCCTGTGTGGATGAACAAGGATCTTCTGGGTGAGCTCAAACTTTAGAGGAAGGTCTGCAGAGGATGAAGGTAAGGACAGCCTGGGAGGAGCACAAGAGACATTGTCCAGGCAATCAGGGAAGATAATGGAAAAGATAAAGGAAAGATAATGCTCTGATAGAATTAAATCTGGCCAGGGATGACAAGGGCAACAAGAAAAAACTCCTACAGGTATGTCAGTGGTAAAAGGAAGAACAGGGAAAATGTGAACCCTCTCTGGAAGGAGAGGAGAGACCTGGTTACCCAGGATATGTGCAAGACTGAAATGCTCAACAACGTTTTTGCTCAGTCCTCACCAGCCAGTGGTCCAGCCACACTGCCTTGCTCACAGCAGGCAAAGATAGGGACTGGCAGAGTGAAGAACCTGGCTTTGACAGGGCTTCTAAAACCAGCATCATGTGTGCACCTGTGAGCACAGGATTTTGATCATGTCCTCTAAATGTTAAATTTTCTCACCTGGTTGAAGATACGTCCTCAAATCTAATGCTGCAGAGCAATGAGTTCCACAGGCAGGCTGTGCTGTAGGGTATTTCCTTTATTTGTTTTAAATTTACCTACCATTTATTTTAACATATGAGCCCCAGTTCTCATATTACTGTGGAGTGTAAAGAGAAGGAATGATCAGCTTTTCTTACACTATTCATCATCTTAAATAGGCCAATTAAGCCCATGTAATTATCCTTCTTTCCAAGTTAAATAATCCAAGTCTTTGCAGCTTCTCATATGGAAAGTCCATCATGCCTCTAAACCATTGAAAATTATATGGTGCTAATTTAAAACATGGCCACTTGTAACATGTGTATCTATGCCTATTTCTACTGACACTATGACTGTCAGCTAACGGAACATGTGTAACACAGAAAATACAATTCCAGCTGCTTGCTCCCACACTGACTAATGAAGGGACATTGGGTTCTGGCATGAAGTGGTGATTTGTGTGTGCTGAACATGGTCTGTCATGTTTCAGGGGGGCTGGGAGTCATGGACACATAAAATTGTTGAATATTTTTTTTTTCCCCTGATCTCTAGAGACAAGGGGTTCTTTGATTATGTCCACACTACCCTATTGCCCCACCAGAGTTTCCCATCGGACTGGTGCAGTCCCAGAGAGAGGAAAATTCAGTTATTGCTGGAGTCCAAATAATGTCGAGGGTCCCCAGCTGAGATCAAGGCTTCATTGTGCTCTCAATGGCATAAACTCGTACTTAGAGACAACCCCTGCCCTAAAGGGCTCGTAGTCTAAATAGGAGAGACAAATAAAGGGTGGGAGAGAAAATAAATGTGGAGTGACTTGCGCAGCTGCTGGAACAGCTGCTCTCAGAGGGAGATGGGAACAGGACCCAGTTTGGAGGGTCTTGGGACAGCGTGTTAGCTACTGGGCTGTCCTGCTTCACATTCTCCTGCGGAAAATGGCATTTTAACCACTGCATCTTGAAAACACCTGGCCAGGGAGAGCCCAGGGGACAGAGAAGTTAAAATACAAACAGCTACTTGGCAGCTCAGCACCCTTGGGCTGTGTCTGCTGCTGCTGCTGAGGACAGAGCCAGCTCAATAGAGAGGAGCTCATGTGGGAAAGGGCACACTGAAAGAAATATGGTGTCTCCTGTGGTTGCAGGTCACTGGTTGATGTTAAGCACTCAGGATTCAGGCCACATGAAAGCTTTGGCAAAATTCTGAGCAAATGAGGACTAGTAACTCATTTACTAGTAAAAGAGGCGTTTGACCCAAATATCTCAGGAACATTTCGGTTTGGAACCAGATTTTAATGTGCCTTTGCACTCCAGTGTGGGGAGCTGTCTGGCCCTGCGTGTGGAATCAGCTGCTGCAGCATCTTGCAGTTCACATGCAATGCTGACTAATGAAAGGAAAGAGATGAAAGCTGTAACTGAAGGGTTTTTGCTGCCAGGGACACGCACAGCTGCACTCCCCATAGTCTTTCCTTGGCAGAGCAATGTCTCTGCCAAGAGCTGGTGAAAGCTCTGGGAGCCTGTGCTCTTGTCCACACAGTATACCCAGGTAGTGAACAATTTTTGTCACTCTGAGCTGCTTCTCCCGTGCAGTTTTATGAGCAGTAGCAAAATCTTACTCTTTCAGGCTGCTAAATGTGACTAGATTTCCTACTTGTGAATGTATTTGCCATCCGTGCAAGCAGAACTTCACTTTCTTTGCCTGCCACGGAATGCCAGCCCAGAATTTAAGAAATTTTCTGGTGTCTCAGGAGGACCTCCTAACACGGGGATCCCTGCTGAGCAGATAAGACCTGCCAGGGTGTTTCCTAGGATTACCTGACGCTCTTCAGTCACTCCTCATTTGAGGTATTTTTCCTGTCTGACTGAATTTCCAAGGGACAGAGCAGTGCAAAAGCCGTAGGGTTTGCTGTGATCTCTGCAGAAGGTTCCCTCTTCTGAGACTTTTTTTCCACCCTCTTGCTTGCAGCTACTTCAAGAGACAGACTTCTCCCTCCCATCCCCTTTGAGATGGAAATGACTGATCCAGCTCATACTTGTATTTTTTTTTTCCCCCCATAGGTAGTACGCTCTTCTGCTTGTGTGCACTGCCTGTGTCTCTGCCTCATGCTCTGCACCCCAAACACCTGCCAGCAAACCTGGTAGCCTCACAGATTAAGCACTAGCCAACTCACTGCCATGGCACAGGAGGGATATCTTCCATGCACAGCAGCACTTATGAGCAGGTACACAGCCCATTAAGACAGTGTATTTACAATTACACACACATTTTACAAGTCTTAATGCCTATAGGTACCTACATGCTATATCTGGGACTTAATTTTCCTCAGGACTCTTGTTGCAATATTCCACCTACAACCTTCAATTTTCTCACAGTGTGTTTCCTTCCCATTCCCTGAATCACTGCTTAAAAGTCTCTTATAAATCCTAAATTTTAAATCTAGGCAAAACCTCTCTACCACTAGCTCCTGGCAAAAGGGATGAGCAGCTCAGGGAGATAGCCCTGATGTAATTGTGCTATTTTTGGGATGCTCTCAAATTATGTTAACTTATATGAGGCTCTGGCACAGGTCTCCCACAGGCTGTGGCTGCCCCTGTATCCCTGGAAGTGTCCAAGGCCAGGCTGGACAGGGCTTGCAGTGACCTGCTCTGAGGGAAGCTGTCCCTGCCCATGAGAGGGGTGTGGAATGAAGTTTAAGGTCCATTCCAGTACAAAACACTTTGTGATTCTGTGATTCTTAGTAGCTGAAATTGAGTAAAATTACACCAGCCTTGAGAAATATGCTCCTAGGGTGGCTTTGTTTCATTGCTGCCATAGTACAGTGCCCTCTCCTAGCAGGGACAATGTGACAGCCCTCAGAGGCCAGTATCCTGCCAGCTTAGTTGTGAAAACCTCATCGAGCAGCATAGCTGTGTCTACTGCAAGATTTTGTTGGCAAAGATACATTGGCTGGGTACATTTGAAATTTTTTTTCACGCTCTTAGCCAAAGAAGCTCTGCCAGCAACATCTCATAGCAAAGACTTCACGGCAAGTAGCCCATTACGAATGCACTCAGAGGCACGCAGAATGGTCATTAAAAAAGATGTTCCCCAGTTCTCTGTTAAGTTCTTGTTAGAAGCAAGATATGTAGCAAAGTTTTCATTAAAAAAAAAAAAAAATTAAGAAAAAAATAAAAAAGAGGAACCAATCTGCCAGCCGCTTAATGCGAGTCAACAGCTGCCTCCTTGTGCTAGTAGGAACTCCAATCAGAGGTCATGTTCTAAATTAATTCTAGCAGCACCCAGTGTTTTCCCTGATGACTATGATTCTTTTGGGTCAATCCTAGGTCACGTTAGACTGAAGAAAAACTGCTTTCATTAACTTCTTTCCTTGGGACCAACTCACTCCAGAGATATTCCTTGCCAGAGTTATGTGACTGCTTCACAGAACAAGATATTTTCCCCGACTTAATCACTTAAAGATTTAATTCTCAGCTTTTAAAAATAGTTCACACCATAACAGAGAGTATTTTCAGGGTTTATCCTCTTCCTCTTTTTAAACTGATTTTCAATTCACTGTTACTCAATGTCTCTTCTGCTATTCATGGAGCACAGCCAAGTGAAACTGGGACCCGCTATGCTGCTGATTTACACTATAGAACCATTATTAGCTGAATTCTGCATTGGCATTCCAGACATTCCAGCGTGCAGCTAGCCTCCTGTGTATTTATTCATTCAAAATAATGACAGGGCAGGCTAAAGACGCTGGAATGACAGCCCTGTGGAGTGAAGAGGTCCTTCCCTGGGCCAGGGTGCGGGACTGGCAGAGCCAATGTGTGCCTCCTCGTACCTCCCACACCCTCCTTCACCCTGCTCTGAAACCTGTCTGCACCTTGCAGAGTTAAAATCCAGGGCAGAGGATTCACAAGGCCTAGTTAGGCTTTGGTGCAATTTCTGCTCTTGCTGCTGGTGGTTTTCCATCATTCCTAGTCTTTTAAAGGGTTTTGCAGCACAGCCACACTCACCAAATGGCCCCATTTCTTGAATCACTAGGGCAAACACACAAACACACACAACCCCAAACTATTTAGGACCCTGAAAGTAGTTCTGAGGAGTGACTTGGCTGTATAAATCACAGTTCTGGACACCTATTAGGGTAGATCTGAGGTCTCTAAATGGTGCAGTGTCCTGGTTTCAGTTATTTGGCCCAGCACCAGAGCACACTGCTCACTCCTTTCTCTCCCATTCTTTTGTGAGAAGGAAGCTTCATGATAGTTCATTAACGTTATGAAAAATGCACTCTTGGAGACAAGCGGGTGTATGGGGAGGCAATTAAAATGTTCCATTGTGCTGAGCGCTGTGCAAACACTGAAACAATGGTCCCCGGAGTGGGGATCTCACCACTGAGACAGACAATAGCAGCCATTCACACCACCTATTATAGAATATTTGGGGTATCTATTTTAGGTGTGAGTCACAGCCTAAATTTTCTGTACAGGCCAAGAAATAGTTCTTTCCAGGGAGTGACTCAGAGCACCTAAGTTAAATGGCAAAAAGTCATATGGTAGTAATATCCCCAACCAGTATGTGGAGCAAATTAGGAAGAATAACCACCTTTTGCCTAATGGACAATTCTCCCTAGGCTGCCTCCATTGCCAGCAAGAGGAAAAAGACTTCACAAGACGGTTCACAGCATCCAAATCAAGTTCTCCTTCCTCCTGATGGAAACCATTTCTCTTTACTGACAACAGAGGGGGAGTCTGGGGATAGTAAGTTCATTAGGCTAAAATAACCTCTTGTAACACCCTTGTAGCTAGCAGGAAAAACAGCATGCAGCTGCCTAACTTTGTCAGACTGCCCACTAAATCTATTAATGGATATAAATTGGCAAAAAAAGATTGGGAAAAAGGCAGAGAATCCATTTGCAGGAAAACGGACATCTTTCCACATCTCAGTAAACACACTCAGCAGCCATAATGAAAAACATGCAGCATTTCCATAAATTTGACATCTCCTCCCAGACACCTCTGTGATTTACATTTAAAGCAGGGCACTGTGAAACCCAGAGGACAGAGTGCTGGGCTGTTTCAGCCCCGAGATTTAAGTCTGTGCCTTTGGTCTGCCTGTGGGGTACGTGTCCATGCAGAGGGGTTCCCAAGCTGTGTGCTGAGTCCCTGCTATCCCAGGTCGCACACCTCGGAGCAAGGCAGTGCCTCTTGCCTGCCGGGGTGAGAAGCAGTTACCAAGAAGGGGCTTGGGGCTGCAGAAACCATCTCCCAACACTCAGGGGCAGCTTGCACCTCACAGTGGGGGCTCCTGCCATGCTGTCCCTAACAGCACCTACATATTTCCCACCAGCTTCAGCCAACTGATGCCTGTGAAACACTGGAGGCCCTGGGATTAGATGTGCTAATGGAAGAGCAGAGCGGTTCAAAAGCGCTGCCGCCGCGTGCCTCCCCTCCCTCTCCGCGCCGCGCCGCCGTGCCTGGATGCTGCTCCACCATGACCTTCTACGGTGATGCTGTGGCAGCCTGTTTCTTCACGGGGGCATTTGGGCTGACAATGCGAAGCTCCTTTTCCCACATAATTGAAAGGAATTTCTGATTATGCACAGGGATGTCAGCAGTGCGAGGAGCTTGGACGCCTTCCAGCCGCAGCCGGATCCAATGATAGCGCTGCGATTTCTCCTTTTTTGGCACTCTACTTGTGAACTTTCTGCTCCCTTCTGGGAGTGATTTCTCAAGATAATATGCTGCTGCTCCAGCTTCTCTCTGATGGCCTAGATTTATAGCTTCTGCAAGGCAAGAGAGGGGAAGGGGTGTGGGAGACACAGGGAGGATGAAAGCAGAAAGGGAAATTATTTTTTGGTTGGGGTTTTTATTATTTTGGTCCCACTCTGCTACAGTGACTGTCTCCAGGCTTTGCACAAAAATAGTCTGTCCTTTCCATCTCTGTAATGCTCTTTACTGCCTGCAGAGAAAGGTTGAAAGTACACACGAGTTTTTCTGGCCTCTCTTTAGTCCAGCCCCTGTGAATATGTGGCATGAGGTGAGCACTACATTTATCTCTGACCTTTTCACCATCTCCTGCATCTGTTAACTGAAAAGAGAGGAAGATGTCCCCAGCCTCCTCTCTCACAGAGCAGATGGTACTGGTGACTTGATTTACTTTATCTCTATCCATCCCAACTTGCCTCAAATCTCCCTAAATGTCTAATTTATCTAAAGCCTTCATTGCTCTAACTACACTGGGGAAAAACAAAACAACAGCCCCAAAAACCCCAGTCACTGATTTTCAGGGAGAAATATTTCAAAATTCCAGATGCTGTGCTCAGAAATTTAGTAACACCATAATTAACTAGGACAAAAATTTCTCTCTTTGGATGTGCTAATCAGCTGAACATCCTCTTTCCCCAGTGACTTTAGACTGTTGGAGATGTTTCCATAACATCAGAACTGTTATATCCAAGTATTTTAACCCTCTCTCACAGAATTTCCAGGAAGGTAGGGTGCTGCTGTTATCCCTGTTTTACAGGTGGGAAATAAGGAGCTGAGGCACAGAACTTGTCTAAGACAGACCATGTGAGTTACCCTTTGAATATACCTGTTCCTCCCTACTGTTTATAAACGTAGATGGCTGATGTTTTATAGGATTACATCCATTATACTGCGTGGCTGCAGATGACTGAGATGCATGCCATTTTTTGAGGCTCAGCAAGGTCACCCAGGAAGAGAGGAGAAAAGCTGTGAAATGAGCCTTTGCATTTTACAAATGACCTGGTGAATAATACATGCACCTCCTTATGAGGTGCTAGCTCCTGAAATCACAGGCTGACACACGCATTTGGGTTGGGGGGGACATTAAATATGTTTAAACAGCACTGCCAGGAGAGGCAGGGGGGTGCTGAGCACCTCCTGGGGTTTGTCTTGGACTGTGTTTCACCTTAGAGGTCTTCCTGACTGCCCTGGGGATACCAGGGCAGTCCTGTGGTGCTCATTGTGGCTTTAGCTACTGAAGCTTTTCAGTTCTTCAGGTTGCATCTAAAAATGGGAAATACTGCTGACAGAGCTGCCTGTGCTCAGCTCCACGTTTCCCATCATCTTGGATAGCCAAATTGCCAGTGCTGAGTGTCTGTTCCAGAGGCTGTGGTTCAAATCCTCCCTCTCTGAGGAGAATACATCAGGAGAACAGCAATTGCAACTTAACTTGTTCCTGTTTATCTCTTGCTGGTTGGCTCTGTAGGAGCCTCAAACTACCCCTCACTATGAGATTTCTAAATCTCAGGACACCTGATTGCAGGTGCTCAGACCTAAGGAGAAACACTTTCATATGGATGGTTGTTAAATCAAGTGGTGATGGGGGCTAGACACAAGGCTTTCTTGTGAGGACCACAGGAAAGCATCCTGAAGGTCAGGGCCAGAGAATGTTTGCACAGCTCTTGATGCCTAGGGTATTTCAGCATGAAACCACATGTCCTGGCAATGATACACCCTAATTAAGCACCACCGAGAATCAAATTGGACTTGCATTCAAAGCAGAACTGAAATTGAGGCCACTTGGTGCTCCCTGAGCCTGTGTCCTTGGGCAGAGGCTGTGATTGAAATGACCTTACAGACAATCAGGCACAGGAGTCAAACTCCTCCTCGGCGAGGATTGGTCTAGCTTGATGGGAAGCCTTTTGCTTCCTCTCAGAAATCAGAGTCACAAAGACATACTGAGTGGCTGAGGAAATTATATTTTATTCAACTTATCAGCATGTGAAAGATAACGGGAATGAGCTGCAGTCACAATCTCTTCTGTGATGGCAGCTGCACGGGGGGAGTAGAAATAATGCAGCAGGGAGGGAACTCAGGGGTGCTGGCAGGTCATGAGCTGGCACAGGGCTCCTGCACAGCCTGGAGAGGATCTCAGAGCTGTGTGCAGGGGGCACAGCAGCTCCCGTGGCCAGCACAGACAGCAAAGAGCCATTCAGACCAAGCACCACTCACCACTGCCAGGCAGCCCAATGAATGTAGCAGCCACAATGCTGGGCTCAGACGAATCACAGAGCTTTCACTGCTCATGTTGAGCCTTGTGATGGCTTGGCTCTGCTGTGCAGCAGGAGTCAAGGCAGGTTGCAGAGCTGTCGTTCCTAATTTCCTATTA
Source organism: Pyrgilauda ruficollis (assembly GCF_017590135.1). Lineage (NCBI taxonomy): Eukaryota > Metazoa > Chordata > Aves > Passeriformes > Passeridae > Pyrgilauda > Pyrgilauda ruficollis. The sequence continues at coordinate 1,478,172 of NW_024508545.1, read as the reverse complement.
TTTTCTTTAGCTGGGAAGCCATAGAAGGCACAGAATCATCACAGAATGGTTTGGGTTAGAAGGAGCTTTAAAGACAATCTGATTTCACCTCTACTGCCATTGGCAGGGACAACTTCCACTAGCCCAGGTTGCTCCAAGCCCCATCCAGCCTGGCCTTGGACACTGCCAGGGATCCAGGGGCAGCCACAGCTGCTCTGGGCACCCTGTGCCAGGGCCTCACCCCCTTCACAAGGAAGAATTCTTTCCCAATATCTGATCTAACCCTGCCCTCTGTCAACGTGAAATTATCTCCCCTTGTCCCACAACTACAATTATCTCCCCTTGTCCCACAACTACAATTTTGACAATCCTTGTCAAAAGTCCCTCTCCAGGGAAACTTGTCCTTAAGTCTGATTCGTTTTGTGCATGAATGCAGGGAAAAGACAGGAAAACTGACTTGACCGTGGACAACATGCAACATTTCCAGCTGCAACAATGCTTTTGCCATCCGTGGATATTCCCACTTCTCCCCGTGAGTCAGAAAGAGAGACCACCCACCTAAAGTGGTAAAACCAAGGGTTAGGCTCGAACTTAGTGTGGTCTGAGATAAAATATTTACTAGCTTGGTAGTAACTTCGTACTGGCAAGTAACACTAATAAAAAGTGTGTTTGATGTATTCAAAACGTATTGGTGTACACATTAAAACATGTGGTGGAATCTGGGGGCATAATAAAACAGCTGCTTTAGTTAAAGCCAGAAGAAGAGTGTCTGGTGGTCATGCTGGAGAAAAGGATGGGAAAAGAGCAAGTACCCTCTTTAACTCCTTCACTGCTGAGGTACAGCCCCAAAAAGCATGTTTTTATGTAAAGCTGCAAGGCCCCTGAGCCAAATGGGCTTCCCAATAACACAATTTTCCTCCACTGCCCTGCAGACATGAACCCCCCCCCTTCCCTCACCCCCCACTCCCCTCACAACATTTTCACTGCTATTTTATCATCGGGCCTAATTTGATTTAACAAGCCTGGCCCAGATAAATCAAGTGGTTACAGATTAGGAAGTCCTTGTGCTTACAAGGCCAGTGCTCATAAAATTGAATGCATCATGCAACTTATAAACAGGAAAAGATAAGCACAGTTTTATGTACTCCACTCTGCTGCAGATTTCATGCCAGTCCATCTCCCTGGGAAAAGGAAGATGAAGGCTATATCCTCTTTGCAGTCTATGCAGGGCACTGTTGGTGTTTGTGCTTCTTGTGTTCTACTTTTAACACCTTTTTTCGCTTCTTGGCACTTTGATACACCTCTGGGACACCACCGAAAGGTGTGGTCAAGTATTTTTTTTTTTTTTTCCCTATTTAAGGGACCCCTCCAGTTATTGATGTGTTTGAAAGGGAAAAAAAAAACTTCTTGATGTACAGACAAAGAGAAAAGGATTAAAGGTTTTCCTTACTTGTATATTTTTTATAGATTTGGAGTAAATAGCATTCATAACCAGGATGTTGTTCAGAGTAGTCCTAGAGGAAGGTGATGGAAGAGAGAATAAATAAAAATTTTCTTGCTGTCAAAATGAGCAAGGCCCTCATTAAAATAATACAAAATAGAATCACAGAATAATTAAGATTGGAAAAGACCCCCTAACACCATTGAGTCCAACCATTAGCACAGCGCTGCCAGATCCAGCACTAAACCACGTTCCCTAAGTACCACACCTACATGTTTTTTGAGCATTTTCAGGGATGGTGTTTCCTCCAAATAGGAGCTGTGCTTCTCCATTTAATCTGTTTAATCTGTTTTTGTAGAAATGAAATGCACTAATTTTCTCACTAATTTTTAAAGTTGATTGAAGTTTTTAAGTATTCTGGGTCTGGATTTGGTATTTTGGATGAGCCCTTGCATGGTGCCTTCCTTCATTTAGGAGCTCATTCAGCTGTCTGATAAACATCACCTCTCCAGATCAGGCTGAATAAGCACCCTGCCTTCCCCCAGCAGGAGTCTTCTCTAACAGGCCTCTGTTAGATGGAGTAGCCTGGGGGTTCTTTATATTTAGCATCAAAGCAGGGCAAAACAAATGCAATTACAGCCCAATAATGAAATTTGTATCTGTTGTAAATGTCCTTAGTTACGTAGAAGAAAATCCAGATACAGATGAACTAAAGACAGATCCAAGGCGAGTGGTGGGGGAAGGTTGAAATTTCTTTTCAAAGACACAGCAAACAGTGTATAAACCTCACAAAATGTTTACTTTCTTTGTTTAAGCTGTGGAGTAAAAATAACTTTCCATTTATCCAGTGAGTGACTGTGCAGGATGAGACCAACAGGGAAGCTGCTCTAAGCCTCCAGCAATGTGATGTTTTTGAGTTCAGAGCAGGGAAAGAAGATCTTCAGGGCTGTGCCTTGGATTTATGGCCAGTGAACACTCCTTGCAGACACTCACTGAATGCAAGACTGCTCTTCATTTTACCAAGATAAGGTTTATCCAAACTCTGAAGAGCAGTACAAAGTGGTGAAGTGACTTTACTCCTTCTTAGACAGCAGCATGCAATTAGTTGGCATTTCCTGTCCCACATTTGGAAATCAACTCTCAGCCTTTTGCCAGGTCTTAGAGCAAGAGTCAAAGGAGCTGGGAACAGGTTATCCTGTTTCCTAATTGGTAATGTGAAGTGGCAAAACATAAAATTTACAATAAATTCAGTCAGACCTGCAAGCAAATTTATTCCCTTTTAACGTTTTCTGAATCTCCTATTGTTGGGATCAGAACAGGCGATGTTTTCTTAAAGGATTTCATGCACCATCTACATTTTTGTATCTTAATGACACTAGTTTTAATGTACTCTCTCTGCTGTGCAATGGAAGATATTTTTGTTTAATGACCAGGGTTCTGTTCCTTTGCTTGTACTGAGTAATGCTGCAGTTTCAGGGCTCCTTGCAGCAGGACGTGTGAATATATGTGAAAAGATTAATATGAATAACCAGTACCAGAATGCCAGACTGAATATACATCTTTTGCTAGCTAAAAAATATAAAAGGCCCTTGAAAAAAACTCATCTGAGATGCAATCCTATTCAAGACTCTGAAGTTTTCCCTAGATGAGACACAACGTGAAGGAAGACTGCTGAGTGCCCTGGTGAGAAAATGTCGAGGGTCTTTATTCTGGTCCTGTGGTTCTGCAGACTGCCTGAATCACAAGGTCATGGCATGGCAAGATAGCTCGTTATATCTTCTTTAAACTGGCTAAACACATTTTAAATAACGCACTCCACAAATGAGAAAGTATTTTCCACTGAGGTGGGTAGCATCATCTCAGCTCTCCGAAGATTAAAGTTTACTGCTTCCTAATGCCTCTTGCCAAGGACACATTTTATTGCCTTTGTGTTACTGTATGTCAGTCAGGAATAAATCTCTGTAGAGCTTCTATCTCGCTCTTCAGCCACACGTAGCCTCATTTATATTCAACAAACTTTTCTTCCCTTCTCTCTCCCGTGCCTCCCGCCCCCTCTTCCTTCAGAGAAGGCATTTCAATGAGTCTGTGCAGGCACAATTTAGGACTGAAATGAAGATCTCTATTCAGAGGCTGAACAAATTCTCACCAGCTTCCTTAGACCTAGGGCTAAGCTCTTCAGTTCCCTTCACCCCTTTTGTCTGCAGGTTTTTTGGGGCCAGACTGCCAAGTTCAAGCAAGGCTCCGATCTCTCCTCTTTCACAGGCCTCCTGATTAGTGGCTTTCTTTTTCCAAGACTATAGATACAATTATTAGAAATTCCTTTTTTTGTGAACGCATTGAATGAAGGTATGAATGGAGATGGTAAGACGAAGAAAGTGAGAAGCTTAATATAACTTTGGCTTCTGTAGTTAATTAGATTTGGATGGCTTCAGAGGAGCAGCTGTAATTTTTTTTTAAATTGAAGTTACATAAAGGACTATTCAGTGTATTTTGGGTGGGGAGGGGAGACTGTATAAAAATAAAGAAGCTGAGAGATGGGTTTTGGAAATACACCCTCTCCCCCTCTTCCTTTTTTGGGAAACAGTTGTGGGAAGAGAAAAAAGAGAAAAAGAAAAAAAATGTCCCACCACCAAAGGGGATAACAGAATCACTGGCTCTGCTGCTAATACCCTGTGTCTGAGGCACAGTATGCAGAATGCATATTCAAACAGGAACTTTCTTTTTTTTTGTTCAGAGAGAATCTGAAATGCAGAAGTCTGAAATGTATTCCTTTGCACATCCAGAACACTAGATCTCAAACTTTCAAAAGGACATTGCCAAGATAGAGATCACATTCAATATTTAAAGCATTTCACGAAGTATATCACTTCCTATCTGCCTGAAATCTTCCTGCTGCCAACAGAAGGCATGGATTTTGAAACCCCAGTGACATGGCAGCAGTTACCCTCTGTGTTCATTCTTCACCCTGCCTGGTGAAGGAAATGAGACCAGTCAGCTCTGTCTGCTGTTCCATTTCATCCTCGTTTTCTCTTTTGTGACACACTCTGCAATCTCAGAACTTCAGTCTTAATTGAATTTTTAAATACATAAAGGGATGGACAGTAGATTTATGGGGCCCTAATCTAGTGGGTGGCACCCCTTGCCCATGGTGGGGGAGTTTGGAATGAGATGATCTTTTAGGTGCCTTTCAAACCAAACCATTCTAAGAGTCTATGATTATGTTTTGCAACCCCTTTTATTCTTTCACCCTAATCTGCATGTTAATCCCAAGGCTCTTAAGTAAAGTGTTTCTCCTTCACCAAGGGTGTTTTGGCAGCTAAACCTTCAGCTCAGTCAGTTATCCACTGACTGCAGCCGTGCTGATTTCTCCCCAGCTAAGCACTGAAGCCTGGGCTGTGGGAGAGGGTGACTGTCGCTTCAGTCACACCCACACCTTGCACTGATTTTAGTCACCTTTTTAGGGGGGTGGCTATTATTTCATGAAATACATGGCTATATCACAGGATCCCAGAATGGTTTGGGTTAGAAGGGACCTTAAATCTCTTCTCCTTTCATCCCCCTGCCATGGGCAGGGACACCTTCCACTACCCCAGGCTGCTCCAAGCTCTGTCCAACCTGGCCTTGGGCACTGCCAGGGATCCAGGGGCAGCCACAGCTGCTCTGGGCACCCTGTGCCAAGACATCACCACCCTCGCAAAGCAGAATTTCTTCCCAATATCCCATCTAAATCTGTCATTGTAAAGCCATTCCTTGTAGTCCTGCCCTTGTAAATACTCTCTCTCCATCCTTCTTGTAGGCTCTCTTCAAATCTGTCAGTGAGTTGTCACTGCCATCAGCCTTTTCATCTAGGTTATCAATAGGGTGTATCAGAAAGAAAAATTCTGGTGCTGGTATACCACTATATTATTTATATATCAATCAAACAACAACAACAAAAAAATCAACTAATTGTCGTTATGACACCTTTTTCAGTTCAGAAAGTAATGCCCCTTTAAAAAATCCCTGTTTTCTAAATTTTCTTTCTCAGATAAATAAAAGTACAGATATCCTCTGAATTATATTTTTCTCTTAAAAAGACCTTCGGTGCCTAAGAAACTGCAGATAGCATCTCTGAGATCTTTTCTTTATCAACATTCTCTATATTTTAATTAATGTGTTCGGAAAGAGGTGATTTGTAAGTATAGCCTATCAATATCAATACTTTCTCCTGTCTTTGGAAGAGAAATAGAAATTTTTATAAAATTTAAAAAAAATTAAAAGACAAAAAAAAAAATGAGATAAAGAACAGTTTCCTAAAATGTCTGCCATTATTTGCTCAGAAAAAATGGTTTTCGCATGATATGAGGTTTGATTTTTTTTGAACTGCAAACATATCATGATATTGTTGAAATAAAAATGCTTTAAATTGAAAAAAGAAAACATTTAATAAAGTATTTCATACTCCTGAGTGATTTTTGTCATATTTGTTAACACATCCTTAAAATGTTGCTAAAACAGGAAAAAAAAAAGTGTGAACATTTTTCCAGCTACTTCATATTGGATTCAACTATACTAACCTTTCCTCATCTGAGAGCACTATAAATGTCATCTTTCCTTATGACACTTAAGAAGGGAAAAAAAGAAAAAAAAAAAAGGAGAAAAAGATTGATTTGCCCTGTAGATTTAATGTTTGGAGAAAAGGTGTCAATGCTGACTAACAATGAACAGTGCTGTTGGGCTTGCAAAAATTCTGGCACGAATGCCTGGGCTCAAGGCTGAGTGGATGGCATAAGAGGAAGAGCCAGAAATGATGTGTGATATTCCTCTCAGGAGACAGCGTGGCAGTACCAGGGCATGGAAATTGTGGCATTTGGTTTTCTGGTTTAGAAACCATCTTGCAGTTACTAAAGCAATCAAACCCCCTCCAGCACAGACATGATGCAGTTGTGCTTTATTTCACTGCAAACATCCCAGCCTGGTTACTAGAGGCCCCAAGCTCTATAAGGTCTGAAAGACAAAATTAATTATCCTGCCTGGAGTTCATCACTGAAATAACTCAGCTGCTTTTACCACCTGAGGTAAATCTGTTTTGACTAGCTCACTTACCTCTAACCAGCTGTGCAATTCTAACAAAAGAACCCCCAACACTCCTCATTTTGCTGTTAGCTTTTACCTTTCTATTAATTGCTCTCTCGGAATAAATGCATGTGCTCAGTCAGGGGAGTGTCTGCTGCTGGGAAGGGGAAGAAGGAGAGACAAAGGAAGAGGTGATGGTATCAGATCCAGGCTGGAAAGGACTTGGAGCAACCTGGTCTAGTGGAAGGTGTCCTTGCCCATGGCAGGGAGTTGGGTGAGTTTTAGGGTCCCCTCCAACCCAAACCACACTTAGTAGGAACTACCTGGATCTGCTGCATACAGGTCTTGGCTATGATAATAGGTGGAACCTAAAATTTTGGTGTGTGGAACAAATTTGATCATTTGAGGGACGTAGAAACACACCAGGAATGCTGTCATTAGTGTTCAAGAAGCTGAAAAAATATTCAAAAGTCAGCAGTGATCACAAAAATGAAATAGGTGGTGGGAGCAGAATTAAGGTTTATTTATGACCTTTTCAAATGATCATGAGCAACTTTTTGCTATACCTTCTGTAGATAATCTCAGTAGCAGTTCTACCCCAAATATCTGTGCCTTGAATTTAAATTCGCTCTTTCAATATTTGTGTAGTGACTCAAAAATTCCCTTTCTGTAAATATTCCCAACAGGACAAGGTGGATATTGAAATGTTTGCCCACAAAAGGTGTAGTCACTGTGAAAGCAAATCCATTTAAAAAGTGTTGAGCAAATATTCAGAGGAAATGAGAATAAAATGAATGAAAAAGGCTTTAAGGGGGTTTAAAAAGGAGGCAGGTGAAGTCATTGTGATAGTGCCATGTCAGATTAGTGCTCTGAAAGAGCTGTAGGGTGCAAAGTAGTTAAGACATTATTTACCCCTTCAATAAAGCAAGTATTATTTTTACTCACATTAATCAGTAGACTTGTAAACCCATTAGAGAACATAGTCCATGTATAATAGGAAGGAGAAAAATCAATGTAGAATGGCAAACTCGTAACAATGAGTGAAACTAAATGAGTTTGCTGTGATTTTCTACCTTTTCAAATTGCATTACTTTTTAGAATAAACCCTTCAGGAAGCTTGCTGTAGACCTGACTGAAATACTGCAGAACAAATTGGTAACTAAACAGGGCATCAAAATAAAAGAGTAACCCAATAATGTAATCTTTTATCTAGAAGTCCTCACTGCTATTCTGACTGTATCATTGGGCTGTCTGATTTGATATGTATTTTTTATGTGTATCCAGATTAAATTACTTGGATTGGGAGGTTACATAGCACTCATCAGGAAGGAGCTCTGCTGCATTCAGGGCCCCAGAGCCTTGGGAAGGACCAGACACTGAGTAGCCAAGAGCCTCTCATGGTAAAACAGCTAAGACAGAGACTGCTGGGATCCAAAATCCCCTAGGAAGAGTTCAAACTGACTTCCAAGAAATGTCCTTCAGATTTGGGGCAGAGTTTAAAATGCAAGGAAGGTCTTGAAAGAGCCTTCATGAGAGAGCTGTGGTTGTTGGGGGCTACAGCAACTGCTGCATTTTCTGGGTGAAGAAAGGGATGGGTTTTGTTGATGTTCACATCCTGGATGTACAGAGGTGATGAAAAAAGCTTCATTGTCCTGACTGCTCTCTCTGCTTTGAAGGATTCGTGGCCAAACCTTGTTCCCTAGTATGGATCAATTGTGTTCACCAGTAAGGTACATTTGAATCCAGAAAGGATCTTAGGTCACCCCAGTGCCTACTCCTAGGCTGGGAAAAATTTAGAGTTAGGAGACAGGAAAGAAGTCACTAGAAGTGCAAAATCACAGTGCAGCTAACAAATAAATATATTTTTTATAAATAAAATACATTTTTTCACAGCTGGAAACATGTATATTGCAATAATTCAAGAGTGAATAGACCCCTACCAATATACAAAGCCTCCTGTCTTGAAGAAAAAAGGAAACATTTTGCAGAATCAGAAAATGTTGAGGAATAAATACAATCTCAACTGTGTCACATTGTTATCTTGGATTTTAAATGGTTCTGTGTTTTGTTTCTATGTAATCAGAACATTTAGCACTGCAATCATCTTATGAGAATCTCCTTTACAAAGCAAAAGGCACTTTGAGTATGTTAAGTAATAATTAAATCCAGTTATTGTGATTGCAAACATTCATCTCCAGTTAAATGGATGGCTCCCTTCAAACCTGTGTTGATTGGCTGTTCTCAGCACAGAGCTGCCCAAAGTTCTCTGTTGTTCCCTAATACTTTTCAGATGATTTTATCTCTCTTTCCCTTCAAAAAGCAGTCAGATGGGAATAGCTTCTGCTCTTGACACTGTAAACATGATCCATAACTCTGCAAGTGAGTCACTGTGACTCTGTAGGGAGAAAAGGTTTGAGAAAGTAGATCTCATTCACTGATTGCTCACCACATTTGTCTGGTTGGGGAAAACATACACAGGTTTTGCACAGCAGGAAAGACAGACAGAGCATGGATAGACAGAGCCAGAACATGGGACAGATAGAACCTTGCTCACATAGCTCCCCCCATAGTATGGCCTGTGGCTGCACAGAGGCAGAAAAGGTAAAATAGAGTTTTTAATTCCAGGAACAGTTCATTATTGACCAACCTGAAACCTAACCAGAGAGTTACGAGCGGAGAGAAAATTGTGGTATCCTAATGGAGGGATAATCTCAGTAATGTTTGGCCATTTCATCAAGATTCTTATGTTCAGGGTAAGTGAGAAGATATCCAAAATATACAGAAGACAAGTAGTCCATGCCCAAGCTTGCAATGCAGTTGAGATATACGAGACATAAAATTTAGTAGAATGACATGGATATCAGAAACATGGACCACCTTACAAGAACTGACATGCACAGTGGTGGCTCAAGCCTGTGAATACAAACAGTGAAAATCATCCCTTTACCATCTTATTCCAGAGAGCCAGGAGTGGAAAGTGAATCCTCCCCACCATCCCCACAAATAAGTGGTAACAGGAAAAAGAAAGAGGCCTTGGTACCTCCCAAGGACAAAAATCCAGGAAAATTGTTCTGGAGAAACTCTTATATTGCTTTTGATTATAGATTTTTAATTGTGTCATATAAAATTTGTGCTTAGAGAACCTAGATATGATAATGAAGGCTCTGAACCTTAGAGAGGCACTTAAAATTGTCTTCAAAGAAATTCCTTCCATTTTTACCAGTATACTAAGGCAACATACATGGGATTAGATTAAATTAAAACTGAAACTCTTGAAGATCTTCCCATCACCTTTCCAGTGCAGAATCAGTGCATTTTCATAATTCTTCTTTTCACTCACTTTTACCAGGGAGCCAGGGCTTTCTCCAACAAGCTTCCTTTGCAGTCTATGCCAGGTTTTGCATGAAGTTTTCATGAGGATATTCCTCCCTAATATTTTCCATTGCCTAATTTAATCCAATTATATCTAATTACACTCCCCTGAACAACTAGAAACTGTTCTTATCCCTCCCTTCAGATGCTTCCAGACAATGATCTGGCTCTGTATCCCTATTTGCCAAGTTACAGCTATTCAGTTTTTTTAACCTTTTGTTCTATTAACTTTACTTTTTTTCTATTAACTTTACCAAAGGCTATGCAGTACCTTGCCTGAGAGGAAAGAAGACCTGGAATGACTTGCATTATTTCAAGCAGATGGGCTAGGCTTGCAAAATATTTCTCTCCTCCTTGCAATCATAGTCATGAGTGTTCCATCACACTTGGAACTCCTACTTCCTGGAATCCTGTGAATGGTTATCAAATAGATTTTGTGGCTAATTTAATAATAATTTCATAATTGATGTACTAGTGTGCTGCTGCTGCCGCTGCTGAGTATTATGACTTCAAGAATTTATTTGCTACGTTATTCCATTCGTTGAGAGGAAAAAACCCAACAAAATAGCTGTCTTGTTATTCCACACTGGTGATGTCATCTAAGGATTCTTGACCAAGACTTTGGAATATCAATCAAGGAAGAGACTATCTGAGGCTAACTGTAACACCAGACTTTCTGGATGCTTCCTGTAACTAAATATTTGTGGCACAGCTTGTAGACTGCTGGCTTTTGAGCACTTCTGAAGTTCTCCCAAAGAGAAAATGTTAGAGAATAAAGGGAATAATAGTTTGGTAGAGTTAATATAAACTAAGTCCCTGTGTTATGGGTCAGTACAAATGTTCTGCTCTGTTCAGATTCATGTTTTCAGCAATAACAAAACCCTGGCCAATTAAGCCTTGGCTCAGCTCACCTGAAGGCAGCCCTGTAGAAGACAGGCATTCAGACTAACCTAGACCCTCCTGGGCACCTCCAAAAACTGATGTATTTCACCTGTCTCTGATATTGATCTTGGTGTACAAGATGCTGCTAGAGCATATTTTCATGAACTGCCAGTAACATGAAAAGAGAAAATACTCAGGAAACGTGCAGCTTTGAAAACAACTCACCAGGCTGTAATGCCCTCAAAAACCCCAAGGTATTTAATGAGCAGCGGGTGACATTAATAAAAGTCTTTTTCCCAATCAGTTTGGGTGGTTTACTCCACTAGATTTCTCTCATTTCCCCTACTCCATGTCCTTCATGATGAAAAGCTGTGATGCTTTCCAGCCCTACTTCCATATGTGGCTGTCCCCTGGGAAAAAGCAGCTTGTGTGCTGCTGGGGATGTGGGAATGTCCCCACCAGCACCTGGCTACCCAGACTGGGTAAATATCTACTCACACAGCACAGGTTTTTTCTTTGGATCGTAGAAAGAATCATAGAATCATGGAATGGTTTGGGTTGGAAATAACCCAAGATGCAAACCCCCTGCCTTGGGCAGGAACATGTTCCACTAGGTCAGGTTGCTTGGAACCCCATCCAGCCTTGGCTGGAACACTTCCAGATTCACGTCCTCTAGCCAGTTTCCAATCTTCTGTAGCTCTTAGATATGTAGCATCACCAGGATATTACAGGAGATTTACAAATCCCTCTTCAAATCTGACTGAAATGGGCCAAGAAGTCTCAGAGTTAAGTGGAGAAGCAGGTGGAAAATACATAGTATGATTGCAGATGCCTATTTTTGCTTCAGAAATTCAGCTAAAGAAAGAACAAACCATTTAACAGAATTAAATCATAACTTTTTTTTTTTTTTTTTTTTTTTTTATCAGGCACTTGCTATCGTTTTCCCCCTTGCTGACATGAAAATTGAGAAACTGGGAACCCAATTACAAACGCTAGATAAAAGGGAATGATAGCAAGGAATTTTAATTGGATGGAAAAGATGTTGAAGGCATGTTCACTAGATACATGCTTCAAAAGCAGCAGAACTACAAGTGTACAGGCAGAGGTCACTGTATAAAGGAATAACAGGTGACTTAGAAACTGAACCACAGCTCAGGTTTTCAATCAAAAAGGCCAGGGAGAACTGCTGGACCTTCAGTGCAATTCATTACTTCAAGAGGTAGTAAACAGCAATATTGACATTTAGAATTCAACCAAACCCAAAATTGCTTATGTCTCTGGCAGCTTTATTTTAAAGTGTGAAAACTCTCAGCAGGTGGTACCAAGGGTTTTGCAACCTTTTATTTCCAAAGCTTACTGCAAGGAAAAAACATGCTGTTTGGGTGTCTGTTCTGAGCAACTCTTATTGTGGTCCTTCTTCTTCTTCTTCTTTTCTTCTTCTTCTTCTCATTTTCTTCTTCTTCTTCTTCTTCTTCTTCTTCTTCTTCTCCCTCTTCTTCTTCTTCTCCCACTTCATAATAATTTATTAAAGTTGTTGTTGTTGTTATTATTGTTATTGTTATTACCACTTTGTCATGATGTAACAGTAGAAAAAAGTGGAATTGTCTGCTCTTTCCTGTCTAGTATGGTGACCCAAAGTCTTCTTGATAGCTTAAATTAGAAAAGCCTACCTTTTTTGCTTGAAATATGATTTGAATTTTGCATAATTCTCCTGCTAAGCATGGAGAAGCAGGGCAATGAGCCCTGCTAAGATAAGTACAAGCAGTTTCCATGTAGGAAGACTCAAAACCCAAATTCAGATGAGCCTGAGCTCATTTTGGTTTAACTTCCTCTTGTGGTAGCCCCAGACCCAAGGGATGCTGACATTTCAATTACAGTGCAAACCCAATGGCAAAACTCCCACCTTTTTTCTAAGATGTCAGGATTTCACTCATCAGAATGAGATAATCTATCAGCCCTCCTTATTCAGTCCTAGTGAAAACAGCAATGCACCAGCAGATGAATCTGGCTGCAATTCAGGCTGAGGTGTGCAGTTTTAATCTCTTCCTTTGAGAGAACAGCCCAGCTTTTGACAAGCCTTTGGAGTTAGGATATATACCATGAATTAAATTCCTTTGCTGCTGGGCTCTGTTTGTGGGGAAACTATTTACCTTTTAAATGATACACTTTCTCAGACCTGTCAGTGGAAAGCAGACCCATGCCTGGCTCCATAGCTTCTGTTAATGGACCTGGACAAGTTTTATTGTAAGGACCAAAGGGAAACAGAAACAGCCACCACCAGACCTGATGGCCCATCCAGGGGAGTTGTTGATGTTAGATCTTCCAAGGAACAGATATAAACATGCCCATAATGGATACTATAAGGGTTCTGTCTGCAGAAGAAATGTTCCCCTAATCCATCCAATGCAGGCAGTGATATCTCCTTGTCTGGCACTGGAAACATAGAATTTCCTCCTGTCCTTCCCTCTCCAACATCCTTCAGGAAAAACAGGCAATCCTGACTGCACAGAGTGAGAAAGGATCACATCCCTAAAGAGTGAAAGAGGCTGGGGTTTACACTAATTAACCTCTAATTGCAGTGCCTGATTTGGGGAAAGGAAAGGAAGGGAAGGGAAGGGAAGGGAAGGGAAGGGAAGGGAAGGGAAAGGGGAAGATAAAAGAGGAAAAGGGAAAGGGAAAGGGAAAGGGAAAGGGAAAGGGAGGGGAAAAGGGAAGGGAAAAAGGACGAGAAAAAAGGGAAGGCAAAAAGTAGGGGAAAAAGGAAGGGGAAGGAGAAAGGGGGGAGAAAGGGAAAGGAAGGGAAGGAAAACTGCATAGTTTGATGTGCAGAAAACCTGATAGTGGTGATGTGAGCTGGCAAGTCAGCTTGAGCTGAAGAGGATTTTACAGAGTTCTGGCCCGACGGTGGCAGGTTGGTGCTGCCTCTCGTGTCCTGCCACTCTGAAGCCAAGAGAAGAATGATTCTCTCCCTCTGGCCAGGCAATGCAGGGTGCTGGGTGTGGGCTGGCACACACATCTCTGCACTCAGCATGGCCAGCTCAAACCTGCTACCCTGTTCCAGCACATGGAAGAGCTGAGTGCGACGCTTTTGGGGAAGGGTTTTATTCTCCTCCACTGTCTGAAAGTTTAAACACCCCTGACCCCCACAAATAATTGGTGAGACTGAGACTTGCCCGAGAACTGAGAACTGTGTTATTCTTCTGTGCAATTTAAAGTGTCATTAGGGATAGGAGATACAAAGTAACTGAAATAGTCACTTTGTATTACTGGTCCAAATTAAAAAAAAAAAAAAAAGAGCAACATAAATGTGCAAAATTTCAGACAGTGTTGTGAAACTAATGGTTATACAGGAACTTCAGTATGGGGGGACTGAAGATTAAAAAGTATTTATAGCTTTATTTCTATCTCTATCTCTGATTTACATCTTGTGCTTGTACTTACATCTTCTCCATATCAAAATCTCCAAACTCCCTCTTTTGCCATTCAAGGATATTTATAACACCTCCAACACAAAGTTTTACAGAGACCTAGATGTCTCAATTAAAATTTTATCTTTTAAGAATTATTTTAAAATACTTTGACTCTCCATTAGCAGAGTTACAGGGAGATATATTGACATGTGTATCTTTCAACAATACCTCTCCTTCTCCACCCCAAAGGTTGTCCCAGCTTGCAAGTTCTCTCCCTTCCCAGAGTGTAACTGCAGAGACTATTGCCACCACCTCTGGAGACTTTAATCCCTTTTCCTGGAAATCACTTATAACTGTTACATAAATACACAGAACTCTACTCAATTGTTTTCTTGCCCTTCCCGTGCCACAGATCCGTTCTACTGGCAACTTCTGTTTGAATACACACCCTCCTTATCTTGAAAGAATCAAGCACAGTCTGTCTGAAAACAAACTTAATTATAAGGCAGTGAGAAGAGATGGCAGCAAGTCAAAGAACATTAGGATTGTCATTTGCCAAAGGAATTTTCTTACAGCTTGTGGACACTGAATTATTGACACAGAATTTGTGGTTTTGGGGTTTTTTTTTGGGTGGGTGGATATTTTTGCAGTGATGTTTTTATAATAGTACTGTGATGGTAAAGTTTTTTTTAGATGGTATCATTATAGTTTGGTCTGCAGCTCTTCCTAGAGGTTGCTTTTGGGACCTGAGTGGGACAGACATATAAGTGAGATAATTAATTAAAAAAAAAAAATCTTTAGATATTAGGAATGAGCTGATATAGGCTAGACATCAAGAAATCTCTTTGGCTGTAATTGAAAGGAAATCATCACCAAATGTTGACTCAGCTGACCTAAATTAGGTAGCTAACTCAGTCTAGAAGGTTTTTGTCATTAAAGTGCCCATTTCCCTCCAATGGTTATAAAGGAATTCTAGGCAGCTAGTTCAGATAAAGAGCCATTACAATTCTATTTTTTTTTTTTTTTAAATAGACCTATCCAATGGTCCTCAAGAAATCATTCAGAAAGGACTAAAACCAGCAGTGCATAAGAGATTATATAGACTTTGGGTGAGACCATTCTCAGGTGTAAAATTACCCACAGACACGGTAAAAATCACTCTTTAGTAAGCACGGCAATTATTGTCATCTTGGTGTAAAGCAATGAGAAGAATCTTTGTAAAGCTGCACAAAAGGAAGCAAAATTTTCCAAAAAAATGGGCAGGCAAGATGGCCTCAGATGGAGTCGAGGAAAATTAAACATTTATTTTTCTTCTTTTGCATTTCTGAGAGGCTTGATAGTGCTTAACTCCTTCATTTCCTAACCAGTAACGTTTGCATATGGTTTTTGTTCAGCTCTCAACTTACACTAATGGCTCTGGTGGACATTTTGCTGTATTTAAAGGCTGAAGAAAGGCAACAGAGCCCTTCCCCAGGGCATCCTGCTGATCCCTCTCCATTTCTGAAGTAGTGCTGGTGGTTAGGGCACTAACTGGACCTTTGCAATGTAGTCAATTATTTGTCCTCTTACTGACACTATCTGACACCAGCAGCTAAAGGACTTGATGAACCTGGTGTCTGTTTGGTTTACTTTTTCCAGTTTTCCTCTCTAGAGCATGTTTTCAAGATCTCTGATCATTCTTCCTGATCCTTGACCTGCCTTCAACCAGACTGCATACCTCATGGTGCTTGTTGAACAACAGCATCTGATCAGGGTGAATTTGAATTAAACTCAGGCAAATAGTGTTGCAAAGCTGTGCTGGAGCACAGGAGGCAAAGATTGTGGTTGGGAGCAAGACAATTATGTTAAAAACTTCTTATCCTCAGACTGTGTGTGTTCTTGCTAGTTGTCAGCTGAGCCCTAAGGAATGCTGAGCCATTGGTATTCACTATCTTTATTCAGATTAAACCACATAAATAAAAAAGTGCCAACAGCCTTTGAAGATACGGAATCTCTAATGTGCATTGCTTTTCATTTCTGTGTTTTATTTTCACTTAAAATAATAATAAAATTTTGGACAGGAAGTGAGGCTGGGAGGCACAGCTGAACCTGCACCTAGGAAGGGCTGCTGATTCTGGGCATTAGGGGCTGTGGGCTTTGGTTATCCACCAGATCTTCTTGCTTTGATCAGCCTGACCTCTGCAATTACTAGGGACCAGTATGTACCAAGCTAAAAAAATCTCACAGCAAGCAGTCACACATTGGGAAGAACATACATGTTTTCTATAAATATATTACTTTTTGGATTTCCCAGCTTTCCAGCATTTTTCCAGTTGTTTTAGAATGCTTTATGTTCCTTGGTTTTGATCTCAGAAGACTCAGAGCCTCACTTCCATTCCCCTCCACCACAAATTAGCTTCTCAGCATTTTGAGAGGCAGTAAAATGGGGGAGGGAGAGAAAAAAGGTGGAACTTCCCAGGATTTCTGCTGTTCCCTCAAGATATACTCTGTGCCTCTCCGATTCTTTCCAAGCTACGTCTGTCAGCCTGAGAACTGGTCTCCTAACTGTGTGATTTCCATATACAATGGTAAATAAAGCAGCGCAAAAGCCTTGGACATCATGAGAAAAATGCATTTTAACTACAAAAGGAAAATCCTGAGCAAGAGCTAAGCCAGGACACCATGCAGCACAAGGATTAGTTACCACAGAATGTGCTATTAAAGGTAAATTATTGTTTCTATCATTATCTTAATAGCCTAGTGGTTGAGGTAAATATTTACAGCAACCCAGGAAGGTGAGAAATTCTGTATTATTAGAAAGGAAAACAGGCGCTGTTTTGGTTTTGAAAAAAGCCAACTAATTCCTGTTTTCCTATTGAAAAATTGCCTGTATGTGGCCCTTCAGTGGATGATGCATTGATGCATCTTTTTCTATCTCTCCTCTCTGGCTGTGGCTGGAGGTAGGACTAACAGCAACTCTGCAGGCTGAGGTCAACTCATTAAGCTGGCCCAAACCCTAAATTAAAGCAATGACCTGATGGAGCTCCAGGCCAACTCCATTCACTCCTTCCCCATTCACAGCCCTCCTTTTCACTCTCCCAGGGCCAAGCAGAGAGCCACAATGTCACAACAAAGTCTCTGGTGGCAGAGTCCTGCAGCAGGGACTGCTGTGCTCCGCGAGGCAGCGGAGGCAGCACAGGCTGGTGAGATAACACTAATCAGCTCGCAGCCCTGAATAGAACAGGGAATTAACATGGCAGCTGTCACTTATGATAGCATACAGTGTCCAATTTCATTCAGCTGGGCTACTTTAATGTTCGTCTCCTTTCCTATTTAAGCATAGGTGATTCTTAATTAACTTTTCCTAAAATGTCACTCTCAATTGTACTCACTGTAGGCATTATCCAGTCTAGATGTATTTGGGAAAGGACATGCAAGAACAAAAATCTTTCAAATTATGCAGAAATGGGGCAACTAGGGACTCATGCACCTTAAAAAGTTCAGTCATTGGGTATTGCCTCTGGCATGCCTGGTTTTATTTTAGAATTTTCTTGCGTGGGAGAAGATGACTGAGACCTCAAACTGTACAGACAAATGAAGAATTGAGTTCGTGAATTTTATTTCCCCCCCCAGTCCATTCTAAAATGGTCCTTAAGGAAGGCTCTGTGTTTTTTTGCTGGTCACATTATGGATACTCATTCCTCTTCAAACAAAAAAACCTGAGAGTCACACAATTGCTCCAATTTTCTCAATTGCTACACTCTCCATTAATATGAGGAGGTTTTTTATAGTGGTAATTGAGCAGGTCCTCTCAACACACAACAAGGAAAACAGCATATGAAAGCTTGATGTTTTCTGAGTGATATCACAGATACTGCACCAGGTTCTGTCTTGTCCAAGAACATCACCTCACCTTTTCTAATTTGGCTCAATTCCTTGCCATGCCTGTCCCTGCCAGCAACATTCTTTAGGGTTTTTTTTCTTTGTTTGTTTGTTTTTAATTTTTTTTTTTTTTTTTAGATTTTAGTTATTATTACTATGCTGCTTCAATTCTGTCTTCACATGGGATGCAAGATAAAATGATCTGCACAAAGCAGAGATCAGCCTGAAGTTTGGGTCCAAGAATGTACATGTCTGTCAGAACCAAATCTGGGAATAAAGGCTTTTCCAGGTATTAAATCTTTCAGTAAACAGTGCAAGTTCCCTGCCACCCACTCTCCTTTGACTGTACTGACTCTAACTAAAGTGACACTATAAAAGCTCTTCTTTTGCTAAAATTTGCTAAAATAAATTTTAAAAGAAAATAGTGAAAAAAATTTAAAAGGACTTCCCACTGAGAACACGGCATGACTTGGATCAGAGCTGACCTACATAGGAATCACAAAGCAAGTCAGGAAAATAAATTATAGGGGGGAAAGAATTTTGAAAAACAGGGAACCAGGTCAATCCAGCAGGAGGAAGAGGAATAGGAAAGGGAAGATTTGAAAGTTTTGAGTAGGGTGGAGAAGTCCTAAAGAACAGGGATCCCCATTTCAGCTGTGATGAGTAATAATGATGTGATGATGATGATGATGATGGAGGCAGTTCCTGCTCTATATTGCCCAGCTCCAACCTCTTCCTCTTCCTCCATGGAGGAAGCAGCAGGGTTTAAGATAGGCAGCTGAGACTCAGCTGGTTTGCTCCTCTTTCCTTTTTCATTGGAATCTCATCTCCACAGTGGTGTCCTGCCTGACACATGCCCTGAAATGGTCACTGTGTCCAAATAAAAAAAAAAAAAATTAATGTGTTTTGTTATATAAATAAATGCATTATCTAGATAAGGGGATTGAGTTACCATTAACAAATTCATGGGCAGCACCAGGCTGGATGGGAGATTTGGTCTGTTGGAAAGCCTGAAAGCTCTGCAGAGGGATCTGGAGAGGCTGGATCCATGGGCTGAGACCCAAGATGGGTTCAACAGGACAAAGTGATGGGTTCTACACTTTGACCACAATAACCACATTCCAGGCTGGGCAGAGGGGCTGGAAAGGGCCCTTTGGGAAAGGCCCTGGGGGTGCTGGTGCCAGGGGCTGACACGAGCCCAGGGTGCCCAGGGGGACAAGAGGCCGATGGCCCCTGGGCTGTCCCAGCCAGGTGTGACACAGCCCCAGGGCAGGGCCCGTCCCTGTGCTGGCCCTGCTGAGGCACCTCCAGGGCTGGGACAGCTCTGGGCCCTCAGGACAAGAGAGACACTGAGGGGCTGGAGCGTGTCCAGGGCAGGGAACGGGGCTGGGAAGGGGCTGGAGCCCCAGGAGGGGCTGAGGGAGCTGGGAAGGGGCTGAGCCTGGAGAAAAGGAGGCTCAGGGGGGACCTTGTGGCTCTGCACAGCTCCTGACAGGAGGGGACAGCCGGGGGGGTCGGGCTGTGCTCCCAGGGAACAGGGACAGGAGGAGAGGGAACGGCCTCAGGCTGGGCCAGGGCAGGTTCGGGTTGGACATTAGGAGGGATTTCTTCACAGAAAGGGTGGTCAGGCAGGGGAAGAAGCTGCACAGGGCAGCGATGAACTCACCGTCCCGGGAGCTGTTCAAGGGATGACTGGACATGGCACTCTGTGAGACTCACAAAGTAGGGATTGGTCACATCTTGGACCCGATGACCTCAGAGGCCTTTTCCGACCTAAATGATCCTGAGATATTGTGATTGTTTCTGTGAGACAGTGCCAGGAGAACCTCAATGCTTCAGAAACAAAGAACAGCCCTGGAATCCCATTTCTGCCAAAAAAGCCAACAAACTGAATTCTCCTGAAAGGGTTTTAGTCAGGTATATAAAAAAACCCAGGTATATTTAAAAAAAAAAAAAAAAAAAAAACCAAGAAAAAAGTTTAAAAGCATTTTCGAGTGCTCTTAGCTGCAGGTTTTTTTGTAGTGAGAATGTGCTACCGTAGCTTGCTACTCCATTATCATGCTCTGCAAAAATAAGGTCTCATAATTAATGCCTGAAAAAATAGCAGGTGTCCAAGCCTGGATTTTCCTCCCTTCCTTCTCTTTTTTTCCCTTTGTAGCATAAAGGTGAGTTAACAGCCTTATGTGTTCTGCTGAACTCGAGCTGGATCCAGCTGAACTTCAATTCATCCCAGCAGCAAACTGTTTATTAAAGACCTGTCAAATGCCCATATTCTGTGGATCATCACAGGAGCTGACAGTGCGACAAAGGCTTGCAATCCAGTGCATATCACTGGAGGATGCCATTAAAATGAAAGTGAGACCAAAACCTCGCAGCTGTCAGTCATTATCTAGGACATTCTCACACAGTAGATCTCACACACTTCCCTTCATCTGGCATGGGTCTCCTCTTCACACTTCTCCATTTTTTTTGCTGTAATGAAACAGCTTTCGAACAAAAAAGGATTTTTGAAACAAAAAAAAAAAAAATCCATAAATCTCTATAGAAGATGTGCATTTCTACTCCATTTGGAGTTCTCCTGCATGTCCAGTTAACCATTGTACCTCTCTTTTTGTCACCTGCTGCTTGTTTTATAGGCTGTTATAATTTAGAACCTGAAAAGAAGCATAAATAGGAATGACTGAATTTCAGCCATTAAAATAGACCTTTCACAAGAAAAATTGTTCTCAGCCATTTGCCCTTATCTCAGACCAAGCCTGAACATAACTTTGTTCCAGTTCAGGTCAGACTGGCTCATAATGTTTCTGTCCTCATTATTTTTTGGGTTTTCTTTTATTTTTTCCAATTCTGGGTCTACCTGGGGATTTATTGGCTGTGATAGCCAGATCAAGGCTGTGCCAGTCCTGTCAGTGACCAGCTCTTAGCCAGGAGAAATGTCTGGTCTGAGCTCCGTGGACCAAAAGTAGGAAATACCTGAAGTCTCATAAGATTGTTCTGAAAGAGCTTGATATCCAGCCTGTCACACTGATTTTACAGCCATTTATCTCTATCAACATCAGAGACACTACACCAGAGCAAAAAATAATGGAGTGTTGACTCAGCCTTTTACAATTTTAAAGTCATACTTGATTTACTTTAGGATACAGCATATTTTATTGCCTCTTGTCTTCACTCTTGAACCCAGGTCTCCTCATCACTAGACCAGTGGCTAAAGACATATCCAAATACAAGACAAAACCACGGTATAATTACTCAACTGCACTCTCATCACATGTCCTACATAATTATGAAATGGTTCCACTTTTTATGTCTATAATTATTACAAACTCATATCAAAAGGAAGGTCATCCATATTAGCACAGCTTTCAGATTTATTACACTACTCTGGCACTGCTTTGATGTAAAAGAGTTTGACAAATATATGTGGTATAAAAAAATATTAAGGGTAATTATGTCATTTGCGCATGGATTTTTATGATTAAAGAATTTTTAGAGGCTTAGTGCACAACTTACCTTAAACTGTAATTATTTAAAAATTTTTACTTTGCTTCAATATGTACAAAACAGCTACAAAAATTGTCAGAATAATTCTAATACAGCTCCAGGTTAAATTCTGTTTCATTAAGAACAGAGAGTTAATAATGCCAGTCATACATTTCAACTTAGGGGTAATTATATGTGTTTAAAAATATATTCTAAGTGTAATTACAGTGGAATTACAGTAAAACAGTCATGCAATGAAAAACACTCCATTACCCAGAATACCTGAGGCGGGTGGAAACTTAACTAAATCAGATGACTTAGTATTTCAGCCTGGTACTTTGGAGATTTTTCAGGCATGTCAGGGAATAAGCAACAAAAAAAATACAGTGAATATTTTAAAATACTGCAGTTAAATCTAATAGCACACAGCTGTAACAAAATTTCCACTACATGGACAGTACAAAAAAAGTGCAAGAAAACTAGGATATTTGGACCACATATTTTGATTTTTGTCCGCAATTTCTAAATGCAAATAAAAAACAGTTTTGGGGAGGGGCTGGACAGCAGTTTTTTAGACTGGAGAAAGGATGGTGTAAGGAAAACCTATGTAATGCTGCCCAGAAGATGAAGCTCCTGCTAGAAGGATGTCTGGAAACATGGAAGCCATTCTGGGCACCTCCTCTGCTTAGGAAAATGAGTCATACTTTCACATACTCTTTATGACTAAAAAGGATGGCACTCCTGCATTGCTTGGCTACAGCAGCAATGCTGCCTCATGACAGAACAGCCCTGGAGGCCCCAAATCCTGATTAATTGCTCATGACATAAGGAGTCATGTTAATATCAGCAGCGGGATCCGGCTCCCAGGGAGAGAAGTGGCAGACTGGTAATTCCTCTTGATCCAAAATGGAACAAATAATGGAAATGATCTACAGATCAGATGAACAAAAACAAAAACCAAAACAACGGTGGAAGATGAAGCAAGAAAATTTTAAAATAATATCTGTAAGCGTTCCTGGATGAACTTTTTGTTGAGCTGTATGTGGATAATGTAAAATAGTACCAAGGACAAAAGCTGCAAAAAGTCTGAACAGACCCAGAATCTCTCTGGTAAAGGTCGTACTACTCTAGCCTGGCAAGATGAGTCAGGATGGTGCAAGCTGTCCCCAAGCAGAGCAGAGGACATGGAGAAAGTTATAGCCTGATCTGTCCCTGCCCAAGATGTGCTGTGGCATGGGTTCAGGGAGCTGGAAACATCAGCCTCTGTGAGAAAAGTGAGGCGTGCAGACCAGCATGTCTGGATGAGTCAGTGGAGGGGGAACTGGGCCAGCTGGAAGATTTGGTAAGACTGGGCACATATATCTTCCACATTGTCTGTAACCAACATCATCCTGGAACAGAAAGGCTGGATTATCCCAGCCTGAGTAACACAGAAGCCAATTATTTTTGGGCAAAAAAACCTCCTCGAGTTCTTGCTTCTGTTTAATTCCATGGTCCAAGCAAAAAACTTGGAGAGTAGACAAAAAGTATGTGAGGTAGAAAGGGAAAGGACAGGGGCATTTCCAGGCAGCCAACTGGATTAGCTCATCTTCAGTGGTACTGCAGCACTGTGTCCCCAGGAAAGAAGCTGCTTTACTCAAATCTGGTAGAAGCCCTTTGGTATGGGATGGAAGGACTCACCTCATCTTGCCAGAGCACACCCAAGAAGACCCCAGCTGAACCTGAGAAGAGCCTGTGGAGACAAGTCCTCCTGGCATGCCCAAACTCCACATCCCCACAGCAGCTGAGGGTTGGGAAAGGACAGAGATCTTCTGGAGGTGGCAATTTAGGATCAGTGAAAAGAGGCCTCAGGACTGCAGCAGAGGTTCCTGACCTTACCAAAGATCCAGGGGAGTTCCTTGGTGCAGGTGAATGAAAGAAGAAGGAAATGGGTCACCATCATGCATGGCAACACTTGGACACGTGGCCCGAGGGTGTTGGGTAAAGGATTTAATGTGGCTCATGACAGCTCTGGGACTGACAGGAAGAGCTGTGGGACTTTGGTCCATAATTGAGGGAAACAGGCAACTGGACAAAATAAAGATTGCAGGAACAAATTAATTAAATACTGACACAACCAACAGAAACTTCAATAAATTCAAGGCTGGGCAGGACAGAGCCTCACATTGCCCAGTGAGCTGCTGGTGGGAATTTGCAGATCACCAGCTGGAGATGTCCTTTTTGGGGGAAAACTCCCTGTGTTCCAACATGGGCAGCGCAAAGCCCATCTGGGAATTTTGCTAATAAATACAAAAATCTGTGAAGGACACGGGGATAACTGGACAAATTTTAAAGGCTGATTTTCATATGATTCTAGAAGAAATTGAGTCCAAACTCATCACGGATGGAGAAGATTGACAGGAAGGCTGGAAAAACTCAGGAAGAATTGAATCCTGTGGTTCTTTCAGAAGGCTGTCCACAGGAAAAAACAAACAGTTTGATTGTAATTTTGGTAAGAACTGTGATACAAGAATAAGTGGCCAACAAATTCAATCTTTAGAAAATTATTTTGAAGAGGATACTTAATTGAACTATGATTTCTAAGTATTTAGGAATAATAATTGCCATAACCATGACAACAAAAATAATAATAACTATAGTAACAATAATACAACAATATGTTCTAAAATCATTCTGAAGTCAATTCCAAAGCTGTACTCTTGCTCTTAGTGAAAATACAGATGATGTTGACAAAGATGGAGATTGGCACAACAGCACACATTGAGCAGCTACTCGATCATCTCACAGTGTGAAAAAGGATTGAACAAGTCCCTGGGGAAAGTTATCAGCATAGTGTGAATGAGCCTCCAATCTGTCCTAACATCTCACCTCCTTTTTGGCTAAAATGCATAGACGAAATAGGTCTTCTCTGGAAGACAAAGGATGAAAGGCTAGAATCTGCTTTATTTTCAGACAGATGTTGACCAGGATGCTCTAACAGGCCCAAAGTCCTTGTGGAAATGCGTGTAGGGATGTGAAGCAGGAATGCTAAACCAGGTGAGGAGTACTGCAGAACAAGTTTACATCTGAGGTCATCCTACTTAAAAGTTTAAAATGAGATTAGAGTGAAGCACACTGCAACTCCCCAAGGGCCTGTCATAAAGTTCTTTATCAGGACAATGGTACAACTGGAGCTGCTGGATAAGAAGAGGGAATTCTTTATGGGCTCAGTGTCATTGGGCTCAGAGTTGAACCCCAGCGACTGCTTATGCCTTATCCTTCTCCCTTTGCTTCCAAACTTTCAAGAAAGCTCACAGACAGCTGTGCTTAGAGACTGCAGCCAGAGCCCAATGGACCTGGCGCTGCCATATGAAGAAAAGCTCCCAAAGAAAATATCTCAGGCAAAAACCCCTTTGCTGAAAAGGAAGTTCTGGTTGTGGTTAAGTCTGTAAGACATTCTCACCATGGCCTGCAAGGCAGAATAGCTGTGGTTAGGTCAGGCCATAGTTTCTTGCACTAGCTCTTTAATTCTGACATCCAGGGGAAACTTGCCAGGTGGTTGGAAAAATTGCCTTGTTTTGATTTCATGGTCATATTGAGGCCTGGGTGTGAAAGCACAGTAAGGCTGATGCTCTTCCAGATGGTGTTATTGGGAAGCTAATTGTAAACATTGTCTCACGCAGGAGTGGGAGGAACCAGTTGCTCCAGAGAAGGCTCCTGTTTGGGAAAAGCTGAATGCTTCTTTTTTTTCTCCTACTTTTTTTACTTTTCTGCCCAATTTATGAAAAGTGGAGTGAAAGTGAGAAAGTGGAGTGAGGCTGCAGAAAAGAACACTAGAAAAGACCTTCCAGAAACAAGATTTGCTATCAAAACAGAGCAGCCAAAAAATACTTTGAAAAAAGTTCTGACCATCCAGAACCAGAGTATTCCCTGCATGTTGTTTCTCAGTGTATGAGCAATCTCTCACACTGGTCTGAAGACCCAAAAAATAAGACGTTCAAGGCCCTGGGGGCCATGTATGAAAACTGGAAGAGCTTTCTGGACTGCAGAGAAGTGGCTGTCAGGGATGTGGATGCCCTGTATGCTATCCCAAGCCTTTCTGATTTAATTCTGGGATGCTCTGCAGTTTTCCTGCTGGTGGGTCTTGCACTGGAAGATGCTGGACAACCTCAGTTTCAGATGCCAGTGACATCTGTGAGTGCTGTGCTCTGTCTCTCTCCCTGCAGCCAGCAGACCAAGTGCAGAAATGCATATTAATGCCCTCACATGCTTTACATCTGGACAGGTGGAAGGAGGGAAAAAATTAATTTGCTCAGGCAAAACAATCTTGTGCATTTTGCTTCTAGAATAGGTATAGAAGTTCCCTTCTGCAATGGTGAAGGAAAAGAAGAAAAAAATAATTAATTGCTGAATCTCATTAAGGATATATTTTATTTTCTTTTTTTCCCCCCCAGGTTGTAAATCTAGTCCTTAATTACTTTTCAAATTCTTACCAAGGTGGAGGCATCTCAGAGAGGAACAAGAGAGTTTAATTTTGGTAGCCATTTCAGTTTTGCTCCCAGTTCCTACTTCCTTCCCATGAAAGATGTTTTACAACTTGGAGCACCAAATCTCAAGGATTCCTTCTGCAACGTGTTTAAATTACTTCCTTCTATTGAAGATACTTGTTCTTCTTTAATCTAGCTGGTTTTTTCCAACAAATGAACTATGATTTATTTAAAATTTCTTTTCCTTACTTTTTTGTTGATTTTTTTTCCAGTTGGCACTGAAAATGAAGTAATTACTTCTGTGTTTTCAACCCTCTTTGAATAAAAACCTCTTTATTTTTAGCTCATTGGCGGGCTTTATTTAGTAATTTAAAACTTTTCTAAGTTTATGCCCCATTTTGGTGTGGGTGCTAAAAAATAAGTCTCGCAAACTCTTGCCTTATTCACATGCACCAGTTGCCCAGGTCCACCCACAATTTAAAGGCAGAATACAGCCTTTCTCAGGCCCCTTTATTATCCTTCAAAACACTTTTCTTTAAGCTGCACAGGAATGTCTTAGCGGCTGGTGCAACAGCCAGAAGACAAATAAGATGTGTTTTGGGCACAGAGCAGAAAGTATGCAGGCATTAAAATAATCTGGCATGACTAGCATTAATTTACTATACTGTTTATGATTAAAACTGTCCAAACAGTTAGTCAGAGGGAGCTGAGTTTGCACAGCTTTGTCTGGATGCCTTGTCATATTTAGGACTTGGACCTCTGAGGAGCAGGAATGCAGAGGTGGAGATGCATCACGGTACAAAAACACAGAGCAGATGAATTTGTTGGTGCTGGGTGGACAGTGACAAAATACTGGTAAAAACTCCCCAAGCCCTGCTGCTTTTAGCAAAGGCCATTGTATTAAATTCAAGTTTTACACTAGCCACCTCCTGCAGTTGTTCAAAGCTCTGGCCTACAGTGGGAAGAGAAACGTTCCAGTCGGCTGCAGGGGTACAGGTGGTTGAGTTTACCAGCTCTCCAAGTGTTTTTCATTTCTTTTTCCTTCCTGAGATAGTTAAATGCACATTCCTCAGCTGTGTAAAAACAAACGGCCTACTCTCCCACTTCGGGTGGCGCGTTTCAAATGAAAGCCAGGCTTAATTAGAGCTTTTGAAGGCTTAAGAGTTAATGTGTGCCCATTAAACACTAGCCACCAATTCTTTACTCTCTGGCCATCAGTGCTCACAGCCATGCCAGTGTGGGCTGTGGGGCTGTGCTAGTGGGGCCAGTCTCAGCATCGTGGCACCATGCCCAGCTCAGGACAGGCCAGGAGCAGATGCCTGACCATTGTGAAGCTTGGAGAAAATATCTCCAGGTCAGAAACACTTGGATGGTGATCCTGTTTTCCAGGTGGGATTTGAGCTTGCAGGGAGGTGGAGAAAAGCTGGTGGGGAGGTGGCTCTGGTGGCCAGCATCCCTTGGCACTCTGCTGGCCAGCTGTTGAGCTCTGCAGGTCAGTGGTGATGTGCACCTGGCCAGGGTCGTGCAGAGGATGGATCCCTACACTTGCCCCTGTGTGGGAAACACTGCAAGAATTATTGTTCCTATTTTATAGGTCAGGGAAGCTGGGGATTAAATGATTTGTCAAAGGCCACACAGAGAGCCAGGGGCAGAGCAGGCAGCACACCACGAGCCTTCAACTGCGCTCCAGACCACACTGCATCTTAAAGGCAGACATTCAACAACCCTGTGGCTTGTAGAGATGCTTAAATGGAAGATAAATTACAGCATTTTTGCCTTTATTTGCACGGGTAACATCTGCCCAGACTTCTAAACCTGCACAATGACTGGTGAGTAATTCAGCAAAGATCTCTACCAGGCAAAATAGACATGCAACACACAGGGATTTATATGTTGGGTTTCCCTGCAAAAATTTCACTGACAGATTTGCAATAAATATATAATTTTATGGCATATTTCTCAATCATATTCTGCTACATAATATCATGCTATGAACTGTGAGCTACCTTGCCAATGGAAATATGCAGCTGGCAAGAAGTAAAGTCTCTCCAGAGCTGTTCAAGGAGTCATAACTGTAACAATATAAGCAAATAGATCATCAGCATTACTCCTTTATGCAGTTTTTCTCTTTTTTTTTTCTCCTCTCCTCCTTCTTTCCCCTCATTTTCCCCTCTCACTTTCTTCCATCTGCCCTTCTCCACTATCCCTCCCCCTCAGACACTCCTCTATTAGTGTTTAGAAGATTTCACAGTTTTCTCCCAACCCTGGAAAGAATGTAAGTCGATGCTGCTGATTGCCTTTGAAAACATTTGGAACAAATTATGTCTACTTTTGGAATCTGAATAAAAGAATGTGAGCCTCACTGGAGAAATATGAAATACAGGGTGGGATTCACAGAAGATCTGTAGCATTTTTTCCCCTCCTTTCTTAAAAACAAAAATCAACAACACTTTTAATTTATTTTTCCTTATTTTTGTTACTTCAGGTTGGAAAATATTTCAAGTGGGAGAAGTGAAGGGTCTAGAAAAGTGCTTTTTGTAAAGTGACATCTTCTTTTAAAGTGACAGTTCTTTTAAAGGTGACAATGATGATTGACAGGAGTCAATTGTTAACATGAACTCTGTGAACCCAGTAGACTTGATGAAGAAATGAAGTAAATTATATTCTCTACTGAGGGATGTTTTGGGTGACTGAAGTCACCCAAAACATCCCTCTATTTTCTGCCTTATTCTGCTTTTAGGTAGTTTGCCTCAGTTTCCCTGCCTGCTGGCAGCTGCCATCAGCAAAAACCAGAGATCTCCTGGGGGAAAGTGTTATAGGGACATTTAGGGCAAATCACATATTTCCACATTCAGGCTTTCCTACATGTAGAAGTATTTACATCCAGGATTTTGTTTTATCTTATTGCAGAAAATGGTGCCAACCACGAAGTTTGGTTCCAAATCATCCTACAAATGGCTCAAATTTAGTGGAAGGAACAGTGAAGGAGGACTTTTTGTTTATCCTTTTTTTCTTTTTAATTTTTTTTTTAATTATTGTTGATTTGTTTAGGGTTCAGATTCATGCCTAGTGTAAGTGGAAAAACCTCATAATGAAAAGATGGACAGCTTTGCACTTCTACACCAGCCTCTGTGAAATCAGCCACATATCTGGGTTTAGGAACATTTCATCCTTTGCTCTTGAGGCTTAATTAAGAGAAAATGAAAACAGAAATTTGCCCTGAAGAGGACCAGCCATCAGAACCAGTGTTGTTGACTCTCCTGGGCCACCATGGCCTGACAGTTCTGGGCTTAGCCCTTCCCTGGGGAAACTCAAAAACTGGGGAAACTTACAAACCAGGGATAAATGTCTCACAAGGATTTTCAGCAGACATCTACTGAGATTCTGGAAAGTGTGCAAAATAAATGGAAAGTAGCAATGACCAAGACCTTTTGCCATTTCTCTTCTGCTTTTGTGGAAGCTCTCCAGAGGAGCTGAAGCCTAGTCACACTTAAAACCTGTCACAGCTACTGAGTTCAGCAATAATCTTTTTTTTGAGCAGATTAAGACTACTTTCTGAGGTTTGGACTTTTTGTTTTGTTTCCTTGACTCATAAAACTTTGGTGAATCCTGCTCCTAAGTGCCAGAGATGGCAATAAATGCCAAAGCCCTGGCAAGTTTGAATCTGTTCACATAAACCCTGTGGGTGTGAATTTGATTCTTTCCGATGATTGTTTTGGAATGATTTAGTCACATTGTTTTGACCTACTTTCTCTCCTTGCAAACTTCATCTAGGCTGGTTGTTGTTTATACAAAGGGACCAAAGGCTATTTTATACTCTGGTATATTATTTCTGATAAATAAGCTAAGGAAAAAAACCAAAAAGAAAATAGGTGAAACACACTGTAGGGAAAAACTGGAGTTGTTTGGAAAAGTCTGAATGCAAAGAAGGTTGAGAGAGTGACTCCAGCAGTTTTGTCCCTCAGCACTTTAAAAGATGAACACAAGAATATGAGAAAGCAACTGGGAGAGAATCCCTTGTGGGCTGGGGAAAGGGAGATGGCTCAGAGGGTGAAATCAAGCCTTGTCACAAACTGAAGGGCTGAGAGGTGACCAGGGGAGGAAGGAAAGTCATCTAGAGGGGGTCTGGTGGAACACAGTCAGCAGCTGGGCCATGGGGGAATTTCTGGGGGACCCTGTCCTGGTTGCACTGGCAGGCTGTTTGCTCTTGTCAGCACCACTGTAACAGCAATAACAGGGATGGTTGGATTCCTGCTTGCTGGAGAGAGAGTGTGCCCTCCGGAGCTGGGGAGAGATGGGAATCAAGAAGGTCATAAAAGATGGCAAGGCAAGAGTTGAGGCAGGGAGTTATTAGAAGGAAGTTAATGCTGTTAGTGGGAGGTAGTCTAAGAAAATATATTAGAAGCTGAGATGTAAACTTGAAGGGCAAATATAACCCCTTATGTCTATGATTTTCAAGAAACTCCTACGGAGTGGCATGCCACAAATTTTTACTGGAAGCTTGACATCTGGTAGCTTTTTATGCCTCTGGTAATCAGCCTCCTCACATATGACAGCTGGGCTGGGAGCAAGTACTTTTCTCCCAGTGTTTGCTGACACTTTGGAACACCACCATCACTGAGAACAGCACAAACCCTCCTCGTTCTGAGTTCCTCCACCAGGGAACTCAGAAATTATCATTGCGACTGTCGGGCTCCCATGGAACAGAAGCAAGGAAAGCATCCCTCTGCTAAGTCAGTCCTGAACTGCAGCAGAGAAAAAAGAATATTAAAAAAAAAAAAAAAAAAAAAAAAAAAAAAATTTTGAAAATATGTTTTNNNAAGCCCGGACCGCAAACAAAAAAAAAAAAAAATAAAAAAAAAAAAAAAAAAAAAGAAAAAAAATATTGTAAATATGTCTTCAACCCCAGATCTCCTGGACCTTAGGAAATCCACGTGAGTGTACAGTTCCACTCAGCTTAAAAGCTCACAGTGATGAAATATTACCAATAAAACACCGTGAATAGACTTTCACATACAGTAATTGGAATGCAAAAGGTATTTAATTGTCAGGCAGGCCATGTATCATGTCTGAAGCCTAGAAAACCCTGAGAATAGCAGTATTTATAGCCCTTTGCATTTTCTGCATTTCAGTTCTGTGCAAGACAAAGAAATCATCCACAGAGAAAGTGCCAATCCTGTGGCAAAGGTTATAGATTAAACTGCTGCTCTGTAAATATGTATATACATCCACAATGCATGCATTATTCTGAAAGGAAGCCAGTCATCCAGACATTGATTTTCCTGCAAGAAATATAATTCACTGAAAAACAGTAGCTGCTGCAGTTTAACAAGCAATATTTCCTTGCCTCATACGTGGATTTTTGCATTCAAAGGACACGGTTTGCTTATAAGTTTGTGTGTGTGCAGAAGAGGGAAATCTTTACCTAGAAATCTTTATCTTCACTGAATGCTACTTTTCAGCTAATGAGATTTCTGTCACCTAAATTTTCATTGTTTTAAGAGCAAGTGGCTGCCGACAGTTTCCTTTCAAGCTTGAATGATGAAAGGAAAACACCACGCTGCCTCATCTGGCTAGCTTGCTGTGAGCTAATGAGCCTGAGGCTGCACCCATCTTTGCTATACTAGTGTGACCTTATGTCTGCTAATGCACAGGGAAGGAGTGAAAAATGTACTGCTAGTTCCCTCCAACAGTTCCCTGGGGACAGGCTGAATGTGCCAAACAATTTAGTAAATATATATCAGGTTACTGTGTTGAAACATACTCCAAAGTATTGCAACCTCAGGTATCTCAATCAAAAGATCATATTTTATTTTTGCTTATCTTCCCCCTCTGTGTTCAACATTTGGTAATTTCTCTCTGAAAGGGATATATTTGCCTTGTAATTTTTATACTTTTCAGAGTAACTTCCAATTAGTGATTAGTTTTTGTAATAGGCTATCTGAAATTTTTAACTGTATTTTTGGTTGGGTGTTTTTTGGGGTTTTGTTTGTTTGTTTGCTTGTTTTCTTTCCTTTTCTACTACCAGGTAAATAGAGGCTGATTTTAGAAATAATTCCTGATTATGGGTGTACAAATGTGTGCTATCAAATCTCTCACAGAATGGTTTGTGTTGGAAGGGACGTCAGAGATTACCTCATGGTAATCTCTAATAACCCTGCCATGGGCAGGGACACCTTCCACTATCCCAGGGTGCCCCAAGCCCCATCCAACCTGGCCTTGGACACTGCCAGGGATTCAGGGGCAGCCACAGCTGCTCTGGGCACCCTGTGCCAGGGCTTTACCCCTCTCACAACCAAGGTGTTACTTACTCCAGAAGAAGTGATTTATCAGCTGTTGGCAGCAGGACCCTCTGTAGTTTGTTGATTTATGAAGTTTACAGACCTCTATGCAAAGAGGCAGAATGTTTTTTAGCCATTCCACCCACCCCACAATTCCCATCCAACTGTTCTTCAGTCAAACCTCTGTCCTCAAAAAATAAATTTCCACCATTTCCCTCTAGAAAGGACTTGGCAACAGAAGAAGTGCTTATCTTTTGGGAAGTCACTCCTTATAGTGAAAGAGAGGTACTTTTCCAAAGGCAGTCCTGACCCCAGGCAAAAGAAAAATGGGGAGAAGACTGTGCTTTTCCCATTTTGTGGGCAGGGGATGCCAAGGGGGGTGATAAGGTTCTTGGCCCTGTGTGGCACGGGACTGGCTGTGTTTGCCTCCAGCACTGCAGTGCCTGCCAGGGCTGTCTCTGCCTGCTGCAAAGAAGCAGATCTGAGCACAGACCTCCTGCCCTGTGCCTTTTTAATGGGCTGTTTTGTTTTATTTTGTCTGCTGCTGCCAACCAGCATTTTCTCCTCTGCTGTTGGAACAGCAGAAGCGCTGGCTTGTTGGCACGGAAGCTGCTTTTCCCTCTCACTAAGCCTGTCTGAGTTATTATTGCACTGCAGTCACCTCGTCCTTTTTTGCTTTCTGTGGCATCAGCATTTCCCTGCAAGAGCAGTTGCAGTGTGCTGTAGCCCTGTGGATGTGCTCCATGAGCCCCGAGTCTCAAATCACAGGAGCAATGCTTTCCCCTCTGCGGCCCCTGCCTTCATTTTAAATAAGTATTGGGTCTGAAACACGGAATCCTATGTTTGATTTCCTTTATTTGCCTCCATCCACACCTTCCTGAAGTGCTGTGGTAAATCCTTCATGCTAATTATGAACCTTTAAGACTCACAAGAACAGCAAATGCTTATACACTGCCTAAAACACAGAGATAGAGAGTGGCACCTATCCAAAAGCTACAATCCAACCAGGACAGGATTAAGTATATTCAAGGCAAACACACCCACAATCTAATCAAGACAAAAGAAGAAATCTTGGCTCAGTTCGAGTCAATGGAAGTTTTGCCACTGACTTCAGTGAGGTTAGGATTGCACCCAAGATAAACAAGTACGAGACAAGACAAAATAAAATAATTTAGAAGTGGGAAGGTTTGTGAATGAGTCATGGGAGAATAAGGCAAGGGATATTTACTTTCAGGGAGGAATGAAGATGAGGCAAAAATGAAATATGTTTATTTATATGTGCCTGAGTGCAGTGAAGGAGGAGCCAGGGGTCCCTGTGTGCAGAGCCCACACCTCTCTGACAGCTGCAGGATGGTCACAGCTGAGGTTCCCCAGGGCTCAGTACTGGAGCCAGCCCTGTTTAACATCTCCAGGGATGATCTGGGTGAGAGGATTGAGTGCACCCTCTGCAAATGTACAGATAAGACAAATTTGGTTGGGAGTGTCAGCCTGCTGGAGGGTAACAAGGCTCTGCAGAGGGTACTGAGATGTGGCTGTGTGTCTCATCCTGCTGGCACTCTGCTGACACCACAGGATAGGCAGCAAGACAAATGTCTTCACCAAAACCTCACCAATTATATCTTTTCCTCATTGTGGTTTTTCCCCACTGCAAAAATCCTGAAGGGTTTTTTACCAGGCTTTATTTTTCATTTTTTTGTATGAGAGAGCAATAATAAATGTCCTAAATCTAAAAGAACCAAAGAATCACCTTTAATTAAAAACGAATAGAAATATCATATTTTTGAATATTTTTTTTTTCTTTTCCTAGTGTATATAGATTAGCATGTAAAGCTTACCTCAAATTTATTTTATTTTAAATAAATTGCTTTTTTTGGAGGGAGATGCCTCTTCATGACAGTGTGAGTATATGTTTTATAAGTGGGAGAGAAGAGGATCTTTCACTCCTGGTCTTGTTCTCAATGGAAAGTGAAGAGATGATGGGTCTTGTGTTAGCCAATTCTGCCTACCCTCAGCCTCAGGGTCCCTGCCACTCTCAGGACCTGTGCTGGGGACAGGAGCTACCACTGCTTCATAAGTGAGTGCATACCCACCTTCACTTTTTGGGCTTTGCCTTTGTTGGGGTGAAATGGTGCCTAAAGTGGGCAAAATGCTGTGGCAATCTCCGTGGGAGCCTTGCTGAGGCTGCTGTCTCTCTGCAAGGAAAGCTGTGCTGCTGCTCCAGACAATGCTCCTCAGAGATGCCAGCCCTGAATCACCTCCTGTGAGAATCTGCTGCTACCTGCTGCTGCCATCAGCAGCACAGAGCCCAGCTGGAGACCAGGCACCCCTGGGATACAAGGGTGCCAGTTCTGGGGCCAGAACTATCTGATACCTGCACTGATGCACAGGCAATAACACTCAGAGAGTGGAGAAGGTGCCAAACTGGGAGGCACAGAGACTGGGCGTGGGTGTGGGACTACTGGGAGGACGTGAATACTGGGAGGGATGGGTCCACAGGAATCCAGGGGAGCCTCAGGAATCCAGAAGAGGGAAGTGACCATTCTCTCCCCAGGGAGGAACAAGCCCAGGCGCTACATCCCTGGAGATGCTCAAAATCTGACAGCCCTGGACATCCTGCTCAGACCATGGATGAGCAGGAGTTGTACCAGAAAATCTCCAGAGATTCCTTCCAGCCTCAGCTGTTCTTACAGGACAGACAGAAGGTTTTTACCAAAATAGGCTGAAGTTAGTCTGCGGATGTACCCGACATGAACGTGATACCCATGTCTAAGTCCTGTGTGTTTGGATGAATGACAAATTCCTTTTCCTAACCCTTTCACTTCCTATGGAGGGAATGGGATGTCTGCAGCTTCCGCAGGGGTGTCACTTCTCTGGTATCCCATACGCACACACAGAGAAGAGCACATCTGACCAGCCTGGGCCAGCCAGGTACAACTGGTAGGACTCTGCCCTTGCTGCATTTAACAGATGTTTCTTCACACACTTGACTGGGAATGAGACTGAGCGTTGGTAAATTGCTAGGACTGAATTCCCTTATGAAGCTAAAGATACTGTCAGGATAAGACACCTGTAATGATCATGGCTTCCATTAAAATGTCATCCATGAAACAGCTCTTACCATCCCAGCTTATCACTCCGAATGCATGGGAACTGTCTGGCATCCCAAATACTGAAAAGTGGTGACTTATTAAACTCTCTCAATCACAATTTCTTGCAAGACCTGGATGCAGCAAAGAGGAAGGAAGGTAGGACATTTTGGCTAAGTCACAAAGTCCGAGACTTGTCCTCAGGGCTGCTCCACTGCTGCTCTGCTCTGCTCTGTGTTGAGTCCCTGCTAAAGGGGGAACAGAAACAAAATCTGCTTTGCTAAAAGAGGACAGTCAAGGGACTGCATAAGAACAGAGCTGGGTAGCCCAATTTTTTTTCTCCTAATAGTCCTCTTCAGACAAGAATCAGCAGTAGGGACACCTTCTGGAATTTTGGCCGAATTTCTCCAACCTCCATAGTGTCTTGTCACTACTAGCTCTCCTGGAAGCTGCAGGTGAGCACGGGAGGAGCCAAGTGAAGCCTTGAAGTGCCTTTCTGTCTCTTACCTGGCTTTGCAACAACCCCCTGGGGTATAAACAAGATGAACTTCAAAGCTGTGAGAGGATGAAGAGGGATCTACACCAGATCCAGTGGAGAATGTGTGATTTGCAATGAGTGTCTGAAAATAGCACAGCTAAATCTGTCCTTGCAACAGAGCTACAGAAGAAACCAAAGCCAGCAGTCCAAGAAAAGGTCCAAAGATGGCAGAAAGCTCAATAAATGTGGAAAATATTTTCTGTGCTTTTCCTTTCTTTTAAGCTGCCTTTCTTTAAAATGTCCCTGTATGATCACACTCACTGCCTTGTAGTGAGGGAGAAAAAAGTTTGTGGTCAGATCGCATTTCAGAAAGTTCTGGAAAAATTCTTGTTTTCATGTAAAATTCATCCTGCTTCCCCCTGCCCCAAAAAAAAAAAAAAAAAAAAAAAAAAAAAAAAAAAATCACATTCCAGACTATATCTAGTTATCTGTTACTGAAACCATAACCTGGTCATGAAATCCAAACTCACCCTCATCCTGGAGGCATGCCAACACCTCGAAAACTTTTACAACCAGAGTTTCAATCAAGTTATTCATCCACCTAATCAAAAAAGCTAATAACATATACAATTTCAGGACTTCAAATATTTTGTCTTCCATGGTGGAATACAAATGAAACCACAGTTTTCTTAACACTGGTGATAGCTGACAGGAACTATTTGATAAAATAACCTCTGCCTGCCTCAAACAGAACATGCCTTCTGGAAGGAAGAACCATAAGAAAAAAACTAGGTTAAATGGTGTGAATGAAGCAAGATTCAAAGCCCAAATAGTAAGGGTAAGCATAACTGTTGCTGTCATAAAAACAAAACAAAAAAAAAAAACAACAAAACCCAAGGGGTTAACCCAGAAAGATATCTGTATTCTGGGCTGAAAATATAGTGCTTGGGGCAAAAACTATAAAAAGCTAAGAAAGCCGATGAAAAGGTCCCTCAACACCCTAATTAAGCCATATTCCATATTCAGTTCCAGGACTACCTTGGCTGGTTTTTTAAGCAAATGATTCATTCAGATAAAATGAAATCAAGCAAGAGTTGGTGTTCCTAAACTAATTTGGAAATGTTACACTAATTAATTAGTATTTCACATCGGGATGGAAATTGAGGGAGGGTTCTATGAAGCTAGCAATGTTTTCCCCTGTTATGTGAAAGAGCAAGGAGGAAAACCTGAATGCAAATTCCAGCCTTTACTTGTAATAGTTTTGGGTTTTAAGGTAAGGCAAATATTTTTGGCAACAACAGTCTGCAGTGTCCTGAATGACAAAATAAGATAGTTTGTTAATGTGGTGAGAGATTCAAGAAAAGGGTGAGATGGACAATCCATTTCTGGATGAGATCCACGAGGAATGGAATTAAAAATCCTCCTAAAATGCTGGAGGTCATTTTGGAAAGTGCAAAGTGACAAAACAATCTTGTTGCATCACTGCTGCTGAGTCTGAAAGCAGGAGAAATAAGAACAATCAAGAATGATAACAAGCAAGGGGTGAAAATAAAAAGGTCTAAGCACAGCACAGAAGACTGAGACATCCCCCACTCCTATTCAAATGGACTTGAGGAAGTTTTTGAAATGGACCAGCTGCTTTGGAAACAGAAGGAAAACATCTTGTGAACAGGGAAGCATCTTTCTACCTGAATTACAGATGCAAACAGCTGATACTAGAGAGTGTTCACAAACAGCTGATACTAGAGAGCGTTCTACTACCAACTTTTCTACTAAAAATCTTTTTCCCTCAGGATTGTATAGACATTTGCATAAAAGATCCAAACTGAGCAACACATTTCTGCCTTTCTCCCCACGCTGAAGCTTGACATCAGTTTGTCAAGAAACCTTTCAGGGAACTGTTTGAAGGAAAATGTCTCCTTCTGGCAGAGCTTATAATTTGAAAAGAAAGAATTCCCTCCAACGGAGGGAACCCTCATTTGTGAGGTTAGGACTATTACAAGCTTGCAGGCACACGGCAATGATCAGGAGATCTTTATTCAGTATAATCCCTACTTGACCAGCTCAGAGCTATCTCTACTGAATGCTCATGGGTTGAAGTGAACAGTTACATTTTTTTTTTTACAGTAGATTATACAAACAGCTGGCATAGCAATGAAAACA
Organism: Pyrgilauda ruficollis; assembly: GCF_017590135.1. Taxonomy (NCBI): domain Eukaryota; kingdom Metazoa; phylum Chordata; class Aves; order Passeriformes; family Passeridae; genus Pyrgilauda; species Pyrgilauda ruficollis. The sequence goes on along the minus strand of NW_024508545.1, from coordinate 1,440,215 downwards.
TTTCAGATGGGAAAGGCATTAAGAGTTCTGGGTCCTCATATGTCAGGCATTGGAAAAGATGGGATAGGTTAGCATAACAGGGAATTCCAAAATTATGCAAGATTATCTCCCTGCAATAATTTAAGCAGCATTGCTGTGCCTTTAAAAAGGGTTTTCCCTATGGTTAATCACATTTATTGTTGCTGTTATTAATACCTCTTCCTTCTAAGCTTCCAAAGTCCCACTGGGATGAAATCTAGTCAGTGGAGACAAGCAGAGGGACCACGATGTGAGATTCATAATTAACCTCTGGACTGCCACCAGATCAAGGTAGTATCTGCTAAGATACCACTTGATGTGGGATCCCCAGAAAGGGAGAACATCAGCCTGCTGGAGTGACTCCAGAGGAGGAACACCAAGCTGATCAGAGGGATGGAGCAGCTCTGCCGTGAGGAAAGACTGGGAGAACTGGGATTGTTCTACCTGCAGAAAAAGGCTTTGGTGTGACCTAATTGTGGCCTTCAAGTACCTAAAGGGAACCAACAAGATGGAAAGAGACTATTTAAAAATGCCTGGGGTGACAGGACAGGGGGAATGCTTTCAGACTGGAAGAGAATAGGTTTAGGATAGATATTAGGAAAAACAATCATTCCTGTGAGGGTGGTGAGGCCCTGTCTCAGATTGCCCAGAGAAAGCTGGCTCCGCCACCCCTAGAAGTTTTCAAGGCTGGTTTAGGGACATTGTCCCTACCCATGAAAGGGGGTTAGAACTAGAAAAGCTTTAAAGCCCCTTCCAATCCAAACCATCCTGCGGTTCTATGAATCTCTGATAAGTTTGCTTGGCCCAGTCATCTTGTCATGGAAAATGAAAGCAAAGGCACTGGGTGTGTTTTTCAGTAGCTGATTGTACTATGGAATGGAAGGGAATGGAACTGGATTGAGTAGAATGGAATGGAATGGAATAGAATAGAATAGAATAGAATAGAATAGAATAGAATAGAATAGGATAGACTATTTCAGCTGAAAGTGACAAACAATAATCATCTTGTTCAAGAGTTTATGGTGTGCTAACCTGGCTGCTTGCAGATTGTGGAATTTCACGTGGCAGTTTTGTGGTCATGTGTGCATACACAGAAGCCTGTGTACTCTCAAAACAGACCTTTAAAAAGCAGAGCAGAGCTTAGAGTCTAACAAACCAAAACATCCTGTTTCACGCTGTCCTGGCATTTTCCTTTAGGAGGCCACTCAAACACATACCAGCCTCTGTCCTGCTTGCTGTCCAAAGACGGGCCAAAGGACCAGTCCCTGGTACCTTGTATAACCATTCACACTTGTGAAAGGTCACTGTAAAAGCACAGCACATCAGAGCTGTGCTGCTTAACACCCACTGTGTACAGATGTAAATGGCTCACCACTGTGGAAAGCAGCTGAGAGCAGATCCAATATGCTACACTAATTAAATGTCTGACTGGGCATAACTAGAGGAAAACCAGACGAGAAAGAGAACTCCGCTTTTTATTTTGCTAACAAAAACATTTGGACAACTTTTGTGGCCACAAAGCATATTTGCACATTCTATAAAACTTGAAATAAACACAACAACACAACAAAAAGTTACTGGAATTCCAATGACTTCAGCAGCTGTATCAGAATTACAATGTCCTTAGAATCATAGTTTGGATTGGAAGAGACCTTAAAAATCATCATGTTCCCTGCCACAGGCAGGGATACCTTCTAGTAGACCAGTTACTCCTAGCTCCATCCACCAAACACCCTTCCTAATGTTTTGTAAAAAGCAAGCACTTTTGGCATTGCCTCCATCGGCATCTTAAATAAATTATGTTTCCCCTTAGTGCCAAACTCCCAGTTTTCAGATGGTTTAGGAGCCTACTTGGTAAAGATGTGTTCACAAAACAGATTGTGCCAGACTGTTCCAATAAATGCCTGGTTTTCTAGAAAAACACAACTGATTTTCTAGGTGTAAAATATATGAAAATTCTCATTTATTAGGCTATTTTTACAACTTTTGATAAAGTGCTACCCAAGACACGAAGAACAGACAGCAAGGTGTAGCACTGAAAGTGGAATTATTATTCAAGAGGGAAACAGTGCTGTTGGACTACATTTTGTTTTTCTGCTCCTGTTGTCATAGGGCAACATCTTTGAGTGACAGTGCAGTGGAATATCAGAAAGTGTCACAGATATGGCATGAGCTTGGAAACTTGATTGACAAGAATATAATACTACATCATATCAATCATATCATATCATCATATCATATCATATCATATCATATCAATGTTGTGGGTGCCTCATCCCTGGAAGTGTTCCAGGCCAGACTGGATGGAATCCAGAGGCACCTGGTCTGGTGGGAAGAGTCCCTGCCCATGGCAGGGTGTTTGGAATGAGATGATTTATAACCTCCCTTCCAGGGCAAACCATTCCATGATTCCATGATTCTATATCTTTCAACAGAATGGTGCAAAATCACAAACCCTGAGGGCAAGTATCTCAAAATTCTGATGTAATGATAATTTGAGAGTTTATCCCTTGGAATGACAAAGGAAGAAATAGCCCAGAGATGGTAGCTGATCACAAATAGAAGTTGTACAATGACAAGTATGATCTAATAGTTTGCAAAATAGACTGCAATTTCTAGTGGAGAAAATGAGGTGTTAATGGTGATAAGTCCTCTTGAAGATATGTTCAAGTGCTCGAGAACTTGTAGTATAATAAGATAAAAGGAATTCTTGCAAATATAAGGTAAAACCCAGTTGCTTTTAAGATATTTCCTTTCTTGAAGTTTGTTAAGTTTATGGAGTGAACTATATGAGACATTTGTACTAGTCAAGGCTAAATTCAGTGGTCCAGATCTATTAACACACAACAATCTGTTTCCAAGTTACCTGTAGCTCCTCACAACTGTTACTGACATAAATGCCATTTCTGACTTAGATGCCCTGCTCTTTTTTCCCCTAATGCATGTCCCTAGTCTCTTTTGCTTCAGTAGATGAAAAAATTATACACTTTTTTATGACAATTCACCTGGTGAGATGGGCAAAAAGTGAAGTGACTTCTTGCACAGGTGGATATTGCACAGCTCCATCTAAAAGTCTCCGCATGGCAGAGCTGTGCCAGCACCAGCACAATTGATTCCTGTACTACCATCCATTAAAACAACATGTTGGCTTCTAGACTGGGGCTGGTTCATTCTGGGATGCTCGACACACCTTCCCATTGAGTTAGAACCTCTCCAAAGGTTGTGCCTTTCATTTAGGGGCCAAAGAGTGGGTTAATTAATGACACCACTGAAGCAGGGTCTCTGCAACACCTGGCCTGACCAAACGTGGTAAAAAGTCAATGAACCTTAAATGTTTGCATCTGGGAAAAGTCATATTTTCTTGGGAGCTTGCTCATCAAGTCTAGCGACATGCACAATTCTTATATCATTTATAAATTGCAGACTCTTTGTGGTAATGTGCTGGGCATGTATCTGAATTTCTTCTTAAATATCAAACCAGAAAGTACCAGCAGTACAGGCAGAGGGAAATTACTCAGAGAGAAAATTACTAGAGAGGTTGGCAAGAAAGGAATTCTACAGTTCAGCAATTCAGCCCATTAGGCAGTCTATGATTTTGCAGATTCTACCTGACCCAGTTCTGCTCTAATTTTTCTTTGATTATCTTGCATACAATATGTCTGTATTCCTATTAGTCTAGCAAATGTTGGTGTAAGCTGAAAATTTCACTTGTATTTTGAAATATCAAAGTGTATTTCTTAATTACAGCAATTTTTTTCCACCTCAGAATTTCAGTTTATTTCAAAAACTGCCTGTCTACAGTCAATTTCTCAACTGCTCTTCAAACCAGCCTGGTTATACACACTCAGAGACAGCTAAAGGGAAAAAAAAAAAGGAAACACTGGGTGCTAAATATTCTCATAATTTCAGACTCTCTTCAGATAAAGTAGTTTTGAATGCATTCCTTATTTTCCAGCTCATCAGCTTTAATTGTAAACTCTTCATCATGACAGACTATGGCCAGCATGAAATCTTAACCACTGTGGAAGCTTTTTAAGCCCAACACACAAACCTTCTGTGGGGTTCTGAAGGGAAGATTTTTAACTGTTTGTGTCCATCTTGGTAGCCAGCTCCTGGAACAGGGCTGTGCAAACGTCTTTGAGATCTCTGGATGGAAAGAAAATCAGCTTGTGAATGTACAAACCCCATAGTTCATTTAAACATGCTTCATCTGCTGTTTTCTGTAAAGAAAAGCCCTGCACCTTGAGAAGCAAAGAAATTTTGCTGGTCAGATAATTGCTGTCACTGCTAATGAACTTGTCAAAAACTGATGACATAGACACAGAAAAGGTGAGAAATTTTCTTGTTTCATTTGAAACAAGCCTTGAAATTGAGATGTTAGTTCATCAGGACAAAATGAACAATTCCTCCAGATTATTAAAGTTCCTGTGGCCACTCAGCCTACTTCCAAGAAGACATCTCTAGATGAAACCTGTCAGCTTTAGGAACCTATCAACTACGTTCTTTTTGACTGTTCCACAAGAATAACCTTCATGAGAAATCTGCTGGCAACAATAAGGCTGTTAATTTCTGTAGGCTTGTTTGCAGCACTTATGTCCAGGAGTGTAATCAGCTGAAACAATTATTTTATTATTGCTAAGAAATACCAGCTTCAGTGTAGACAGAAACGTTGTGTAGAAATCCTGACTGGAATAAAAGTTTTGGATCAGAGCTCAAGAAATGTATAGCGAGGCAATGCTTTTCTTTACAGTCTTTCAGAATTAAGACTTTTTGCCCTAATCCATGGGTTTGTTGAATAGGGCAAGGATAAGGTTAACCTCAGCAAGCACAGCTGTAGGCAACAGGAGTGGCCTTCCATCAGTTTTTGGCCAAGGGCTGGGATATTTACCTACGCTGTGAAAAGTCCGGTGCAATTTCCTTTTCTTCTGCTGACGATTGGAGCTGGCATATCCCAGGCCAGTGAATTAATGATGACACTCTGTGGGTTGCCCAGTGGTGGCACACAGGGCCCCTCCTCCCCACTGCCAAGCTCTCAGTTGTGGGTGCTGTTTTATTTTGTATAAACAGTTGTCCACGGGCGCTGGGACGGGCTCGCACATGGCATTGAGCCACCAGGAGTCATTTGGCTTCTCCCTGCCTCAAATCCTCTACTGAAACACAGCACAGAGGTTCCAGCAGATGAGATGATGAAAGGTCAGCCCTCCCCACGGCCCACAACCTCTGATTTGGACATTCACTGCAAACATAGGAGTCATTCATCCAAATCCTTGCTTTGAACTTTTCCCCCCGCCTTTTCATAAGTCTCTCACACCCACCTTCCCTGAGTTTTTCTCTTGTGGGAAAAAAACGACATGGCCCTAACCCAAAATTCTTGAGTTTTGCAGGTGTTTAGATTGTGTAGGGATAGCAGAGAAAGCAAAATGAGTTCATGGTGTAGTTTGTTATGCCCCACCAAAAGGTGAACTTCCCTGGGGTTGCTCAGGCAATCATGTGCAAACCAGTGGTACAAAATGTGGTGTCACAGGACCCCATTACCATTTGTAAAGTTCCATGTGCTCTGCAAATCCATTCCAAAAAGATGGGAAATTATAACATGTCATTCACTAGACTGTCTAGTCTTTCCTGCCAAAAATATCTTAATCAGGTATTAGAGATGTTTAACGTGTGTCATGGCAGGAATTATTTGCAGGTATCAAACAGAGGCTGAAACCAAACGCAGAGGAAGATTCTGCCCTCACGGTCCTGGTGATGTCTTAAGCTTTAGATTTTATATTTTTCAGATCCTGCACTGCATTAGTGTATTAACTCTGAACTCCACAATAGAGTGTTGGTAAGATCTCTTCACAGTTTGGTAAAAGAAAACAATCCTTTTCCAGATGGGAAAGGTCATCATCTAGAGGTCATCATCTCAGCCTCAGACCCGAAGAGTATAAATACAAGTGGATTGGGAGGAGCAAACTGGGGGAATGTGACTTCATTACCTAAAGCCATAATTGGACAATTAACCCCTGATATGCAAATAGACTAATCTTATATCTGCCCAAAAAACCTGTGACTGTTGTCCAGATTGGGTGTAGCCTCTGTGAGGCTCCTGCACTGCCCAAGATGTAACCTTTGAAGCCCTTTCAAATAAATACCTGCTTTATTTTATAACTCTGTCTAGCCTCTGTTCTAGGTAGCCTCTCCAAAGCATCACTGGCTGCTGTGGGGTGCTGTGGCAGAGTGACTCAGGCTGTGCTGACTTGTGCTGGTTGAGATTACAGCCCATCATATTTAGAAACTTGGTATTAAGAGTGGTTATGCTCTTAAACTTAATGAAATTACAAATTGGACTATCTCTAGTGAAATTAATGATCCAGAATATTACACTCGAGCAGAAGTCAGCCTTGTCTTGAATTTTGAAGGTCATTTGGAAACATTAAAATTCAGTTTTATGCTTTAGAGCTTCGAAACAATAATAAGGTAAAGGGGACATTTGACAATGACGGGGGGAGAAGTATCTACTCCCTTCTATTACAACTAATTTGCTGAAAAAATTATGGAGAACTGCAGCCCCAAAAAAGCCCCACCATACCCACAAAACCATGGTGACATTCACCACGTTCTGGTGGTCACTATTTCTTTCAACTCGTGCTCCGGACAGGGCAGAAGAGGGTTCCAAAACAGAGACCACATGGAGAAGGTGCCTCAGCACGGATATTTGCCCTGTTGCCAACCTGGCACACTTTCTCTTCCTACTACAAACCCACGTAAAAAAGCAGACAAATTATGCATTTAGGAAAATCTGTGATGAAAAATAAAATAGCTTGAGTCAAGCCAAGCAAAATAATTAGGTTTATTAAGTGGAATGAATAAAAACCACCCAAAGCCTAACTCAAACCCAAAAGGCCTCCCAGGAAAGCAAAAAGTTTTTTAGGGGAAAAAAAAATATTTATTCAGATTCAAGGCAGTTTTTCTGGTTTTAGTGAGAAAATTGGTTTAGATTATTTTCCCTTCCCTAACTTTGTCAACACCTCAATTTTTCTTAGTTTTGATTAAAAAAAAAAAAAAAAAAGAAAGAAGCAATAAGGTTGCCTTTGAATTGACTGATTGCAAGAAAAAATCTTTCTGTTTTTTTAAAACCTAATTTCTCATTTTGCAGCATTAGGAATTTATTTTTTAAACATAAAGTAGATCCCTGCAAAGTCATATCTTAAATTTGAGCTAATTTTCAGATAATTACTTATCTCACAGTAATATTTTCTCTAGTTCTACCCAAGACCAACAGAGGGTAAAGTCCTACAAGAGAAAAAAGGCAAATGAGGAATGGACTACTGAAAAAAAAAGACATTACCCCACATGAGAAAGAAAATTTGTTGCAAAACAGGGGAAGATCATGGTGCATTAAAAAAAAAAAAAAAAAGCTGATCTTACTGCTCTTGGCCAAAAATATTTGAACAATTTTGGCAAGCCACAGAAGAAAAGTCCTTGCAGTAGGAATCCCTCATTCCTTGATCCAAGTCATACATGGTAGGGACTGAACATGTTCCTCACGTGCCTCATTTTTCATGTGTAATGTGTGAGTAATAAATGTGGTACCTTGATGTCTTGAGAGTTCAGAGATGTGTATGGAAGTACAGGGTGAAACTCTAAGCTAACTGAAATCCACTGCAGAATTTCTTTTGGCCTTGGCTTCTCTTTTCTACTTCTGCTATTGTTCCTCTAGTTTCTCTTTCAGTCAAAAAACCCACAATTTTGAAAAAGTCAGAGGGTGTCTCTGTTTGTGCCCATCTCTGCTGTATCAGAATTGTGCACACACAGGGAGAAATCTTTGCCCCAGATTCCTCATAGCTTCCACCAAAGCAGTGACAAGAGAAAAAGAGATATTTGCTCTTTAGCTTTCAAACACAGTGATTGACCTGCTCCCTTCTGGAAGTGAGCTCAGGCTTAGGAATTTGCCAGGAAAGCTTTTTCCCTGGCCCACACAAGTCTGAATTCCATCTAGAGACAGCAATATATTTTCAGGCTTTTTTTTTTCCTCACTCTCATAGAAAGAACATTAGAATAGTTAAATTTTTAGAAAGGGCAATATTAACAAAAATGGAAAAGGTAAAACTAAATCAATACAAGGTAATGTTCAAGATGACCTGTGCCAAAATATCATTTTTAAATTTTCAGCCCATGACAATATCCCTAGATTGACATTTTGTCTTCATTTTTGCAGGAAAAAGTGCTTTTATATTCATATTTTCATGGGAGGGGAAAATTGTTTTCCATGCAGCTGTATGCTTCAAGTTGACAGCTGCATTTTTCATGGATATGAACACTCAAGCTGAGGTTGTCACTCAAGCAGCTTGAGCTGATCCCGTGCAGGGCTTTGAAAATGACCAGAACTACCCTGAAATTGTCCTGAAGAGAGAAGAGTCCCAGGGCAACAAATGCTTCAGGGCCATGTTGCCATGCAGACCATTTGATCTGTCCTGACCCCAAAAGAGCTTTGCATCACTAATTGTGAATTTCCTACATGTGACAAGACAGAATTCATAATCCAAATCGTTAAGAGAAACCCAAATTGTTGGTGCATGACAGGAGACAGGACTGGCTCCTGTTTCTCCTGTGGGGTGTGGCTGCACACTACTCCAAAACTTGCAAATGCCAAAGTCAGAGTAAGAATGCCTTAGAGCTCTGAAAAGACGAGCCAAAATCTCATGCCAACCCAAGTGTGAAGGCAGGACTGGCATGAGAACTTCCCTCCTCAAAGGTTGGAGTGTGTCCAGTTTTGTCCAAATTGTCCAAACGTCCAGTTTTGAGAGCTCAGTTTTCACAGAATCCCAGAATAGATAAGGTTGGAAGGGACCACAATGGGTCATTTGCCCAGCCCCCTGCTCCAGCAGGGTCACCACAGAGCACATGGCACAGGACTGTGCCTAGAGGGTTTTTGAATATCTCCAGTGAGGAAGACTCCACACCTCTCTGGGCAACACATTCCTGTCACATTCAGAGTAACTGAACACTAAAGAGGTTCTGCCTTTTTTCAGCTGAATCTTCCTGTGCATCAGTTTCTGCCTGTTGCCTCTTTAATCTGCTCAGACTATTTTAATATGAAGGGACTCATGGTTTTTTGGTTATTTTCGTAACTTTGAAATAAAAATTAATTTAATTTAATAAAAGGCAAAAGAAACAAACCAAACAACCTTGCCTCATTGAGTCAACGACACCTAGAAGTCAGTCAATAAAATTTGCATTGACAGCAAATTGAGGCAGGGATTATCTGGGAAAAAGGGGAACTTGCATTCTCTCTTGGTATGTTCTTATACACATCAAGCTTACCTCCCTGCACCACCACGTGTGTATAATGAGGGCTTCATTTTGGGGGTTTCCAAAATGGAAAAACAACCTTCCAAATCTTGTGCACCCAGCTAAGCTGAAGGCATGAAATGTGAGTTGGCCACAGGGTTGCAAGGCATTATAAGTAACCTACATGTGTAACCTGCTCTCTTTCAAATACCTCATCAATCTGGAAGCTGCACTCCCCATATGTCTCTTCTGCCAATTCGTTTTAACTGTCAAAGAGGTTGTTTTCAAAGGACTCAAGTGACAGCTCAGAAATCCATCTTGGTGGATTGGCAGGGCCTGGAAACTGTGTATCTGAACTGTATAGAGGTCAGATGTTTAATTTCATGCGGGTTCCCATGATTTATAAATGCCCCAGCTCTCGATAGAGAACAGTCTGTGCTTCCTCTGTTTGTCAGGATGTAATGCCTGCCTAGGGACTGCTCCCTTCTGCACAGCCTGTACAGTTGCAAAGCACAATGCCAGTTCTAAAAGAGATAAATACACTAATATTAATATTAAATCAAAAGGGGAAGCAGGCAGGTGTCCTGTGAACAAAAAATCGGATGAAAAGACGTGTCCTGTCAGATTTTCTCTGGGCACCCCTCTGGATGGTGGTTTGAGCAGCATTAATGGGCAGAGGTGGAATCAGCCCTTGGTACGGGCAAAGGAACTTGTCTGGAAAGATGCACAAGGGAAAAGAAGGGAATTCACAAAGCAGCTCTTGTGAGACAGAGCAGAGCCTTACAACACTGTAATTCTAGTATGTTTATTTTCTGCACAAACAAGAACAATTTTAGAAAGACACAGAGAGGTGGTTTGCCCGGTTTATGCAGCAAAGGAGGAAGGAGTTTCCAAAGGAAGGTTCCTTTAAAGGAAGGAACCAAGCCCATGACAGACAGGCTGGAAATAGATGGCCTTAAATTCCCTTGTAACCCACACCATTCTATGATTCCTGAATTACCAGCTTTCCCTCACTCCATGGAGTGGAGTCATTCCTATGTTGCTTCCCCCATCGAATAATCTCAGCCTTAGGAACAGTCAGGAGAACTCAAAGGTGGCTTCCAAACTTGGCCAGAAAACACCAAAAGACCAAGAAAAGCCAATCAACATGGTGTTGATTACTTCTGATATCAGCAGAATTATTCCATCCCAGAAATGCTCAGATATTTGGGAAATTATAGGAGAAGAAGGGGAGAGGGTCTTTTTTTTTTTCTTTTTGTCTTCCTGTTTAATTTTTTCTTAATCTTATTCTCTGTGATCTTGTATTATGGGCTATAACATCATTCACATATGGGGAACAGCCTGAACTGCATCTTGCAGAATAAAAAAGCACCAGGAAAGGCCTCACCAGCACCATCTCTGTAAGGCTCACACATCCCCTGTCTCTCTGTGCCTCGCAGAACTGCAGCTCTGGTGGTGTCAGCAGCTGCCTCCTGGGGTGGGTCCACGCTTCGAGTGATTAGTCTCTCCAGCCCAGACTGATGGAAGGCTTCTTGTCTTGGCAAAATGACTAAGCAATCCATATATTTCTGCTCTTTTTATGACTTGAAAAGTTAAACTGCTTTCTGTCTTGATTATTTGTCTTTGAGTAACTTGTAAAAGACAATAACATAAATGGGACCAATGTGTTGAATTTTAACTCTAATTGGTTTCACAACTATTACTTCCCTATTATTAGCAGGCTCTCTTTTGTTGTTGTTGTTGGTTTTTTTTTTTTTTTTTTTTTTTTTTTTTTTTTTTTTTTTTTTTTTTTTTTTTTTTTTTTTTTGTTTTTGTTTTTGTTTTTGATGGAACAGGAGGATTCATAAATACAAAATACATTCTTTTGTATTTCCTTAAAGACTTGCTGGTCCTTGTAGCAAATCAAGGAGAAAGGAGCCAGCCCAGACAATATTTGCTTTGTGAGGCAGGTAAGTCATGTGTGCACTCTAAAGTCAAACCTTCCCTTGGCTTTCCCTTAAGCTCTCAGTGATTCTGAGGCTCCATATGGATTTTCTGCTAGCCAAAGTAACCCTGCCAGCGGAAGTACAAACATCTCATAGCAGCTGTTTGCACAGGCTGGTTGATGGATCACAAATACAGTCTCATCAATCTCAAGTGTCCTTCTGCACCATTCCTTGGCCCCATGGCTGTATTTGTGCCCACTTCCCAGGACATTGGGACATATGGTTCTTGGGGATCACTCTCTATTCACGCCCGTCAGTAACTGATGCCAGCACAGGATGATGAGACTACTTTTAATTTCTCTTCTGGTGTCTAAACATCACTATCTGCTAAGGGCTAAGAAGCAGCGAGCCCAGATCCCCAGAAATATGGGTGCACTCATCTTTGTGATCTGTTCTGCATAGCTGAGTACTGTGACACTGCAGAAAGAAGGAGGAATGCAGCCTCTGTCTCCAGCTTCATCGCTCTCACAGGGATTGCCGTGTGGATTGCAAACAGCACCTGCACCAAAAGGTGGTGCTCTGGGTAAATGGTTGTTCCTGTTATGGTCCTGGTTGGGATGCTGTGGAGTGAGCCCCGACTTCGTGCATTTGCCCTGTACTTGTGCACCCCCTCAAGTCATTAACTACAGCAGTGTCAGCAGTCAGCAAATGCCACCAAACGTGTATGTTTGTGAAGAACCATGGCCATTTGCAGCTCCTTCAGCTCCAAGTGCTTCCTTTTCTCCTTGTAGGTGGTCCCAGTACAGCTTTAGATGTGTTTTAACAGTCCAAGAACATCTGTAAAATGTTTATGCCATGCTTGGAAACAGTGGAAGGGAGAAGCCTTAAAAAAATGAGTTCTCAATATAATTTCAGGATATACTGTAAAGAGTCATCAATATCCTTTCAGGATACCCCGTATTTCATCAGAGGCTCCTGAGCTTTCTTTGCAAAGGTTTAGCAGATCAACCACCCCACATCAGAACATGTGAATATTCCTGAATATTCCTGAAAACCAGACTTCTGTGCATGGTGTCAGATCCAAAGTGATGGACAGGAAACTTCCTTCCCCTCTGCTCTTGGTGCAGACACAGGTCATAGCTCTTCAAAGAAATTAAGTCCAAGGCAAAGAACAAAGTTGATCTAGGCAGTGTCCCATTTTACTCTGAGACCTCACCCTGTGCAAGGCAGATTGATTTCTTGCTGTCTTGGGAAATGTGATTATAAACCTAAAGAATAAATGAGGGAGTTATGCCTAATATGCCTTTTAATATAGTACTTCACCAGAGTGATCAATAAAATAAAGAATAAGCTACCTTTCCCTCAACTCATGTATTCTCAGTATAGGGGTGCACTGTAATGGCTACACAGATTTACACAAAGATTCCATACAGTTTGCTATTTCAAATCAGTGTATGCTGCATTTCCCCTGCACTGAGCTCCATATTTCCATTTCAGCTGGACAGGCAGCTCTCAGACTCCACGCTACACCTGTGTGATTTTCCTGCATTCCCAAGTAGCATGCCACGTTGCAGAGACACAGGCAGCATGCAATCCTTTCCCCAGAGTGCCACGGGCTGTAAAATCCTTATCTTAAGAGAAATTAAAGAGGCCTCCATTGGCTTTTGTAAATGGCAGGCTTCCATCAAAAGCAGAGGCTCGGGACAGGCCAGAAGATGTTTCCCACTTTGTTCTTCTCAACATAGATATAATGAAGCCAGTGGAGCCAGTTTGCTCCTTTTGACCATTCTGAACATAAAGCAGCAAGAGGCAAATGCCAGACTATGTTAAATACAAACTTATGGGTTTATTCACACTGAGAGGCATTTAATGCTCAAAATTTGAGAAAGTAATCTGCAGCAAACAGCCACAAAGCAGAATGAAATATATAGACCAGGATTACTCAGCAGCTGGAAATTTGACTTTTGTTTATGGAAAAAACATCTTACAGGAATTACCCAAATCCACAGAGTTCAGAATTATTATTAATGGCATTAAGCAATACATTCTGTTACATTGTAGATTGTAAAACTGGCCCTTTGCCAACCAGTTACCTACTGGAACACTCATTATAACACAGAATTAATTCAGTTCTTTGGAAAAGTGCTCAGGCAAGTGAGTTTTCAGACAGCAGGATAAAAAAAAATAAATGGATTGCATTAAGCAAAATGTTTCTGTTTGTACAAAGCAAGCAATTTTTTTATTCCTTTGGATTCCTACGGCTGAAAAGTAAGGGAAAATGTGGTTTAGGATTCAGCCTAATTTGGGAGAAAAGTCCACAAACTGTCAAGAAAAAACACTACATCACAGCAAAGCTCCCAAGTCTTCTTTCTTTCTCTCTTTAAATTGTATTATAGATTTTGTATTTATGAAAGGAGATTAAAGATAAAGGCAAAAGGCTGTCCTTAAACCCCCAATCCCACAGAAGAAAATAAAATAAAACCCCTTGGTTTTTTTCTGTCAAAAATTATGGAGATTGGAGATGGGCTCATGACCCTTAAATGCTTGGCCTTGGTGGAACTGTGGAAGGGCAGAAACTGAGCCCACACAGAACAGAGCCCCAAAACAAGGGCCAGCCTTGGCAGTGCCTCAGGGTGCTGCTGTCTCTTAGGCTATCCCTCCCCTCCTCAGCCGTGCCAGCTTCCAGTTGTTTTCCAGTAAGATCAGACAATCCATTACATGAAATAATAATGGCATGATGTATTCTGTCTGCCCTTTCCAGCTGGGATCACTCTCCTTGCAATACCATTGCAGACAAGTGCTGAATCTCTCCAAGAAGAGTTTTAGTACAACAAAGTGGCAGGGTGGCTTAAATTCCCCTCTCAGTGAGTGAATGTCTCAGCTGGGGGGTGGCACAAACTCGTGAAGCTGTGGTGGCTTTCACAGGGCCCTCACTTTCATTGCTTTTGTCCTTCCCACATCCCTTTGCCTCTAGTGGCTGCCCTGTCTACCTCTCCTGGTGGGAATCGTATTTTCCTATGAGTCCCTGCAAAGTGCCTCACTCTCTGCTGGTGACTCAGTTTGTAATCCACAGTGACCTTTAGACCACCAGAATCATTGGCACAATCCTATTTACATTAATGTTAAATAATGTGTACAAAAGCAAAAGGAGCACTGCATATAGCATCTCTCTCTCTCTCTTTTTTTTTTTTTTTTTTTTTTTTTTTTTTTTCCTTTTCACAAAAGGATAAATTAGTATACATGCTATGGAATCTCCACTGTTTTCACTTTGTCTGCTACAGAGAATGAACTTTAGTCTTTGGGTCCAAAGGGCGAAAAATCAATAGCATCATACTGATACACAGGAAACTTTATTAAGGCAGCCATGGGCATCTCCACAACCTTACCCTATCAAGCTGGCTTGCTAATTGGTTTGCAATAGTGTGGCAGCCATGAAAATGATCCAGGTCTGTCTTGTGAAAATCTGGCTCTATCAGCATCAAGAACACAAACAGCCAGGGAAGTGGGCAAAGGTCACTTCCTCGTTGTAGGGAATAGAAAATGAAGCTTGTTAACATTCTGCTGCTGCTTCTTCTAGGGAGAAAAAAAAACAACCAACCCACATCAGTGCTGCGGGGAGCTTTCCTCTGGAGGATTGAACAAAGATGATCAAGCTTCTCTCTGCTCACTTCCACTCACCCATCAGGTTTTCACTGACGGGAAAGCCTGAAAAAACCTGCCAGACATGTCATTTCATACCTGCCTGAAGTCTTTAGTTTGGAGTGCTTCTCTTATTTGTCCATCACAACACAGTCTCTCTCCCTTTTTACACGTCGTCTCTTCTCTTTGCTGGGCCCTGGCTTGTTGCTGTGCTAAACCCAAGTCAAACTCAAAATGGCCAGAGAGACAGCAGAGTATCAGCAAGAAAGAATTAAAATTCTGTAAAGCTTTTGCAAGAATTGCTAATTATAAATGGAAGAGGAGAGATGCAGTCTCAAAATCACCCCTGCCACCAAGCTCCAATCCAGAAAAAACTTTGTCTGGCTTCAGGAGTTTACAGTTGTGTATGTAAGGTAAAAATGTGACTCTAAGGGCGGTGTTGCCTCACTGAGTCTGTGCCAGCAAGAACCTGAAGGGGATCCCAATGCACCTGTGTAAGGAGCAACAACTGCTGATTAACCTCAATTCACATCAGGTGTGTTAGCCAGACAAAATTGGCACTGAGTTGCTCCTTCTTTTGCACCAGAGTTTCTCCACAGGATTCTGTGATAGAAAAAGTCCTCTGACATCTCTCTCAGTCCATCTGAGAGGCCAGATGAACAGTAGAACGTGTTTAAACCTGGTTGTTTTGTCTTTTTTTTCTTTCCCTTGCAAAACTTTAATTCAGAATGTGGCCCCCAAAATAAATGAATCAGTTTTACTCCTTAATGATGATGATGAACTTCACCATATGGCTGAAGCAGTGAATAAAGGGCCCTCCTTGTCTCCAAGAAATTGAGACCTAAGTAGGTTTTTTGACATATGCAAACCTCTGTAAACACAATTTTCTGGGGCCTGCCAGTCAGAACTATAAACCAATACTCCATATCCTAAAGCTTACCCATTGCAACTTCAGATACATGGACGTTAAATATGGTTTACAGCCATTTTTGGTCCCTGTTCAATCTCCTGATCATCTTACGCTAGTGATGGGGTCTTGACACTTGGAGGCATTCCCTGTTTGTGCGAAAGGAAAGAACTGACAGGATCTCTCTCCCAGGAAAGTGGTTTAGGAACCTGGATGTTCACAGCAGCTCCCTGTAGACCACATACCCCCACACAGATCTCAGGTTAAACTGCCTTTAGGACTCGTGTGGCCATCCTGTGTGTAAAGATCTAGTTCCCAATCTGAAATCCATCTAACTGCTTATACTTGGATAAGACCCTGAAGGCTAACTCAAAAATTTCTATCTGTGTTGTTGTTGTTGTTGTGGTTGTTGTAAAAACATATAATGTAGAGAACTTCTTGTACAAAACATATGGAGGAATCATAGAATGACTAATGCCAAAATGGAATGTTTCTTTTGATCACAGTTTACTATGAAGATATTTTTAATTTCTCCAGCCAGCTCTCTGGGGATGGTTTCAGCATTCCCATATTGCAAGGGAAGGAAGTTAATTTAGGGATCTGCTATGCAAAATCTTTGGTCCCAGCTGGTCCAAAATTTTAAAATCCTAAGGGGTCAGTGAATAAGGAATAAAAAACCAACTAAGAATGTGTGAAATATGTCTTCAAGAACTAGGTTTGAAAGCATGGAGGACTTCAGTATGGAGTTTGATGTACAATTTTTTTTTCTTAATATGGAATGGTTGTGTCAAAGTACAAGAGTCTCACCTTCTTGTCCTGTTCACTTTTCCATTAGCCTACCAACACCAACAGACCATCTTGAATTTTCAGAAAAAAGAAGAAAGATGAATTTTCTGTCATCATTAAAAGAATTAATACCTCTTTTCAAGGGGAAAAGCAGGTTTTTTTTTCAAGTGGAGCAGGAGACATTGGACAGGAAAACAAATTGATTCAGAAGGCCATTGAACTCTATGAATAGTTCAAATCTCTTCAAACTAGTAAGGATTTGAAATAGTTTGTTATCATGCTACCAGAGTCTGCTGAAATGTCTTCTCCAGTACCTCATATACAGAAGAATACACTTTAAATACAATATTAAAGTTACCCTTGACTAGTAAAGATCCTGTCATAGTATGCTAATCAAATCCAGCTTTGATTTCATGCTTACTTTTCTGCTCATCCCAATTGTAAAGTTAAGCTGTAATTAATACATAAGAGGCTGGTGATTATACAGTATTAGGCTGAACATATAGAGTGAACATACAGCATTAGATTTCATTTCAATAGATCAGACACTGTAAAGAAATAAGATCAACTCATGAGGTCTGGTATTAGCAGGCTGCTAACTTATCTGGGTGAAAATCTTGAGCTCTTGCATTGATCTCCTGCTACGGGTGACATCTTCTGCATCTGTGTGTGTGTGTGAGCTTGTCTGTGCACATCCAAACTAAACAAGTGCTCCTTCCCCATTTTTTTTTTTTTAATTTGTAGATTCATAGAGCTGTAGAATATTCTGAGTAGAAAGGCACCCACAAACATTATCGAGTCCAACTGCTGGCGTTGCACAGGGCTAAAGAATCCCACCATATAGCTGAGAGCGTTGTCCAAAATATTCCTTAAACTCTGACAGGCCTGGAGCTGTGACCACTTCCCTGGGCAGCGTGTTCCAGTGCCTGACCATCCTCTGGGGCTCTGTCACCCAGGGAACCATTAGTATTTATTTGGAAATGGGCCTGATAAGTGACTGCCATGGCAGAGGTTGTGTCCCTCCAGCAAGCAAAGGTGGAAGCTGTGCTCTCTCCCTGCCTGTCTGCTCAGATGAAGGGGCAGAACATGTAAAGGAATAAACCCAGCATTAGCCAGCACCCTACTGCCAAAGGGTGCATGAAAAGTAGAGGAGTCCCTTCAGACATCTTGTCAAAGACCTGCTAAGATCTTTGCCAGCAGGAAAAAAAGAGAGCTTTCTATAGTCTGAAACACTTAAAACTAGAAGAAAGGACATATGACTCCAAGAAAAGTCCTGGGATTCATCATTCAGCTTTATAGCATAGGAAATCACACTAACTGTAATAAATAGTGAATAGCAGAGATGAGGAAAAAGTAGCCCCCTATGATCCTGAACCCACTTGTGCTTTCTCTGGAGTACATCCGGAGCAATTGCAGTAAAAAGAAACAACAGAGGTCCAGACGCTCAAAGTCAACTTGGCACCATAAAAGTTTAAGGAGTTCATCCTTTGAAGAGTCCTGTGGCTCAAAACAATTTTATTAAAAGAAAAGAAAAAAAAAAAGGAAAAAAAGAAAAAAAGAAAAAAGGCAGGGAAAGGAAGGTTCTGTTTCAGAGAGAGGTTTATTGTGCATGCAGGGGCTGACTGCCTTTGGCTGCAGAACCACACCAGAGCCCTGCTGCCACTGCTGTGGCATCCCATCTCCCCGCACCGTAACGAGATCGCATGTGAAAGCCTAAATTATGCAAATGAAAAGGCTCCACTAATACTGTTGAAATATTCCTGGAGTGTACACTTGACAACCTCAAAGTACATTTCACACCACTAATGACTTCATCACTAACACAATTGTCATGAGTCAAGCAGTTTCCATAGCAACGCCCTAGTACAGCTGTTTACCCATATAAAGTACTGCACCTACTTAGTTCCATATACAGACAGATCACTAGATTCCTAGGTACTGAAATTGAAATAATTCAATTTTCAGTGTCTCTCTTTATGAAGTGATTCTGCCAGCTATAGGTATTAGCATATCAATGTGACTTTGACAGGGTCTGCTGCAAAAGACATATTTTGCAGGCACTTCATGTCAATTAGAGCCCTAACTGTTTCATGGAATAATCATTCCTGCCAGATTAAGGTCAGGCTGCAAGGTAATTTAATTGGTGCCATTATATCTAGGGGGAAAAATGCTCTAATAAAGTGCACACACTGTAGCTGCCAGTGAAGATGTGCTATGGACATGAAAGGGATTGCCTTCCTAAAATGTGTGGGCAAACCATTTAGAGAGAAGGAAATAAGATGGAAACAACTTCAGATGCTTTGTTTCCAAGGAAATTCCAGTGTGTTTGACCAAAGGGGGAATTTTATTTTACTTGAAGTGCTACTATTCATAAGGGAGGAAGCACTGAAGAAAAATAAATATGAAAACCAAAAGGATCCCCTCACTCTGTGCACTTCTTATCTCCTGTGGAATGATAAACACTGTAATTAAAAATCTGAAAAAAATCAAAACAAAATCTGCTTTTCCCAGGGCTGTGATGGCTGGGATGTAGCAAGCAAGGCAGGAACCTCCCTGGCCTCACCATGGGGAGTAGAACTGTGAGATTGTCCTTTCCTACTGCAGAAACTTTGAGCCAAAAACTTGTTTCATGAACAGCATGAGTTCAGTTTCCCATGGAGTCAGGTAGGCTATCCCCTAGATTTCCCTCACCTCTCTATAATTCCACTTCCCAGACTTTTTCCAGAGGGTTCCTCGTCCCTGCAAGAGCCAGGTCCAGGGACACCTGGTGAAGGAGTCATGACATGATTTTGTGTTAATATGGGTTGGGAAAGTCAACTGTGTAGTAGTTGTGGTCTGGCTTTCTTGTAACCTGAAAGGGACAATAATTCAGATATTTTTTAGTTCTCCAGGTCTTGGTTGTCAAAGAATTGTATTTATTTTCCCCATAAATTTGATTTTCCTTGAAGCACATGCTTTGTTTTTCTCTATTGTCTACATCCAACCAAAGCTTTCAGTGAACTGGCAGATGGGTGGTGCAGAGGGCTCTTCAAAATGACAAGTTTATAAGGTAGGAAGGTGATGAGAGAATAAGATTTTTAGTTCTGTATCCACATCCCGCGATGATTTATCTAATGTCAACAAACAGGGTCTGTCCTGGGCAGGGCCAGGAGTTGAATTTTGATGATCCTAGTGTGTCCCTTCCAAGTCAGGATATTCTGGTCATAGCCACTCTTTAAACACTAATATATCAAAGTGGGGGATGTATAGTATTTATCAAAGGCTTAAGGCCCATTTTTCAGTTATCTCAACTGTCTCATTTTCACAGACTTCATCTAGGCTGCACAGACTTAAAGTTGAGGATATTCATAGAATATTGTGACAGGGTCAAGAACAGAGAAAAGTTTAGTTTGATTCTTTACAACACAGAGAGTTTACAAGTCTTTGTCAGGATACTGCAATCCGAAGCTTTTTTGTAGCACTATTTTTTTTTTTTTTTTTTTTTTTTTTAAAAAAAAAAAAAAAAAAAAAAAAAAAAGAGGTGTATATATATATATATATATCAGGAAATTCTATCAAAACAGAATAATTTTGCAAAGTTGAAGCAATGGAGAAAGATCAGATTCTGAACCCTTTGAATTTCCCTATGAATATTTCAAAACTCTCTATTCATTATTGCTATTTCCTTTTTGCATCCACTCAGGCTTACAGTGGAACTATTTAAGAAAGATATAGGAAGGATTTTTTTCTGCTATGAATATTGTATAAACTAACTGATTAAGGGCAAGCAAAGGTAGATTATAAATGGAAATGAAAGTTTTTGCCACTATTATTTTCCTTTAAATGTCTGCTAGAACATTTTGGTTCAGCTTCTGATTCAAATGCATTTGATCAGCCATAAATTACCCATTAAAATCTCCATTAATCCCATTACAGATGTAGTCTATCTTCCTTCATTTGCTTCACCCCTGCTCCTGAATGCAGGAAAATGGATAATGGGGTGAAAGATGGCTCTGGATTTGAGGGCTCAGCAGCTCAAAGAATTTAAAAGATCTTAGACCATTTTTTTTTAAACCAAAGTGAAGGACTTTATGTTTTTTGGGGTGATATTGTAGCCACAAACAAACAAATTATAGAATCATTAAGCTGGGAAAAGACCTTCAAGATCATCAACTCCCACCATAAATTTAACACTGTCCAGCCCACCACTAACCCAGGTCCCCATGTGCCACCTCCACATGGCTTTTAAATCCCTCCAGAGATTTTTTTTTTTTTTTTTAAGAAAAAGGCTTATTTCTAAACTGAAATTTCAGACTGGTAAATTTTACATCTCTAAAATACTTGGTTTTATGACTTAGAGTTGTGCCTAGGATGTTGTGCTGTGAAAAGTGATCGTGACAAGCTTAAGCTCAAAAAACAGAGATGAGAATGTGAGAATGAAAGTTTTCTTATTTTCTGACTGACCTTTTAAATCCCTCCAGAGATAGGGACACCATTGCTCTGGGCAGCCTGTTCTTGTTTTTAATAAAGCCTCTTGGTGAAGGAATTTTCCCCGATTTCCAATCTAAACCTCCTCTGGCCCAGCCTGAGGCTGTTCCCTCTCCTCCTGTCCCTGTTCCCTGGGGGCACAGCCCGACCCCCCCGGCTGTCCCCTCCTGTCAGGAGCTGTGCAGAGCCAGAAGAGGTTCAGGTTCCTCCCTGAGCCTCCTTTTCTTAAAAGAGTAAGGTTTAGTGACAGCAAGCAGAGATTTAGAAACCTACAGAGATTTTGAACCTACTTTAACTTTATGAGGGAACGCCCTTACTGCCTTTCATTCTCTACTTATCAAAAAGAATAGGAGAGTATAAATAAGTGTAGAAGGAAAATCATTACGTCTTCCATGTTTTTCACATTCCTCTCAACAAAGACACTGTGGACTATGCTTAATACAGTTCTGCACACAAACTCTATATGCAAAATCCACACTAGATAACCAGTCTCACTGTGAAAAATCTGAAACTGTAAGATGCTTTCTGCTAGAAATTTAAGTTTTACATTCAAGAAAATGTAAGAACATTTGAACAATGTCAAAACTCTGTATGGTTGTTGTTGTATCAGTGTTGTCATCAATCTTTCTGTTGTAACTGAGGAAGGAAACAAACACTCAGCCTATTCAACAAGAAACTTTGATTTGGCTCATGGGACTGACCTGTAGCTTTTCTCTCACCTGCAAGAAAGAGGGATTCACTCTTGAAGCATCAGACACTGCTTCAAAGGTATTGCAGCAGTGAAATGAGCTGTCTGCTGTGGTCTGGGTGTCGAGCTTCTCCACTTTTCCTGGACAATTTGTCCACATTTATAACATAACCGTTTTCACCACTGGACCATGTCCACATGAACACGGCTTGTGGAAAACATCCTGCTCTTCACCAGAAGATCTTCATGAGGGGCTCTGCATGACCGTGCACATCAGCTGCAGCTCTGCTGTGGCTTTGGCTCCCATTTTACAATATTACATTGTCCTGCTGCCTGCAGCTTCCAGGTACAGCCATGCACGTGCCTGGGGCTGGAGGAGATGAGCACAGGTCATCAGTGACTTTTTAGACTTGCACGTATTTTTGCTTGCAGGGCCAGTTGCATCCTGCAGGAGCCCTTGTGCTCTGGGCAGTGGCTGGCCAGTGATGTGGGAGGTAACAGTGTACAAACAGATTGATTTTCTGCTTGCTTTATGAAGTGTTGCAGTTCCTCTTTCCCCTTTTTCTGCCTTTTTCTTTAATAATACATTCTTCTTCAGCTCCTGTCATAAGAATGGACTTGTTTCCTGAGTCCAAGAATGCTGTGTTCAGTGTAAAGATTAAAAGACTATGAAAACCTCTAGATCACATAGCTCTTTCCTTTTTTTTTTTTTTTTTTTTTTTTTTTTTTTTTTAATAATTTTTGAATGACATGGAAAACAGGCAATGGAAAGTTTTCACATTTGTGCAAACATCTTATTTCAAAGGTTGTCAGAAAACAAATAAACTAAACAGATGACAAAAGCTGACGAAAACTGGGAAAATATTGTCATAAACAGAATTTATTGAAAAACACATTTCCATCTGGATGAAATCCCCTTTCATTCTTTTCTTTTAATCCTATTTTGAATGAAATAATTTTGTAACAAAACTCTCAGCAGATCTGGAGATATCCCTCTGATGCTAAGACCTGATTTGTTAACTGCCATTGGCTTTCTCTTCACCAGGTGAAGTAAACCAGATGAGTTTGGCCAGGGATACCTCATTTGCCGTGAGAAGACCCTTTAAGAAGCAGGCAACATTATTTCATCTGTACTGTGTTTACAACCTGCAACACCCTTATTTAACCAGCAAAGAAACCCACCATCAGAAAAAGATACTTCAGATTTTGACTGCTTGCTTATAGCTGCTATGATGCTTAAAGGAGAGAAAGGAGCTCAGAACACGTGCAAAGGAAGAATATATTAAGTTATAAATTAAGGGAATAAACCTGAAAAAAGGCTTTCATGCCTGATTTATTTTTTATTTTTTACAAAAGGAAGACAACTTGCAAATGTATATACTTGCAAATGTATAAAGTGGAAAGAGGAGGTGGCAGTGAACAAGGACAGTATTTCCCAGTAGGAGATGAGTAAGCTGAGGGATAGCTGCAGGATGTCAAGATGTACTCTGCTGTCACAAAGATTTTACACATAGGCTGGACAACCTGTTAAATAAATCAACATGTATCTATCTCTCTCTCT